>NC_071515.1:42608750-42918125 GCF_027887155.1 Malaclemys terrapin pileata
GTACTCTTTCTGGAACGAGGCGCGGCCCAAGTGCCTTAACAGAATGAGAAAGCCATGTTGTGATATGTCATTCGCTTCACTGAGCCCTATATAACCCTAATTTCACTCAGTTACAGTACATATTGATCAGGCATATAACATTCCTAGACTGGCTGTAATTTGGGAATGAGACAGTCAGAGACAATATGTGTGAAACCAAGCCCCACTCCTCCCGTCAGAGAAACCCATGAGAGGGGGCCATATGGTAGGAAAACTCAGCAAAGGGAACCTTGCAGAGTTGTCTCCAAATAGATGGGGTAAAGGTTGGGTTTACCATACTTCCTAGCAAAGGGGTTTCTGACCCCAGAATCCACATATTCCCCCAAAATCTACATAGATTTCCGGATGGAAACCTCTGTTCATTCCATGGGGGCAAACACCACCCATCAATTTGAGGAAAACTCTGCAAAGCTTTCCTGGATGAGTTTTTCTTTCATCTGGTTTATTCTTGGACTTTCTGCAGGATAGGTTTATTCTCCCTTTAAACCCTGATGGTAACTGTGGTTAGTGTTGCATGAGTGACGAACGGTATTCATTTGGATCTGCATGGTCCGACAGTACAATCAACACATGCACCAGTTGGAAATGTATTTGCTAACATTTTACCTATCCTTAGGGTGACCACATTTTCCCAAAGGGAAAACAGGACACCCCCAGGCTGGCCCGAGCTCCCCCTCGCCACCCCCGCGTACAAGGCTGGCCTGAGCCCTCCCTGCCTCCTGCTCACGGGGGGCCAGACTCAGGACCACTCCCCACTGGCACCCATGGCCGGCCCGAGCCCCCCAGCCGCCCACCCGTGACCCCCTCCCCCCACATGTGGGGCTGATCTGAGCCCCCCTGCTGCCCTCCTGTGTGGAGGGCTGGTCCTCCAAGTCCCCCCTACTGCCCGCCCATGTGCGCGGCTGTCCAAGGCCCCCCCCATCCCCGTGTGTGGGGTTGTCTGATGCCCTCTCCTGTCTGCACACATGGCGGGCCAGCCATCCCTAGCCGCTCTCCCTAGTCCTCTCTCCAGTGTAGGGCTGATGTTGCCACTCGCGCGCCCCCCCCATACATTCCTCCACGCCTGCTAGGGGTCCCACCCCACTTTTTTAACAAAACTGGGCTTTTGTCCCATTTGCTCTTGCCAAGTTTCCAAATATTCAATCTAGAAAGACATGTTTCCTGCCCCAAAGAGCTTGCTGTCCAAAGGTCATCTGTACCACATGCCCTTTTAATAACAAGGCACAATAACATGGCTGAAGGGTATTTTGTTTTAAAGTGATTTTTTGTTTGAATAATTTGCCTTTAATACCGATACATTATTTGATAGAGTATTAATTTTGTGTAGATTTATTGTTGCAATGAAATATCAATTTAATGTATAAATGTGGAATTTAACAGCATAATTTTGCCAGGTACCACTTTGTTTCTCATTATGAGCTACTCTATTTGCTTCTTCTGCATGTTTCTTATAACTTTAATTGGCAACACAATACTAATATTTATCATCATATAGCACACAACACACACTAATCATCACCAAACTGTATATATTTTACAAATGAAGACTATAGCAGGGTGTACTCGCTCTTTAAAATTAGGTGAGGGACCCTCCTGGGCCAGTATTATCCCATTCAAGAAACCCTTACAATTGAACAGGGGATGTGATCATCGAGGGGGACACCACTCAGACTGCTGGCTGCTTATGGCCAGATACTGGTGGTCTGTGAGCAGGATGGGCTGGAACGTCCCTCATTCCCTCACTACACAGGGAACCTTGTCCATGGTTCAGGACAGTCCCCTTCCAACCCTTCCTTGAACAGGGTTTCTTGGGAAATTTTGTCCCCTGAGCAGTCACAACAGTAGTCCTAGGCTGGGGCTAAGCATGCTAGCACGCACTTGAATAGCATTTTTCGAGCACTCAAGATTGTTAGGTTGGCTGGGAGATGCAACCTCATTAGGAAATGAGACCTAGAATCTGCCAGTTTACTATTACTAGTACACCAAATAATTTTAAAGAAACTAAGGTTTAAATTTACATGAATGTTTTTTTTTTTAAAATAGGAGTATCTTAAGTATTTAATAATCCGCAGTTTTCTTTTTGTGGAGAAAAAGCCGTCTTGTGTCATGTTAGAAAGCTTGCATCAGTATGTGATCTGTGAGTGGGTTCTTGTGGTGGAAGAAAAGCAAGCAAAGGGTCTTAGCTGATTTATGTTTTTCTTTCTTTCTTTCTTTTCTTTGAATTCATATGGAGTTTTCTTTGTTCCTTTATTATGTGAGAGAAGGTGAATAAAAGTGCCTAGTCTACCTCATTGAATACAAACTCTAAAGCTTCAGGTCCAGATCAGCTCCTATGTCTTTCTTGTAAGACAGCATTTGGTTATCTCCCTGGACAGCTTTTTCCAAATTTCAGTTTAGCGTGTGGCACTGTGCATCACGTTTGGGCCTGAACATAAACGATTTGAATATAGACTTTAGATTTCAATCTAAATATTTATCCAAATATATATTAGGATTGAGTATGACTCAAATGTGAATATGGGTCAAATATATAGCATAGGAATAGGAAAGTCCTAACAAACTGCCTTTATGCTGAAAATCCATAAGGGATCAGAACCTACAAATTAAAGATAGCCTCCAGCTTCCAAAACCTCTATGCTGAAAGAGCTTTGTACTACCCCCACCCGGTGCCACCTGGCAGAGTTCCACATGGCCTAGTGTGGCATTGGATAGTGTCTATTAGCTGGTGAATGGAGCTTTACTACAATTCTCAGGGGGTCACTGGGTCTGTATTTAGCATCAGCTTCATTTAAACACTTTAACCCCATGCAGTCAATGGGCCAAATTCTCTATCCATTTCACCAGTGTAAATCTAGAATAACTCCATTAAAGACAAGGGGGATTACTCCAGATTTACACTGATGTAAATGAAAATTTTGCCCTAAATTGTCTTGGGGAATATAAACAATTGCATTAAATAATACAGCTATCCAGGCGTGGTATTGTGGTAGAGTAATGCTTTATATTCTGCATCTGTTTTGATACCAAATATAGTTTCATCTTTAATATTGAATTAAAGGCCAGGATCACTGCCATGGTTATAAGTATTTTGCTTGGTTCATAATTTGCCCCCAAATCTTTTGCTCCTCACAGGATCACTCTATAATGCTTTAGACTAATAGAAAGTCATAGTCCTGCATAATCTTGTGTACGAGTGGCTTACTTTGTGCCATGGAAATTGGCCTTCTCTGTTTTGACCTAAGTGGATTGTGAATCCCAGACATCTTTACTCAGGAGACTATTACAAGAGAATCCCAGACACAGACAGCTACAGAAGGTGCAGCAGCAGTTGTAGCTTAAGGACAGCAAGTCTAGCAGAAGCCTCAGGAACAGTACACTCTCTGTATATTTCCCAAGGGATAAATTTTAAGCTATGGGCTGGATTCTTCAGTGCAATATTGCTTTATAATAAAGTGGATGTGGTAGCTTTGTTTTTTCCATTTGCTTTCTTGAATCCCTAAAAATTGATATGGGCATTCATCAATTTTTGAAAAGTCAGAAGCCATACTATTTAAAAAAACAACAACCTCGGATTCTGCTTTGCATGGGTTCTTCTGGGATTCACAAAATCTTACCATCTGTCTTTTTGGTCTGTATTTGAGTGATAGTTTCACCACAGTTTGATGGGTAAAAAAATATAATCAAATTAAAGCAAGGAAAAATAATTCTCCGGATTTTGAACTTTCAAAAGTCACCTAGACATTTCATCTTAGCAAATATGAAGCAAGACAATAAAGACTAAATTTTAATTATTTGTTGTGTATTTTTAAACCCAACAACTATTTCCTGCAGGAATCTTGCTAACAGGATTCTGTTTGCCTGAGAGAAGTATCTGGCTTTATCAGCATCTGCCATGGTAAATCAGAATTTCTATTGAAATTAGCTCATTAGTATTAATTTTTGGCAGTCGTGGACTAATTTATGAACTGTCTTACCATTTTAAAAAGGGCACTTATTAAAAAGAAACTCTTTGATACAATAGAGTGTCAATAGTTACTAACTCCTCAGTGAATCCAGTCTTCACCTTAAACAATGTCAATTAACAAGAGGACACCCCTTACCTTCTAACATCTCCCTCCTAGTATAGAGCAACAGATTCTGTATCCATATGTGGCATAGCACTTACTAATGCACTTAGTCCTGTTGGCTTTGGTGGACTACTCATGTGAGTAAGTGCTATTCATTGTGAGTAATGGTTCCAGAATATGCTCCCAAATTAATTCTTTAGTTTAACAAGTATAACTGCCTCTTACATCAGTTCAGCCCTTGAACACAAACTATTATAAAGCCTGCGGAAGCTGGTTTTAGTAGATGATGTCAATTTCTATGTTGAATCAAGGGCCATGTTTCTATGGGTTGTCACTTGGAGTTATTTCTGAAATTATTTGTATTGATTTAATCAGTCATTTTACTGTTAATTTTTTTTTGGATGGTGGACATTTCTAGCAATGGATACAATAATTGTGTGTACTCTGCATACTTCCTCCTTTTGATGACCAGAATTTCTTTTGATCACAGTTTAAAAAACCAACATACCTTTTAAAACCTTGGTGAGAAATGTCTTTGAACCTGCAGATCACTGTTACCTCTTTATTACCCGTAATTTATTTTCAACCAGATCCCTCTGCCTTTTTATTAAATAAACAATCATTTTGTACTATCTAATGTACTAGTACTTTTGTACTAAGAGGATGCAAAGCAATGATATGTGAAGCATCAGTTTGTTTTGCTTTTTTGAAAAGTTATTTCAGAACCCTAGCCTTCAAGGAGAAATAAGCAAGCATGGACGATTACATTTGAAAAGACTAATACCATAATTAAATTAATTATAATAGGTCTGCTGATGAATTGTATAAATGGGCATTGGTACAGTACTTACTGTATGTAGTTCTGAGTGACTTGAACTATAATTTTTAAAAGTATTACAGAGTATAAAAGAACTGGTTGGTTTGCAAATACTCCGTTAACATTCAATTACATTTTTTTATATTCTATGAAGTCTGCTGTATTTATAATGCTTTCCAAAAAGTGTAACCAGTGTTATCTCATTTTATGTCACCATAAGGATATGTTTAATAACTTAGTAGAAGAAAGGAAAAAGAAAATATTAGTATTATAGACAATGCTTAACATTTACTGGTTAATTATTTGAAACTAATGATATAATGTACAATGAAATTATTTTCCACGCTGTTTGTTTTTAAGCATCTACTTTTCCCACTTAGAAACCTGAAACCCTTTGGATGTTGATTAAACTCTAGATTGTAATTTCTTTTTCAGTCAGGTGCTATTAGGATTCTTGTGTTCTTGGATGCTACTGATGCAATAAATGTAGAAACAGATTGTTTTACTTCCAATAATAGTTCTAATTGATACATTGTTTAATATATGCTGTGTTTAACAGTTAAACTTTAAAAAGGCCCTTAAAGTCTCACATTGAAATGTTGTCTTGTAAGGCAGAATTTAGTGAGAGGGTCTGGGATTCCAGGATGAACTTGTACATTCTTTCAGGGCATTTTTGCAAGGGAGGTTGTTGTGTTTTAAAGGTAGTTGATAAGAGACCTGCACCACCAACCCCAGACCTGCACCACCAACCACCATCATACATTAGTCTATAGAAGGTATTTGGGTGTACATACTCCTGTACCACTCGGTACCACCATTCATCTGAGTGCAATTTTTGACCATTTGCAGGATACATTATAAATCAGGATGTCACTACCAGACAATCAGATTTCAACATTCCTTGCATAAAGTAGCTTGCTTATATCCTTTAGGAATACATCACTTAACTGTGCTTATGTGACCTTATTGGTATGTCTGGTTTTACATGAAAGTTAGGGTAACACATTGTTTATTTATGTCATTGTGAATTCAAGAGTAGGTGTCTGTGCTTTATATTTACTAAAGTTATCTCCTTTGGACAAGTCACTTGGAATAATTGAATGGTAATTTCATCACTTGATTATTAATTAAAACAGGAAATTGCTTTTTCTTAGTTGTTCTAAGAGTTGATCTTTGCTACAAACTCTGTTCTTTCAGTAATCCTTGCTTCAGGGTGCTGACTGAGGCTATGTGAAACAGAACTTTGTGAACCTAATTATGAGTTACAACTTCTCAGTTTTGGGGACCAGAAGATTGGCTAAATGTTCACCTTCTCTCCCCTATGATTTAGATCATGTTTCCCCTAGTGGCTATGAACAGTGTATTTTATTCTTTTACACATGGGAGCAAGAACTGTCTGATCAGGTCTTCAATCCACAGACATAGCAAATAGGGTGGTGGCTTTTAGAGTCTGATTGACAGCAGGTCAGATTTTCATCAGTCAGAAAGTTTTGAAGCTCAGATTCTTGTTTTAAAAAAGCTACTAAGATGTTAACTGGCGATATATTTCCGTATACCTCACAGAGGTGGACTTTATATATTATGTTTTTATTTAAAAAAAAAATCTGTATCCAAGTTTTGAAACCAGATACCAATATAGGGCTGGCAAAATGAGATTTCCACTGCAGCTAAATGGATTAACTCTGAGGTGTGTGTTTCTTTTTTTTTCTTTTGTATTTTTCTTAAATACTTAGGAACTACAAGGAGGTGGGGGGTGCAGGTGGGGGGACTAATGTTTAGCCTCCAGAAATGATGTGGAAAGCCATTTTCCTCCTTCATTTAAGTCTGTATAATCTGAGTCCATGAAATGAAAATGGACATTTTTTGTCTTAATAGGCTTCCATACCTGGCAAACCTTTTCTTGGCTTTTTTTCTTTTACCCCTTTGACTTAAAGTAGACTATTGAAGGAGACTGTACAACAGGCTAGACAGGAACAGCCTTCTATATTAAGAGTTATTACACTTGAATGTTGGGTCAAATTCTGCTCTCTCGTACATCAGGGCAACCTTACTGAAATACAGTGGGCTTGCCTGGGTGTAACTGAGTGTGGAATTTGGCCCACTGTTTTATCTGAAAAAGTGTGTTTAAAATGATTGTTCTCAATGTGTCCCTGAATTGTTGATGGTAACAATCTCCCATATCAGTTCTGATGTGATACTATAACCAAGCTTCTTGGTTTGCTGTTTGGTTGCAGGGTGTGAGAGTGGGCAGTTCCGCTGTGGAAATGGCCGTTGTATTCCTGCAGAGTGGAGGTGCGATGGAGCAAGGGACTGTTCAGATGATACGGATGAAGCTGGCTGTCGTAAGTGGAATATTCACTGTGTTAATTCAAAGCATTTCCACTTTTTTACAGTATTCAGAATTCTCAGCTACCACGATGCTCATGGTGCACCATGCCATGATGAGGAGTCTGTTAATTCTTAGAGAGAGAGAACAAAGATGGTGTAAAACTCCTGGTTTGGTGGGCAATGGCTTTGGAATCTAATTAAGACTCATTTTTCTTGAGTTCTGTAGTAACGGTTCTATGGATATTAGAATATTGCCAAATTTCCAACTCATCCTTAGAAAGAGATTCAGGTCACTTGCTGCACTTCCCTCCAATATCCATGGCCTATGTCTAATAAGGACATCTCTTCTGATGTCTGTGGACTCTAAGCATGCGTAGACGGCTAATTGATATTACTGCAATGAACCTGAACGGTGCACACATACAGACAGTCTTCAGCATGGATACAACCTTTGGTATTCATGGCCACTCGAGTTCACGAGAGGGCATCATACACATTTAATTGGTTCACTGTATCATGTATGAAAAACGGTTCTGTGACTCTTGACCGATTTCAGTTGAATCACTATGGCGATTTTTGAAATGTTTGTAAAAAATGTTACAAACAGGAAGAAACGAT
Source organism: Malaclemys terrapin pileata (assembly GCF_027887155.1). NCBI lineage: Eukaryota > Metazoa > Chordata > Testudines > Emydidae > Malaclemys > Malaclemys terrapin. The sequence goes on from NC_071515.1 coordinate 42,616,620, forward strand.
TCCCTATTTTCAGAAACCCATCTGTGTTTTGCCATCTGCCAGCACTCTTCTAGGTTTCGGAACCCTTTGTGGTAGGTAGTCTATGCTACAGTTAGGCCAGGTTTTGTCCTTGAATTGATTTGCAGTGAAAAGGCTAATTTACATTGTTTCCTCCCACATTGGATTGGCTCTTCTCAGCTTGAGCCCTGCAGTAATTGGGGGTAGTTCCTGCAGCCAGACTGGCTGATTTTCTGATTAATAGGTCAGCCAAGTGCAAAGCCAAGGGTGTTTTGGATGAAGAATATCTTGCATTAGAAGTAATCGCCATTCTGAATCAACTGGCCATGTCACTGAAATATTTAAGTCTGAATGATTACCTCTGAGACAGGAGCCATGGTGCTATTGAACAAACTACTGAGCAAAACTTCCATTAACTTCAGTCAGACCAGAATTGCACTCCTAGTGTATTTGCTTAAATAAGTGAAGTTGTTTTTGTTTTCATCTTCTTACATTTGGACATAAAAATAAAAGATGAGGGGGTGAAAATGAATTTCAGTTTTGTTTAATTGGCTTATCTTGTTTTTTAATTCTACTCACATAGTATAATGATGGGGCCATATAAGTACCTACACAGATTTTAAATCAACAGAACACAAATATGTTTTTAAAATGAAACTCAATATTCATTTTTGTTCCTGAAACAGGAATCCAAAATAATATTTATGATATGCAGCTAAACCATTTCCTTGCATCTAATTTAATTATGCATTTTTCATCTATGAAGCTGCAATACAGCGTCACATCACTTCTTTAAATGGCTTCTTTACATAGTTGGGTAATCCCTAAATCTCATCCCATGGGCTCAGGCTGTTGCTGGGTTGGTTTGCAATGCTTGTGAACTGGCAAAGTCTGAAGACATGATCTCAGGGAGAAGGGTCATTAAACAGAGAGGCCGTGCACAAATCAAACTGGATGGTGTTGTGCTAGTGAATCACAAGATGAGTATTAACTAGGCGAGGCAAACTGTTCCAGAGTTAGGTTCAAACGTTTATTTTGTCTCTCTTTGTGCTCACTGTTTTTTTTTTTTTTGTCCTTTCTCTTTTTTTAATAGTAATCAAAAGAGCAGGGACAGTAGAACTTAAACTATTCTAAGCTCACCTGTGCATCATGAATCCACTAATGAAAATCATGTGCTTAATTTGGAAGAGGCCTCTCCCTTTAGCTCAAAAGTTTTAGGTCTTGTCCAAGAACTGTAATCCCAGGGTAGAACGTTTCATTTCTATTCTTTTGACTACAGGTGTCTCAGGTGTTTAGTTCATGCAAGTGAAGCACACTCTCCTGAATAAACATTGTGAAATAACAAATGATTTGCTTGTTTTTACTAGCACAACCTACCTGTGAGGGAAATCAATTTCAGTGTCAGACCGATGGAGAGTGTATTCCACAGTCATGGGTTTGTGATGACGAGGAGGACTGTGAAGATGGCTCAGATGAGCATCAACAATGCCGTAAGTACTTCCGTCAGAACATTATACCAGCATCATGAAAGTGCAAACCATTTGTAGGTGAACGTATTGATTACGTAAAGCGCATGCGTGTGCGCGCACACACACACACACAAACAAATAAACCAGGCTAGTGGAAGCATAGCAACTTTTTATCAGAGTGATCTCTCTTATAAAAAAAGAAACTATACATTTCTCCCTGGAAAAGGTTTGGAATCTATTAAAGGAAAAATAAGTAAATCTCTAAGTAGAGAAGAGTAATGAAGGGACGTTAAATAAACCTTTAGAGAGATTCTAATGCCATATCTGGTGAAGCTCTTCAATGAGATACTAGACAGACACTGCAATCTTACACTCTATAATGAACAGCGCTGTTATTCCTTATATTCAGATCCCAAAAAGTCCTGACATTGGCTAATAGTCTTATGTTACATTATCACTTAGATAGCTTAAAGCTAGTACATAAGTCCTGTTAATATTTCAGTTTGAAAAGGAAATATTTTGATGATACTTTTTGTATTAATCATGCATGGATTGGCATTTCTGAACAAAATATTTAATGTTCCCTTTCTTTCTTATGCCATAGAAACAAACACAGTGATTTGAGTGATTTGGCTGCTGCACATTAGGCCAAATTTTGCCTTCAGATCATTAGCATTTGGTAGTATGTGGGATGTGGGGGGTCCAAACAATAGCTGCGTAGACTGTCAGCCCTTCATCAGTTAAGACTGAGCCAATCACAACACGTCCTCCAATCTTTGTATTGTATTGTATTCCAAACAATAGCTATAACCCATTTTTGGTATATCATTAGAAAACAAATGACTTCTGATTGAGTAGGATGGGGCTTATTTACTTTTCTTCTTGCACAGATTGGTTTTGATCCTAAGATTTGATATTTTATTCAAACTATCTAAATATCCCTACAGTTAGTAAGCCAAATTCTGCTCAGTAACAGCCGTTAAACCCCACTGACTTTGGTGGATTTTCATGAGTGTAACTTAGATCAGAATTTGGATCACAGACCAGGCACATAGTCTTAAAATTTCATTTCTATCTCTGCTGCAGAGGGGAATAAAGCTGGGCTGTCTTTTGCCCCATTCTCCTTTGCGTACGTGATGCAGCCACTAGTTAGTTATATATCTACTAAGGACAGAGTAGATAATAAGGTCAAAATCCAATGACGGCTTTAAGTCAAGATTTGAACTGGGTCACTGTAACTTGCCTTCGTTCTATGTGTGCCCATTAATTGTGAACAGTTTTGAAAGTGCCCCTCAATGATTGCACAATAAAATCCTGCTGCTTCTGCTTTGAAGCCACCTCTGGGAATATGCATTGATGCTAATTAATTTAAGGCACTTTTGTATTGCTCCTTCCTAGAATGCGTGAAATTTTTTTGTCCATGAGCGCTATTCTGACAGGCGCACACAATTGGAATGAAGAGAAGTTTGTTTTACTTTCTCACTTTTCTAACTGGGTTAGTGCCCTAACAGCAGAGCCCGTGATATGAGCACTAGAAGAAGGCATAGAGAAGGGAAGAAGGCATAGAGAGTCTCTGTACAAGAGTAGACCAGCATTCCATACAGCACTTTCCAGAGCATGGGGGGGGGGAGGGAACAAGTTAGCATATCAGCTAAAGGCATCACAGCCACAAGAGAGCATGGTCTACTGACTAAAGGCAAGATCATGCTCCACTTTCCTTGCATGTAGGCAATGGTAGATAGGCTTGAGATTGCATGCCACTTTGGCCATCCTGAACTATCTTGCAGTACCTGGCGGAATGACTTTGGGCCAGCTGTGGCTGGTTCCACTTATTTATTTAGGTAACAGTAGTGTCCTGAGACCTCAGTCAGGACTTGGAAACCTATTGTGTTGGGCAGAGGACAAACCAGCCCCCAGCATGGAGGAAAAATTGGAGATGGGGCCACGTGATCCATGACTATCAGATTAAGTGCTTCGAAGCCCTGGCATGGGTTGGAGCAGTGACTGTGCATTAGGAAATGCATTATGGTTGTGTGGCCTACCCACTGGTTGGCAAGTGACTTTTTTATTTCTGCCTGAGACAAAGAGGTCAAGTAATAAAAGATTGTATACTTCATGAGATGGACTCAGTAATAAAAAAGGGAAGAGGAGAAGTACTTTGATGCATGTAGGTCCCTCATTGGTGAAAATCTAAATTAACTGTTTCTTGCAGCGGGGAGGACATGCTCAAGTCAGCAATTCACATGTTCAAATGGACAATGCATCCCGAATGGTTACACGTGTGATCGAGTTAAAGACTGCACTGATGGAACAGATGAGAGAGGCTGCCGTAAGTCTTTTAAATCTTAGCACTAGATCTAGTTTCATCCCATCTCTCTTTGGCATTTTAATCAATTTGTAAGATTAAGGGGCTTGTTGATGGACAGAAATTACCACAATATGCTTTTTGTTATCAGAATTTCATTACAGATTCTTTCATGGATTAGAGCTGATGTTCTGATACAGTTTCATTATTGTGGGACTTATTAAGTCCCTACTGCTGCCTTATGGTCAGGGGCATTTTCGTTTGCCTGTGTCAGCTATAATAAAGTTTTCATTTTAAAAACATCTTTAAAATGTTTTAAAACTTTGAAAAATTTTAAAAATATCTCATTTTGTATAAGAACTTTTATAATCAAACCTTTGCATAGCTCTCAGTGGGGATTGTGACAATGTATCTAAAGATGGAATTTGGCCCCAGTATTTCATGTGTCTTATTTTTAACTTCCTGAAAATAATGTAGGGGAAATTCAAGCATTTTTTTGTCTTTGTTTTTTTCTTAAGTAGTTTTAATTAAAAGTTACATATTAAGTTTAACTATAAAAGTGGTCAATAGAAAAACTGTAGGAAGTTTGACTTTGTTTTCGCGTATTGTCTATGGTACTTTATGCGAAACTGTATCATCTGCTGGGGTTATATCATATATTGTGGTAAGCTTTATAACCATACGTACAGTGTGTGTTCCTCAGTGATTATTAGGATGCCTAACAAGGAAAGTACAGCTGAAGGCCCTGATTCCTCAAAGATTTAAGCAGGTACTTTATTTTGTGCAATATGAGTAGTCCTGTGACTTCAGTGGGACTGCTCATTGTGTAAAGGTAAGCATATGCAGGATCAGAATCTAAGTGTTGCCCTGGGGAGAAACCTTGGCCTCACTGAAGTCAATGGGAGTTTTGCCATTGACTTCAATAGGGCCAGGTTTTATTTCATGGAGCATGGGGAAAAAAGCATTGTATGCACGAGGGTGAAGGTGAAGACAATGGGATGTTGAATAAATACTGTGCATATGGGAAGAGGCAAGCATGGGAAACATCATGGAATGGGATGTGGGAGAAGATGATGATGAATGGGAGAAGGAGACACTGGGAGGGAAGGAGTTAGTATACACTGGGGCTGAAGGAAGAGACAGTTATACATAGGGAAGAAGAAAGTAAGCATGTATGTGCCACCAGTTGTGTATCAGAAGGATGATAAAATGGAAGCAATGGGTGCTTTGGAATAAAAAAATATTTTTAAGACAAAAAGAGGATCATTTTAATTTAAATATTATCAAAGATTTACAAATAATATAACATTCAGTAGAGGGAAAACTTAAGGTATAAATAACAAAGTAAAATGTTCAAAAGTTGGCTCATAAGTTGCACTTGCAAAATTTGCTTTTTGTGAATGCAAATTTACACAAGCAAAATAGCTAATTGCCTGGACAGTTGTTACTGAAATGCACAGTGCTTCATTTTGTGTAACCAGATTCCTGTTTACACATGCAGATGTATGATTTGTGCACACAATATGTATGTGTGAAAATTTTTCATGCACAAGATTGGTCAAATATTTACTGGTCAATGCCTACCTTGTCTTGCCTAATAGTCAACGGGAGTTATTTGGGTGCATTAGAGGTCAGAATTGAGCATACTGTGTTTTGCATATATTACTAAGAATTCTGTAAGTAATATACACAACTACCCAAGGGGCTGCACTGCAGGCCCCCCAAGCAACATTTCACTGGACCCAGGGCAAACTCATAACATTAGTTTCACATCTGAAAATTAGTTGTAGTTTTTTGTTGTAAATCTCATTAAGTAAGATAAGTGATCAAGTTCTATTCCAAAAGTAGACTTGAAGCCAGTCTCTTAGAATCTTTTCTCTGTTGCTGAAAGTCCTGCGTTTGAGAAGAAATGCAGGAAAACTATGACTGTCAACAGCTTTTGGGATAGACTTCACTAGCTTCTGCATTGGTTCAAAATTCGGAGCACCAGATAGAACAATTTTTTGATAAAGAGAATCTGTTATGTGTTTAGGCCACAATACTGGATCTTGTAAAAAGCATGACTTAGTAAGTAGTGTAGCATTTCTCTCTCCTGCTTCTTGCAAATCTTCCTCTAGTCTGGTGGTAATATTACTTGACTGTCTTTGAAAGTCATTAGATTGGAATCACATGATTCATCTGGCTGCTTTTCTTCAATTTCCACAGTCTTTATATTGAAATCACTGTCACCTTGTGGTTTTTGTTTATCCAGTTCCTTAGTTTGTGCATTGTTTGAGCCAGGCTGTTGAGAGGCCTTGTCTATCTGGAAATATTGGAGGATTGACTGGCGTCTTTCGGCTTCTTTCCTTTCTCTTTCTTTAAGCTCTTTACATTTCTGGCTGCCTGATTTGTAATGATAGCCAAACATGGCAGTATGGTGCACATATTAATGATACACAAGTGACAGATGCTCTCTAGGCACCCTGAAAATACTGTTCCCTGTCCCTGGGATATTGTCTCAGCCATCTAGGTACCCTTGAGGACTAGCTCACTGTTTGGAATGTTGCTTCTGTTTTAACATTGCTTCTGATTGGCTCAGGTAAATCTTGCAAGATCACGCGAGATCTGGACACCGAATAGATGTATAGGTGCAAACATACTCCCTGAGATGTATAACATTAAATCAAACTCAAACATCCACAATTCAGCCAGAATTTTTTTTCTCATGGTGTTGGGCTTTCTGGCTGGGTCCGTTGTTGGACCAGACTCTGGTAAAGTGTACCCATTTCCCCCCCTTTACTTGGGGCCTGCGGCTTTGGAACAGCTAATAGCTGGGAGTTGGAGAAAGTGGAGGCTGCTATGGTCACTTGTGCTTCTTCTCTAATTTCAGTTTCATTTCTTTGAGGACATCTTAGTGTTGGATTCCTCCAGTTTTAACTCTGGACTATACGGAGTGTCTCATGGCAGAGAAGAGACAGAACTGGGTCATTATAAGTATAAAGAGGATTTTTCATTGGGTCTGCTGGACACAGACAGATCTTATGGCTTTTCCAGTCTATCTCCCACACCCACTGAGTTAAAATAGCTGTGGACTGCCTAGTGACACTACACAGGGTCAAGTCCTGGCCTGGAGTTCACAAACATGGAAGAGACTACTGACTGAGCTACAGAATAGAGGCCTCATTTTTCAAGGGGATGTCATTTGTTCCTAACACTTACTTAACATAGTGTATCTCAGCATGCTTGCTGATAGCGTTCGTAATAATAAAAAGCTACACTCATAGATCATGAAGCAGGTGCCGGTGTTTACAGTGTTGCTAGCAAGAAGACAACAGTGAACTACAAAATACACTCTCAGGAAACAGATTTGGAAAAAAAGTAGAACATTGGATACTGGGTCGTTAATAGAGGAACAAGAAATAAAAAGTCACTAATGGCTTTATTTACACAAAAAAGGCTGGTGTACATGCTAAATAAAAGAAAACCAGCATATTACATACTCAGCCAACAGCCTGTGCCTTTTATCCCTTACTTACAAGTGGCTAAAAATGAGTGCTGTCTGTAAAATGAAAAGTGATTTAGAAGCAAAGGGTACTCTGGAATAAAAGGCAGCCCAGACAGCCAGCTTGGAGCTATTCCACATGATAGACCTCCAGCCAACTCTAAAGTCACCAGCACAAATGCCTGAAGAGTCTGCCAAGGATCCAGAACAGATGCCACTGCTGGACAAATATTTTGCACAGCTTGGCATTTGTGTCCTGTAAAAGCTTAGGAGAAAAGAGATGGCGTTAGCCTTTGTTTAGCAAATGTTCCAAATACTTTTTGGGGAAAATAGTTTTCCTGAAAATGAACTATTGTTAAAAATTAACATTCCTGTGAAGTGAAAAACTTGATGGTGACACTTTGTATTTACATAGCGCCTTTTATTCAAGGATCTCCAAGCACTTTATAAACAATAATTAGCCTCCCAAACGCCTTATAAAATAGATGATCATAGAATTATAGGACTTGAATGATGTTATACCCATTTTGTCAATGGGTAGAGTGAGGAATGGAGAGGGTACATGACGCATCCAAGGTCACACAGTAAGTCAGTGGCAGATCGAGCAATAGAACTCAATCCTTTGCTTTGAGCAGCAGACACAACGATGTTTGAAAATGAAATTACACACTTCGATATTCTGTGTTTTTATTTTCATGCTCCCAGATAAATAGAAAAATAAAATTTTGGTTTAAAGTTATTGGAATTGGGCCTGTTGCATGGTTTAGCAGTGTTGCTCTCCACTGCTGGGTGAGAGACCCATTCTTGGGTCCAATCTATTGCTCCACGGATCACTAGATCTTGGAATTTTTGTGGAGGCAGCACGTTGAGCCCTGAGGAGAGGAACTGCCTCATGTCATTCAGCAGCAACCATTCTGGCTGATTGGGAACTGCAGTTGACAGTCCTTAGTCAGAAGGGTAACGACTTTGACTTGACTGCTAGTTAGAGAGAAAGTAGTGGTGGTGGTGGGGGGAGCGGGAGGTGAGGATCAGAAAGATGTAAGGGTCCAGAGGACCATCCCCGAAGAGCTGGTGAATTTTACACCTCTATCTTTGCAAGGACTGGAGCTATAAACAGAGACCATAAATCATAATGAATCACGTGGTGATTTGATATACTATAAAATAGGGATTAGATTAGATTTTATACTTTGCTAGCAGTAGAGGTGGTGTGTTAATATTATATTAGTAAGCACTATTTGTTTCCATCCAGTCATTTCCCTTTCTAATCTATGTTGATGCAAAGAAATGGTAAGAGAAATATCATTAATTTGGTCTTTTCCTCTAGCACAAGTAATTTGTACTAAAGCTTTTTTGAAATGAAAAATCTGTATAGAGTGATCACGATTTATTGAGGAGACATCAAAGTTCATTTGAAATTGCTGCCATTTTCCCTCAGAGTGTAAAGAGTATGTAAACATTTAGTGGACAGGTCTCTTACCGCAGAACTTTGTATAGTGTTATGCCAGCTAATTATTTTTGGAAGCAGATTTAAACTGTAAAGAAGATAAATACTCAGTTTTTTTCTGAACGAGTTGCAATATTTAAGAGACCAGTCAAATGCAAAATGCCACCAATATTAAGTAACTGAGCAATTAAACCTGTAGTAAAATGAAACATTGAGATTCAAAGCCACAGTCCATTGTCCTTGCTGTTAATCCCATTAGCAGTAAAAGGCTAAGATAAACAACAGAAAAATGTTTCAGGAGCAGGCCATTTAATTAGTGTATTGAAACTGTTTCTATTTCATAAAAATAATAAGGTTTCTTATCTCATTAAATAAATGCATCACTTTGCTTGTCTGTTTTATAGAAAACAGCTAACTCTTAGTTCAGTTTTAAAATACTTATTGTTAACACTTAAAAATGCAGAATGAAAATGTAAACCTTCTGCTGGAATGATTTGATCACAAATGGTGTTTTAACCATAAATAGCTAAGGTCTGTGTGATACTGAGCTGTCTTCCCATTTTGGTAAAGTGTAGTATTCCCCCACCCCTCCTGCCAACCTCTCAATTTAAAAATGGAAAAACCTATACCTGGGATTGGGGAGAGAGCACCTGGCATCTCTGTGTTCTACTCTGCAGTGACTGCTGTGGCCAAGAAAAGGGTAGTTACATGAATCCAACCTTGTCAGCAAGGCAGGTCACTGTAGTGTGGGGCTATGAGGGAAGAAGGGAAAGCCTCCCAGAAGGACATGTTCATTGGGGTTGATGATCTGGCCACAGGCTCAGGAACTCCTGAGGTTTAATCCCAGTTTGGACAATGAGTTCCTAGAATGGGTAAATCACTTAACCTCTCAGCCTTTGCCCCAGTTACCCTATCCTTGAAATGGAGACCATACTGACTACCCCAAGAGGTTTTAATAAGTTATGGTTTGTAAAATGTTTTGAAAATGTCCCTGTAATAAAAGGTGTGACATGCAGTGCTTTTAAGAGATTGTTCTTTATTCCCTGGCCACTCTCATAGGACATGGTCAGGGTTACAAGAGACTACACTCCTCCATCATGTAGCAGAACTCAATGTCTGCTGCTTCCACTGCCTACTGTTACAGCTAATCTGCTAAGTATTATTATTGCTTGGTTATATTTTCCTCACGACTGTCTATCCCTGAGGTCTCAGAGAAAAAATATTAGACGGGAAGCAAAATAGTGTTGTTCTAGCCACTGCCGTAGAATAGCTTTCCAACTGTTTATAAAGGTATAGTGTGTCCTTTGCGTTGCTATGTTTTAAATGCACAAATAAAATAAAATAACAGTGGTGACTGGTGCCCTAAATAGTTTGTGGGGCTGCGGGTAGTATGGTGCCTCCTCTCCCACCTGCCCTCTTCTGATGGTTGATCATATTTTGAAAGTGGAAAACTGGGACAATGTGGTTGGAACCTCACAGAGAAGCGCTTTGGATGGGGATAAGCCAGGCCCTTAATTTTTGTTTTTTACTGAAAAATTCCTGGGTTTTACAAAAGCTAAAATGCTATTTGTTTTTTATTGATTTTTCACATGAATTTTGGACCACTCAAATACATAAACACATACATGTGTTAAGAAAATCCAATACATTACATTAGGTAGGTGTGTTTATGTTAATAAATTACTGGTAGCCTCACATTTACACTTAGACTATCTGTTAAAGTAAGGCAATGTTGTGGAAGACACACACACACACACACACACACACATGTCTATGTGCATGTACATGTACATCAGTGCTCAAGTCCTAAAAAAAGAGATGCCAGAACTCCCTGGACTTGGCTCCCTGCTCTGGAAGGAGAAATGACAGGTCAGTAACCTGGGCAACCCAGATAATCAAACCCGGTTGAAAGTACTCTTACATTTCTCTATTTTAAATTTTTTTCTGTCCGCCTGTCCCCCAACATTAACCAAGATATTTACCCAGAAAAGTGTGAAGTTAGTTTTTTGCACTGATCTTCACCCATTTTTAAATTTTTGTAATAAACGCTAATAAATTCCTGGAAAGTTTTAAACAAAGTAAAAACAGAAAATAAAGTGTCTTGGGGAACCCCTCTACTGCCTACTTTCCCTCTCCACAGTTCATAATCACCTAGTCTGTTTTGAAACCTCTCACACCCAACAGCCATAGGCTCAGAACAAGCCCAGAGAAACCGTATTGCCAGCTCTTGTGATTTATCACAAATCTCACACATATTTGGTGTTTTTTCCTACAAGCCCCAGCTCCTGGAGTCAGGTGATCTCATAATCTCAGTTTTCATTACGAAAAACATTTCTAGCCTTAATGGTTGGAAAAACCTGGAAAATGTGAACCCTGAAGGCCCCACATCCAGCAGTAGAATGTAAAGAACTCCACATTTATTATTTTTCAAAATCTCGTGATTTTTAACTCATGATTTTGGGGAGCCTGGTTTTGAAAGATTGAGGTTGGCCACACTGTAGAACACACACACACAAATGACACACATTAAATTAAAGAAGATGGGGATTAGTACAATAATTGTAAAGTCGATAAGGACCTGGCCAAAAGGGAGAAGGCAATGGGTTGTGCTAAAAGATGAACGATTGGATTGGAGGGAGGTTACAAGTGCAATTCCTGAAAGATTGGTCTTGGGACCTATCTGATTAGGCTGCATCGTCAATACAGATTAGGTTAAGAATATTATACAGGAAGATGTGGATGACTTTGTAGACTGAAATGACAGAAATGAAATGAAATTCAATAGTACAAAGTGTAAGATCATACACTTAGGGTCTGATAACAAGAATTTCTGCTACAAACTGGGGGCTCATCAGTTGGAAGCAACAGACGAGGAGAGAGATGTGGGTGAGTTGGTGGATCACAGGATGACGATGAGCCACCAATGTCATCCTAGGATGTATCAGGTGAGGCATTTCTAGTAAAGGTAAAGAAGTGTTAATGCCATTGTATAAGGCAGTGGCAAGACCACATCTGGAATACTCTTTACAGTTCTGGTCACCCATTTTCAAGAAAGATGAATTCAAACTGGAACAGCTGCAGAGGGGAATGGATGTCCTATCTTATGAGGAAAGGCTGGAAGAACTTGGCTTGTTTAGCCCAGCAAAAAGAAGGCTTAGGGGGATATGATTGCTCTCTATACATAGATCAGTGGGTAAACCTTTTAAGCTAAAGGACAATGTTGGCACAGGAACAAATAGGCATAAACTGGCCATGAACAAAACCAGGCTGGAAATAAGAAGGTTTCTAACCATCCCTGCCTTAGTAGTACTTATTATAAAAACTAATAAACTGCAAACTGGGCAAAATGCATATTTTAAATGACACCCAAACATCTCTGCTAATGCACCTAATGACATCTTTTTAACTCTTTACATTGACATTCCATGAGGAGAGTGCACAAGACCCGAGTTGAGAGCATGCCCACTGCAGGAGTGATGCTTCCATAGGTTCTCTCTTCTCCAGAGAGATTCCAGTCTGTAGTGGGGGAAAATGGTGCAAACTAATGTGAACTGGTTGTCATTAATTTACAATAGTTTGGTGGTGGGTTTCAGTCCAGGGGAATGGGGCCAGCTTTCATATTTTTCCCTCTTAGATTCGCTCGGGGGTTCTGCAACAGCATAGAATATCATTGGAAGGGTTTCTGTGGAGGTGAGATAAAACTACTCCTCCCTTAAAACACTTCCCCCACCTCAGATCTGTGGGTTTTGTCTCCCCTCCAGTTGTAGAAATGGAGCAGGTTGTGGAGTCCACAGCTGGCTGCAGTTATTAATATGCTCTAAAATGTTATTTTGTTGTTTGAAGTTTTGAAAATAAAACACACACAATATTTTTACTTTTTTTTATTGGTGACAGAAATGATCCATTAGTGGTTCTCTAGCTCAAACTAACCTCTTTTTTTCCAAACAGAGATACTGTCAGGTTCCACCAGCTGAGTGATCTGATTGGTGGAATATTCTTATATGCTTAGTAAGGCCTGATCAGCCAGACTTAGCCTTTAAGGCTGTTGGTCCCCAGAAGAACTTTGGCTTCCTGAGCTCCTTAGCTGCAGAGGTACCAAGTGGGAAATGTCTTCTGTGGCATGTCCAGTTAGACATTCTCTGCCAGCACCTTTCCTCATCATCCTGTACCCAGCTAGATCAAAATACACATCAGTCAGTCGCTTGAGACTCTGTCAGCTAGGGAGAGCAATACCATGGCTATGGCCTGAAATAAAAAAAAAAACAAAACAAATGGCCTCCCACTGTCTCTGGGGAGAGGTGTCAGAGTCCAGTGGGAAGCCTGCTACTCTCTATGACTCAGTCTCTATAAAGATGCTTTAGTTAATGTAGCTGTTCTAACAATACAGGCTTTTATATGACAGAATTGCAGTTGATTTTAGTGAACAGGAGGACTGTACCTAACATTTAATGTAAAATAGAGTTTTACTAAGACTAGCCCAGATTTTGGGGTTTGTAGTTTGAAAAAATATCTGCAGTTAGATATTTTAGTTATTAGCCTCTAATTAATCCCCCAAACTTTGGTAAATAATATATTGTCTGAATATTAAATATTCTAATCTGGGACTAAATTTCCCCCTCTGTTAACTTTAGTTAAAATTACTCCAATTTACATTGGTGTAAATGAGATCAGGATCAGGATAGATTCAATGTAACCTACACTTAGTTCATCTGTTAGAGCTAAAGTTTTCTAAGAGTTCATTCTAAATCAGCAGCGGCTTTCTGTGATCTTGATAAAATTCTTGATTATGAGCAACCCCAACAAATAAAGGGAAGCTAATTTCCAGGCTGGAAAAATCTGCTATTGTAATGAAAAAATTTAAAGGGACAGTTAAAGGAAGGCACAGAATTAGATCTGAGTGATTTGCCAGGCTAATGAGTTGCAAGACAATAGAAAACGTATTCCTCTCTACTATACTGTAACTGCAAAATACAGTGTTAAAATAAATGGCAAAGATACAGTGATACCAGGTACACATGTACACTCTGGCTTATGGTCGACATGGGATTTATTTTTTTACCATAATCATATTGGTTATAAATTATAAATGCATTAATGAAAATAGTCTTTTGGGGCAAGATCATCATGTCTTGTTTGTACAGTAGGTCTTGGCAGATGGATAGATGACAGGCACCAGGGTTGGGAGAATCTTTCCTCTATGAAGTGGTGCTAGTAGGTATCCGAGGTACCCATACATGCCCCCACCACAGGAACGGGGCTGGTAGACTCTCACAACGGCTAATGACCTGCACTCCTTCTGCCCATTGTGTATTTCCATCCATGGAGCCCAGGTGGTGTGGAAGTTTGCACTGTACTCTGATGTGTGCCCCCATCCATTGCTGTCTCCTCCACTGTACAGCAGAACTGTAGGTTCCACTGCCATGGTGTCCTCCATGTTTCCAGAGACCAAGGAAGCTTTTGGCTCTCAGTGAATAGCATAGTTTGGCTCAAAGTCAGGCCCTAGAAATACATAAGACTGCAGAATCTATACTATTGGTGAAGCTATATGCCGACTCCCCACAAGCCCAAGCACGTCCCCCATGCAAGGGCCAGGAGTAGCCTGTGTCAGAAGTGGGGCTGCTTGAGCAGGGTGTTTGGGCTAAAAGATGTTAACCAAGCCTTCTAACACCAGGCCATGTCCTGCAACTAGAGTTGACAACGTATTTCAAAAATAAGGGACTGTTTTCTTAGCATGCCTGTCCCACCTCTCCTCCCAATATTATCATCATTATAATAATAATAATTAATAAGATGTACTCCCTCCATTCATCATGGGTTCTTGCCACTTTGCAGGAACGGGTCCGCACAGAGATGCAACCTGAATTTGGCCTAGTATGTTTGACATTTGATACACCTATTTTATACTGTAAAATTAAGAACTTTTGTAAATAGAGACAGTTAAAAAATGCATCCAGATGAGTCCATAGATGACTATTTCAAGTTTAAGGGAAAAGTGGTAACATACAGTATTAGAAAAACTAATTTTGTCACTGTGTTTAGGCACAAATATTTTATCTGTGGAATTTATTGTGTTTTTTGTGAGTTCTGTTTGAGAGAATTAATAATCCATGTTTTAAATTCGGCATATATGAAAATGTGGATGAGAGTGAGAGAACGAGAACTTTGTCCTGTTTATTAATAACGTAAGGACATAAAATGGGAAGAGAAATACAGAGTGAAAACTTAGGGCCACAAAATGAATGATGTTTGATTACTCTTGAGCTCATTTGACTAAATATTCCTTCCAGGTAAAAGTCCCGAGACTCTGAATTTGAGAGCTCATGGAGTTCTAAGCGGCTCTTAATCTTAGTGCAAGTACCTCCATTTCTAGTTAATTTTAAGCATGTTTACTAAGATCAATAACATTTAAAACTAAGATAAGAATAAATAAAATACTTGCTTGCTTTGGTATTATGGCATTTTCCATATTACCCTGGGTTATTTAAATTGTAAACTCCTTGGAGCAAGAACTTGGCCCTGGGAGCAGGGCAGGTTGTCTCATAATCACCTAGTTTCTTGCAAGGTTTTTTGTATTTTTCTGTGAAGCATCTGGTACTGATCACAGCTGGAGACAGGATACTGAACTAGATGCGTCATTGGTCCGTTCCAGTATGGCAATTCCTATGTTCCTTTTTATATTTGTCTGTAAAGCACCATGCATAGTGCAGACTGAATATATAACAATATAATTATAAGGAGATACTGTATATTCTAATACTTATGGCTAATGTGTTTTTTTTCTTGTAGGTTACCCAACATGTGAACAGTTATCTTGTGCAAATGGAGCATGTTTTAATGCAAGCCAGCGTTGTGATGGTAAAGTAGATTGCAGGGATGCCTCTGATGAAGCTAATTGCAGTAAGTGCCACATTTAGCATAACCCAAACATTTATAGTACTATGTATCCTCTTTGTAAGAGAAATACTGGACTTTGTTTACTACATTTGAATATGTTTTTTTCTTTTCTCCATTCAAATGATATCGTTCAGCTCATGGATGTGCCAGTACCCAGTTTCAATGTGCTAATGGAGAATGCATCCCCCGAGCCTTTATCTGTGACCACGATGACGACTGTGGAGACAGGAGCGATGAAAACTCTTGCAGTACGGTGGTTTTATTTGGCTTATTTGCCTGTTTTCTTAAGAGCTGGTTTTCTTTGAAATTGCAGCAGTTAGCACAAAGCAGGAACAATGCTCTGTTATGTAGCAGACAGAATCGAAAAGTTCTTTCAATATATATATCTATATATTTGCTGAGTGATGGACGTTAACAATGCTTCAAAAGGAATTTGCCATGAAATAGGAGTGTGTGGTGTACTGTATGTACTGGAGTTGGTGAGAATTTGCTTCCTGATAAATGGCCTCATGCCTTGATTTTCTGTATCTGAGCATGAGCCAAAGGTAACTCTTCTTGCTTCCTCTGTCCCAGCTACCCAGAGTGTGCTGCTGTGTATTTTTAAAATTTGTTTGGACCTTTTTGCATTTGTATTATCACATACTGGCTGGACTTTTTAGAATTATTCCCAGTGACCATTATTGATGAACTTCATATCTTCATTACATATTTATGTTAACATTTTGATTGAAGGTTTTATTGTAGGAAGTCTCTTGCTTATTCTTTTCTTTCGTGGGCTGGGTAATATGTCTTCTTTTGTGCATCAAACCCACAAAACTGCCACTTGGCTTCCTTGTGGGCTCTTCAAATGACCCCATGGATTCTGAGGCCTACATTGTAGGAGAGCAACAAAGACTTCAGCTTTAGGTTCATGAAAGGCCACATTTTCCTATTTAGTATATTCCCCACACCAAAGACCATTTATTCCCAGCATGCCTCCCCTTCAAGAGCATTCTTCATCTGCCCCTATGATACCAACATTTTTATGCCCTTATATAATGGAAAGGAATGATGTTCTCTACTGTGTCTGCTTATTCTCCCTCTGAGAACCCGGGGTGCAATTCTCTTTATTTTGCAAGTTTGTGAATGTCACTTCTGCACTGTGCCCAACAGTCAAGAACTTTGGGAATGAGGTGCGATCCAGCCCAGTTGAGTGAACCACTGAGGCAGCTCTAGCCCTTATATGGTTGCTTTTCAATTTCTTCAAGGAGCAAATTAAAATAATCTAAAAATAATCATTCAGAAAGTTCCTACCTAAAAACGGGGGCAAAAGTACAAAAGTTACCAACTGTGCAAAAACTTGAGCTGGGTTTACTCTTCAGGAATGGTTCTAAATGACTGGTCTCCCCATTTATCTGAGAGCTGTACATGTTTGTCCCCTGGCGCAGTTCAGTTTTCTCTTGTTCCTTCCCTCAGCTTATGCAACTTGCAGAGGCAATTTCTTCACTTGTCCGAGTGGTCGCTGTATTCATCAGAGCTGGGTTTGTGATGGAGATGATGACTGTGAAGATAACGAAGATGAAAGTGGATGTGGTAAAAACAGAAGCAAACTTATTTTAATGATGCAGTTTACAAAGAAAAACCTTGCTAACCTGACTGCTAAAAAGTCTTAACATAAGAATGTTTTATATCAGAATTTTTAAAGATCCATGGACATTCCTGGAAAACTTTAATTGTTTTTATAGATACAGTTCTACTAATATAGTATATATTTTTTAATACTTTGGGTTTCCTTATTTTGTATTGCTAAGGTGGTGAGTATAAAGCAGGGTATGTTAAGAATTCATCTGCTTATTCCCTATAGCCCTGATCTTGCACCACTGAAATCAATGGAACCTTTGCCATTGATTTTCATGGGAGCAGGGTATGTCCTCACGTGAAGCCAGAATTCTCAGTTTGTGATAGAATGTCCATTTCCACAGTAACTAATTGTGATGTTACAAGTACAGGATTATGATTTCTGGTGGGTTGAGTACAGGAACAGATGAACTGCTAAAAGGAAAATCCTATTTTTGTGTAAATATTCTGAGTAACATTTTTGTTATTAATGATATGATATTCAAAATAACCATCTCTATCTTTAATGAAGATCTTCCATACATCAAATCACCCTTTTCAGAGGAATTTGTAGTAAATCTGAATATACCAGTTAATGAGAAATGAGTGTATAGGCATTAGGACTGGTGAAGAGTTTTCTGCTGAAATTGTTTTTCTGTGGAAAACTGGGTTTTTGGCTGAACAATTCGCAGTGCGGAAAGTGCCTGCTGTCCCAGGAAATTTTTGATTTTTCATCAAAAAACTGTTGCTTGAAAACCAAAATATACTGGCTAAAAACAGAATTTTCTTACAAAAAATTCAGTTTTCAAATTTCTTGTGAAAAATTGAAATTTTCTGTGGGAAAATGTAAACCAATTTTTTTTTCTGCTGAAATTTTCTGTGCTTACCCTTCTCCCCCTGCCATTTTTAGACCAGCTCTAACAGGCATATTTCAAAAGAACAAAACCATTGTTCCATTTTCAGTACACCAGTCAAGCCAAAGCTAAATAGTAATAGGTATCTGAATAATGGGGAAAAATGGAAAGGGTTCACCTGACTGCATGAGTATTTTCCGCAGTGTAATTTGAAGACAAATGAAAGAACATGGTGACATACTATTTCTTTTATGGGCTGTCACAGCTACATGCAACAGTCAGAAGCTGAATGAAAAATAACTGAAGATGCTTATTCCCCAGGAGGCTGTTAGCAAGCAGCTCCAAGTAGTACTTGAAGCATGTTCCTCAATTATTCTGTGTTGCTTCTCTTTTCCTTAGAAAGTGGTCGCCATGAGTGCTACCCAGGAGAATGGGCCTGTCCTGTGTCAGGACACTGCATTCCAGTTGGTAAAGTGTGTGATGGGACTGCAGACTGCCCTGCCGGAGAAGATGAAACTAACATAACTGCAGGCAGACACTGCAGTGAGTATTAGAATTGGCAGGATGCATGGAATAGCAGAAAACAACGTTGATGTCTCTTTTGTGTCTCTGGGGTTTTCTAAACAGCACTGAGAATTTGTAGGCGCGTTATTTTTATTAGCACTGAGTGGACATACTGAAAAGTATTTTCTGCCATGCATGTACAGTTCTGTTGACCTCTTGTGTGGAAGGTTTGATAGATAAACATTTCTGATTGTTTTTTTTCAATATTTATTTGAAGAGTCAAGGGCTGAGCTCTTGTGGGACGTTGTTTCTCTTCATCCAAAATATTTTTGTTTTCCCTTTCCACATTAAGCAGGAAAGAGTAATACCTAGTTAGAGCACAGGACTGCATGACTGTGTAATCTTGGTCTGGGCAAGTCACTGAGGTCAGAATTTTCAAAATAGTCCATTGATCTTGGGTACCCGTGTTTTAGTGCTCAGCCTGAGAAACTCAGGGCCTGGCTTTCAGAAATGATGAACACAGAGAGGTCCCATCAACTTCAGTTGGACTTGTGGGTGCTCAGTAGAGTTGCCAGGTGTCTGGTTTTTGACCGGAACACCTGGTCAAAAAGGGACCCTGTAGGCTCCGGTCAGCATGGCTGACTAGGCCGTTAAAAGTCCGGTTGGCGGCGCAGCTGGGCTGTCAGACTCCCTGCCTGGCTCTGCGGGGCTCCCGGGAAGCGGCCAACATGTCCCTCCAACTCGGGGGCGGCCGTGGGGGCTCTGTGCACTGCCCCCACCCCGAGTGCCGGCTCTGCAACTCCAATTGGCTGGGAACTGTGGCCAATAGGAGTTGCAGGGGCAGTGCGCAGAGCCCCCTCGCTACCCCTTGGCCTAGGAGCCAGAGGGATATGACATTGCTTCCTGGGAGCTGCTTGAGGAAAGCGCCTCCCAGAGCCCGCACTCCGAACTCCCTCTCACGCCCCAACCCCCTGCCTCAGCTTGGAACCCTCCCGGAGTCTGTACCCCGCATCTCCCCCCACTGTACCCCAATCTCCTGTCCCAGCCTGGAGCCCTCTCTTGCACTCTGAACCCCTCAGCGCAGCCTGGAGCTTCCTCCTGTACTCCAAACCCCTCATCCCCAGACCCACCCCAGAGCCTGCACCCCCAGCCAGAGCCCTCACCCCCTCCCGCACCCCAATCTCCTGTCCCAGCCCTTTGAAAATGAGTGAGTAAGCAAGGGTATGGGAGAGTGAGCGACTGTGGGGGGGGGAAATGGATTGAGAGGGGGTGGGGCCTCAGAGAAGTGTCAGGGTAGGGGGCGGGGCAAGGGTGTTCAGTTTTCTGCAATTAGAAAGTTGTCAACCCTAGTGCTCAGTGCCTCTGAAAATCGAGCTGTGGAGTTTTAAATTAGGCATTCATAATTATGGGAAAGGTAAAGAAAATACACTTCTCCCATTTAAATCACACTTTTTGCAATAAGGTTGCAGCAAAATGACAAGAGTTTAAGGGTATGCCGCTGTAAGGTCTCCAGTGTAGCTTCTCTTTGCTGGCAGGAGAGAGCTCTCCTGCTGGCATAATTAAACCACCCCAGGGAGCAGAGGTAGCCTCTCCTGCTGACGTAGTGCTGTCCACACCAACACTTTTGCCAGTGAAACTTATATCGGTCAGGGGGGTGTTTTTTCACATCCCTGACTAATAAAAGTGGTAGTGTAGACAAAGCCGAAATCTTGTCCTGGGGAAGTGTCTCTGACCTCTGCTAAGTGATGCGATTGTAACATCAGAGAGCGGAGCTGCTCACAGAGTCGCTTCGGAGGGAAAAGGGGAGAAAGAAGTAAGACAAGGGAACTGAAGGAGGAAGAGAGTGACCTCTCTGATATCACAATATCACCACTCAGCAACGAGTTGCTTGTAGGACAGAGGGAAAGGCAGCAGCAGTGAAGAATTGGAGAGGTAGAGGAAAAAGAAGCCAGCACATTATTTCATGAGTGCAGCCTAACTCTCATATTGCACTGGTTAATGAACTGAATAGAAGAAACGCTTTCCTGACCACCCAACTATTAATAAAATTGGTGATTGTTGCAGAAGTGCTCTGTAAAAGAGAGAGGTCTGTATATATGTAAATAGTGAGGGCTAGTAGTGTTGCAAGTGGATGGCGCTCAAGGATATGCAGCAAGCTGCTGAGTTTTGTAGGACCAATAAAGCTTGCAGTTATGCACTGTAAATGGCTGCCTCAGTGCAGCGATTTATATGGAGCTCTTACTACTTGATTGTTTTCATGTAAGACTGAATTTCATCCTTTCACTGCTTCCTGAAAACTCAAATCCTCAAAGACTTCTCTAAATCTTAGCCTTCCTGCCTCACTATCCTGCTAAATTAGATGTGTGTGCCTGCATGCACACAAACACACATGGTATTGTGGAACAAACAAGATGTGTGTTTAGCTTCGCCATTGACTTTTTCATTTTTATACTGTCTAGTTAGAACCTGAGCCTGCTGCCAGAGCTGCCCATATTTGTTTTTGCATGGGAGTGTGGTTCTTTGCTTATGGACCAGTTTCAGGATGTGTTCTGCAAATTGTAAGCTCTTCACAACAGGCACCTTGGCTTCGTAACTGTCTGTAAAGCACCATGCAGTCAGCTGCTATATAGATGACACTACTATTGGGCCTTCCTGAAGTGACTTCATTTTATTTTTAGACATATCCCACTGTGCTGCCTTGAGCTGCCAGTACCGCTGCCATTCTTCACCATCTGGAGGGACTTGCTATTGCCCTGCGGGATATGTAATCAGCAGCAATGACAGTCGCACCTGCATTGGTAAGTGAACAGTAGAGATGCAGATATATAAGTCTGGACTTTTCTCACAGGGGTCCTGGAGATTATGGATTCCACAAATTTGAAAAAGAATCTATGCTTATTGGATACGAATGTGTGGGTGGACACATTGGCAAGCAGGTAAATCTTGAGAGTCATAAAGTTAAACCTCAAGCTGAATGGAAAAATAGCAAGAGAGCAAAAGCTCAGCAGCATAAAGCCCCTGTGGGGACAGAGGAACAGGTCAGTGAGCGGTCATGAGGCCTTCACTTCCCAGCTAAGGAAAGACCAGTCTTTTAATACTTGGAGAGGTTGTTTGTGGTTAGAAAGGCTGACTCTGGTGTGGCAACTTTATATTCAAAGCTGATGAAACAGCCCTTTTACTGTTCTTGAGAGATTGATCCTGCATGCTGGGGTGTATGGCTACAGACCTGGGAAATCAGAAGTTACTCAACATTTGATCTATAATTCAAAACTGACCTTATGTGAAAATGCAGATTGTTGTGGGTAAGGTAAAATGAGTATGGTACATTACTTTGCCACTCTGGAAGTCTGTATCTCCTATTATGCACACATCACATAGGCTTGCATATAAACTAAAAAAAGTTTCAAGGTGTTGTTTGGCTTATATGCAAGTCATTGGGAAGAAGGGAATCACTGAAGTAGGTATCCAAGGAAGTAGATCCCCATGTAGCTGCTTGATTCTGTGTTAAAGCAAATGCATGTGCAGGGAGCCCTCTTCTTTAACTCTGATTCAGGAGCAAGTTGGAAAACCTACTCTCTGACCTAGTGTAAAGCCAGTCACTCTTCTCTTAATCCAATTGATTGGCCTATAAAACAAACTCTCCACATTTGCTAGGAGATTGTGACAGGATGTCAGGTGATATTCATCGTGTGAGATACAGGCTTGCATGGAAGAGATGGGCCATAGTCATTTTACTCAAAATCTAGCAAGGGATCAATGACTCCTCTCTTCCTCCCGCTGACTCTAATGTAAAAAGGGAAGTCCCTTGCTCAACTCCTGATTCAATACATAGAAGGTGGGGGCCAGCTGACATGTGAATCATTTCCTCTGCTTAGTATTGAGATAAGAAGTGAAGGGATTGGCTTATACCTGGGTTGGCTTATTAGCTGTAATGTTCAGTAAGCTATTTTTTCACTTTTTAGTTTAAATTTAGTTTTACTGGTCGTATGCCTGAGGAATTTAGTGGGAAGTGGTTTTAGTGGAAAGTATTAATTTCCCAAACTCATAATCTTTTCATTTTTCCCTCTTCTCTGCTCCTGGTAGGGTTGCCAACCCTCCCGGTTTCGCTGGGAGTCTCCCAGAATCAGGCTCTATCTCCCAGAGGCTACTGAAGCCAAACCGGGAGATTTTAGGCGCTAAAAGTCTGGCAGCGCAGTGCGGCTAAGGCAGGCTCCCTGCCTGCCCTGGTCCCATGCTGCTCCCAAAAGCAGCTGGCATGTCCCTGGGAGGGGTGGGGGCAGGGGGTCTTTGCATGCCACCCGCACCCCGAGCGCCGACTCCGCAGCTCCCATTGGCTGGGAACTGAGGCCAATGGGAGCTCCGGGGGTGGTGCCTGCAGGCGGGGGAGCACGCAGAGCCCCCTAGCCCGTCTCCCCACCCAGGGACATGCCGGCCACTTCTGGGAGCGGTGCAGGGCCAGGGCAGGCAGGGAGCCTGCCTTATCCCCACTGCACTGCGGACCGGGAGCCATCTGAGGTAAGCGCTGCCTGGCCGGAGCCTGCACCCCTCATCCCCTCCTAACCCCCTGCCCCAGCCCTGAGCCCTCTCCTGCACCCTAACTCCCTCCCAGAGCCCGCACCCCACATCTGCTCCTGTACCCCAACCCCCTGGAGCCCTGAGTCCTCTTCTGCACCCAAACTCCCTCTGAGAGCCTGCACCCCTCACCCCCTCCCGCACCCCAACCCCCTGCCCCAGCCTGGAGCCCCCTCCTGCACCCAAATTCCCTCCCAGAGCCTTCACCCATCACCCCCTCCCACGACCCAATCCCCACCCCAGCTCTGAGCTCCCTCCTGGAGCCTGTGCCCCCTCCCACATCCCAACCTCCTGCCCCAGTCCCGAGCTTCCTCCAGCACCCACACTCCCTCCCAGAGCTTGCACCCCTCACCCCTCCTGCACCCAACCCCCTGCCCCAGACTCAGCCCAGGACCCCTCCCACACTCTGAACCTCTCGGCCCCAGCCCAGAGCCCGCACCCCCTCCTGTTCCCCAACCCCTTGCCCCAGCCAGGTGAAAGTGAGTGAGGGTGGGGGAGAGTTAGTGATGGAAGGGGGGGGATGGAGTGAGTGGGCCGGGGCCTCAGAGAAGGGGTGCGGCAGGGGGCATGGCAAGGGTGTTTGGGTTTGTGTGATTAGACAGTTGGCAACCCTACCTCCTGGCTGTTTCTTCTTCACTGTGCTGTGGTGATTTATAGCATATGCCGAAGCCCTGGAACACCACAACTGAGAGCAACATCTATTAATTACCAAAAAATGCCACTTGGAAAATATTTCATTCCCACTTTGTTTCAACAAATGCTTAAAATTCGAAACTCTAATAATAAGGCAGTTATCTCACCTTTCTCTCTGGGTTTACTTACCTTTCTGCCTTCCCCAGCTAGCAACAGAAAGTCGTCCAATTTCAATTGTTCTTGCAGCTTTCGAAGTGGAGGAGTTTAAGATTTTAATGCCAAAGCCATGGTCAGATTAGTGCCAATAATCTGCTTGCTGCTCTTGTTGTAAATGACAACTTAAATGTATGGGACCAAGTTGCTTATGCCGGGGTCAGAGACCAGTAGAGGTAAAGGGCTCTATGTTATTTTAAAAAGTCACAAAGAAAAACCCTTAGATGTTTCTCTATTCTAGAAATAAAAAAAAAGATCAAGGGCAATTCCACAGATGATCAAACAATTTTTTAGATCTTGTTATCAGGAAAATCTATTCTTGGTTTTAAAATTCCTTAGCTTTATCCGTCCTGCTTTGACATGAGGGTAGGACATAGGGTAGATCTCTGCCTGTGACACTTCTTGCCATTTGTTAGGTAGGTGGGACACTTCACTTTACTTGCACCAGGGGATTTGTGGATCTACTGCCCTTCCTTTTTGGTCCATCTCCAAGATACCCAGATCTCTCTCTTTCAGTTGCTAGGTCCTTTCCCTCTTTGTTAACAGATGAAGAAAGCTTCCAATAGAAATTCTACAGCAACCTCCAGAGCAGAGCTGTGTGATATTAGTGAAGCTTTCTAAACATACTCACATTTTGTCAACATTGCAGTCAAAGCTTGTAAGCCTGGCACGTTGGTCCTGATGAACACTGGGAGGGAGACATTGGTCCTCCCTGTTCATGAAAACACAAGTGGGTTCAGGGAATCGTGGCCTTCCCATGGAGCTTTCATTTAACGTGAGGTTTCTAGTCCTTGAAGTTCTGAAGGGAGCCTTAAACTGCAACATCCAGAGAAGGGTGAACTTAAGTTTATTTCAATGGAATAACACTGCGGCTTGGTATTCCTGGGCAGTGATTCTTTCTAGTTACATAGACAGAATCCAAGTTAGCAGAACAAATCTGAATTTCATGCTAGCACAAATGCAGAGTTCTCTGTGCAAGAGAGATCAGTCCTAAACCTTTCTGTGCTGCTTCCCAGAGTCCCTGTTCCAATCCCTAGCTCTTCCGGTTCTCTCCGCTGCACTTGCATAGGCTCCCAAATCTGCTCTAGTCTGTAAACAAGCCCATGCTCTGTTGGCTCCCTCATGAGTTCTAATGAATCTCATTTCCTTAGCTCTGGCTTCTTAACAGAAAAAGCATCATAGTAGTCAGGCACTGGACATTGTTTTAACAAGTAACTTCCTTTTCCCCCATTCCCAGCTAAGTGGTAGGTGGCAGGAAAAGGCAGTGGAATGGAGGAAGCAGGTGCAATGGAGTGCAGGGCTGGAAAGTTGTATGGGCCCATGGTGCTCGTGTCTCACCAATATAATAGCAGAGGGTCCCGGCTCCACCAAAGTTCAGGGCCGGGTCTCTCCCTTGGCCCTGGCTGCCCCTGTGCACCTTCCCCGTCCCCCCCGTTCCCGCCTGCTGCCATTGGGCAATTTAAAAGGGCCCGGGGCCCCCGCTGCCACCACCAGCAGCATAACAGGGCTAAGATGGCTTCCTGCCCGCCTGCTCCGCTTCTGGAAGCAGACGGCATGTCCCTGCGGCTGCAGGGGGAGGACGGGGCTGTGTCTCCGTGTGCTGCCCCCGCCTCGAGCGCTGACTCTGCCAACTGTGGCCAATGGGAGCTGCGGGGCCGATGTCTGCGGGCAGCAATGCGTGGAGACCCCTCTGGCCCCCCGCCTAGGAGCTGCTGCCGGAGGGGGGTGCGGGTCGCTTTCGGGAGCCACCCGAGGTAAGCGCTGCACCCCTCACCCACTCCCGCACCCCAACCCCCTTCTCTAGCCCAGACCCCGCACCCAAACTCCCTCCCAGAGCCCGACCCCTCCCCCCTCCTGCACCCAAACTCCCTCCCAGAGCCTGCCCCCTGCCCCCTCGCCCCTCCTGCACCCCAACCCCTTGCTCCAGCCCGCACCCAAACTCCCTCCCAGAACCCGCCTCCCGCACCCCCTCCTGACCCCTCCCCCCTTCCGCACCGAAACTCCCTCCCAGAGCCTTACGCAGGTGGGGGGTGGGGGGACTTGGACCTGTTCTGGGCACCACCAAAAATTTTACAAACCTGCCGCCCCTGATGGAGTGGGGATAGAAAGGAGGAGACTGCTTGGGGTGGGGAACAAATATCCTCATATGGTTGTCCTATGCTTCTTTTTATAACAACTAGAAATTCAGATGTAATAATAATAATCTCTAATGATAACGTAGTCTCTCTGAATATGTGTTTCTCCCCATTCAGACACATGGCTATTGTATGTAAAACAAATACAATATGGAACCATGTAATGATGATTAAACCTGGAAAATGGTTTGTTAGATAAGGCTTAATTCATCAACGTTGAAGAATATGGAGCTCCTCCGATGGAAAGTCCTATAGAAGTTCCAAGTATTATTATTAAATATATTGAAAATTGAGTTTAGCTGTTTCTTTTATTATAACTCATTGTAGCAATAGGCTTGTAGATTCACGCTCCTATGTGTTCATTACTCAGTTTCTCTCTTGCTCTAAATAAATGGTAATATGAATAAATATATTCCTCTTAGAATTCTTATAAATAAATATTAATGTAGCCACACACGCAACACTCACTCATGAACTGCTAATGCTGCTCAGGTTTTTTCTCCCATTTATCTTCATAACAATCTAAAAAATGAAAATGTTTCTGATAATTAAAAGTATTTACAAGGATGCATTTTATTTATGCACAAGTCACCAAAGCAGTTTTGTTTAAATTATATTAGAGTTGCTTACTTCCAAAAATTCTGCAGTGTATGGTGTATCCTGTATCAATTTCTCCCATCTGAGTTGGATGGTATATCTTCTTGATTGGTATCAGACACTGAGAAAATCTCACAGGGCTTGAGCCTGAAAGATGATGGACACTTGGAGAGGTGCTGAGTGCCCGTAACTCTTTTGGATGTCAGAATTGGCCAGTAGAAAGAATGAGATGTGATGTGAGTTAGGGAATTCATCATTTCAGTTGCATGAAGTAATTTCTAGAGATCCCATTGCTTATCTCCTGGGGTGTTGGACTGTGGGGTGCAGCAAGTATAATGAAGATGAATAGACAAGGTGTATTGATTTCATTAAATGGTTTCATCCAGTACAGTATTACTCAATTCCACATTGAAAAGAATTACTCACATGTTGACTTATATTGCTTTTTGTAGTGTACTGCTAACAGTGAAGTTATATATATAAAAATAGTATAGGCTTTCGTGGGATCAGCTCTTCAGCTACCGTAAGCTGGGAGAGCTCCACTGGAGTCAGTTACACCAGTTGAAGATCTGGCCCAGGGTTTTTGCCTGGAATTATAGAGCAGATCTATATTGTCTAACTAGCTCTAAGTAACTGAAAATACAGGGACCTGCAGGCCATTCACATGTAATATAGGTTTTGAACTACTCATTTCATCTGAACAGTAGTTTAGTTCTGTTGTCTCTGCTAAGTCTAATGGAATTTACTGTGTTACATAGCAGCACTTCTAAGAAGGTGGCCGTTGATACGTTATGCATGCTAAATAGCTGACATGATGTTCCTTGTGGTTGTACTGGTACTAGGGGCTGTACTTCTGGGAGCAATGCTCCCTTGGGTACCCCATGTATAGCCTCAAATAAGAGATATTTCTGAGTCCAGTAGGGTGGGTATCTACTGAAAGTATCTCACATTCATTTCATCATTTGCTTTCCATTGTTCTTGATCACTCTTGGAAGGTAGACACTGAAATCCCTTTCCTACCAATTATTTTTTCCTCCATTGCTTGCACAAACAGGTTTGTTATTGTCAGGCAGCCCATGAAGCTTAGGCAGCTGCACTGATCTTTTTCTTTTGAGGAAAAGAAAATAGAAGCATTTGTTGTCAAAAGGGAAACCTACCCCATAGTGACAGGGACTTTGTAACCAAATATAAGGAAAAAAGGGAGGACAGTCTTCTCAGGCCTGCCAAGTATGACTGTGTCCTCCTTGCTCGAAGCTTTGTTTATATGCATGCCTTGTCCCTCTAACAGATTTTGATGATTGTAAGATGTGGGGTGTGTGTGACCAGCTGTGTGAAGACCGTGTTGGCCATCACCAGTGTCACTGTGTGGAAGGTTATTTCTTGGAGCATCACCGCCACTGTAGAGCCGACACTTCATGTAAGTAAATGGCACCAAGTGCGATTCTTGCTGTAATTTTACTTGTAAAGCAAATATTGTCTTGTAATTTTCTGTGTATTGGAAAAAAAAGTAGTGAAATATGCTTGAGTACAGCAGGCACATGTAAAATGTTCCAGTGGCATGAAAGATTCTGCTGGTTCCAGAGATATTCCCTATCTTTGAAATGCAATATTCAATTAGAAACAGGATTTTCAGACTGGTGGATCATTTTTAGGCTGCTCGCTCCATTTACTTTAATGGCAGCTTTGTCTGAGTGAAGTGAGCAGGATTTGGGTCTTAAATATCTTCCACTGAAATAGATCCACTCGCCCTCTCCATGGTTATATATTTTCAAGACAAACTTTCCTTCAAAGCCTTCTTATTGGAGAGTCTCTGCTGCTATGAAATGCTCTAATGGGATGTGAAAATGAAGAATACATATGGGAAGTGGCAGTAAATAGAAATTCACAGAAGATAGGCTGCGTGGCAGACTCAAAGAATATCCATCTCTCATGTGGGAAAAAGGCCTTTTGAGAGAAGGTGGAGAGAGAGAGAGAGAGAACCTTCTTCAGGATGTGGATATACACACTTTTGGTAACATTTTCACACAGAAGTGTTTTTACTGCACATTCCTTAGTTGCCTCCTCCAAAACTCCAAACCAGGCTGTAGACCAGGTTGCCAAGCAGTGCTTAAAGGGCCAGATTTTCACAGGTGGCTGCAATGTGTGCAATCTACAAAAACAAAATCACATTTGCATCCACCAGCAGGTTGTATACGCTCAATATTGATAAGTGTTAGTTTATACATGTGTATTCTATTTGTAGTTTGCAAACCCGTTAGACTCTGTTTGCAGAATAACTGATCTATATGTTGTGCTGGTAGTCACAACTTACCCTCACTTTCAGCTGGTGTTGCATCAATTATTTTCTCCAATGGTCGTGATTTGCTGATTGGAGATGTCCATGGAAGGAGTTTTCGTACTTTGGTGCAATCCCAGAATCGTGGCGTTGCGGTTGGTGTGGACTTTCATTTTTATCTACGTAGAATCTTTTGGACAGACACAGTGCAAGATAAGGTAGGTAGAAATTTCAAGAAAAATATGATTTTTTGGAAGTAGAAAGACTCAGGAGCAGAATGTGTTGATAGCTTTTCATTTTTGAGAGCAGATGCAGGCTGTATCTTTGTTTTCTAACAAAAAAGGCCCTTGAGAAGTTTTACATTAATCACCACGTTTTCCAAGCTATACTGTTACATCTGATATATTAAACAAAGCATGCTATTATATGGTGCTATCTTGAGCAACTTTTAATTTCATTAGAAATGGAGTCCAAAAGCCTAATTAAGAGAAATAGTAGACATTCTTTCAAAACTGGACAAATTTTTCTTAGTAATTTTTTGAAACCTGATCATTTAAAATGTAAAACTGCTGTGTTTTCCAAGATGATAAAAATCAGATTTCTCCCATATACTCCAAATGGAATTGTAATTGAGCTTTGCGTAACAAATATTGACAATATTTTGTGTAATGAGCCAATATTTTGTTACACTACTTTTTTTGAAAAGAGGAAATATGTTCAGTTCAAATCAGAGTAAAACAGTAATTTTCAGAAGTCGGTTTGGGGTACATGTTAAAGCAGGTAGGCTCACATTTTTACCATTGTCTCTTTTCTCCTCCCCCAACCTCATTGAAAAGAATAAAAGTTGCAGTTCAGTTGCATAAATCTAAAACTTTTATAAGAACTTTGTAGGGCTAGTAAACCAAAACTGGAAATAAGCTGATAACTCTGTGTCTGAAAGAATCTGTATATTTCTGAGTATAGTACTATGTCACTAATGTTAGATGTCATATTACCGACACACCCCATTTCTCCAAACTCTAGACTACAAAAAAAGAGCCTAATTTCAATAATAAAAGTCTTTATAAGACACTTACTTATTGCCCTTGGTGGTTGGGGAATAGGGGACAGGAAGCTCTTCTGGGTTCACCTCTGACCCACTCCCTGCTGACCCCAATGTGTAGAGGGTTTGCACAGAGCGAGGTTACCGTCACTGAGCTGGTGTTTACCACATGTGTAAATTTGCCAAGCCTTCCACAGCAGAGCCACACTGCCAAGGGCCCTGCATGGCCATGGAGAAAGGGCAGGATTTTCCCCAGAGTTGTTAGCTTTGCACAATTCTTGCATTTTCCCCACATAATATTTCCATTTATTATACTTAAGCCAGTTGCAGCAGCATAGTTTAAGGTTGAGGACAGAGTTTTACCTGTAAAATGTTTTTGCCTGCAATTATATTGTTGTTTTACCTTTTACTGTAAAAGGTACCAACACTTCAGTGAATGGACATTTGCATCAAAAGCTTTTTGTGGCAGAGACTGTCTATCTATCTATGTTTGTGTAACACATAACACAATAGAGCTCCAATCTCGTTTGCAACGTCTACGAGTAACAACAACAATAATAAATAAGGCATTCTCTTCCATGTGAAATGCATTGTGATTAATATTTATTATAACAGAAATTACATAAATATTAGAAAAACAAAGATTATTAAACACTGTTAACAATTAAGCTAAGGTACAAACTAATTAAGAACATTATGAGTTCTGCACCTATGACATTCCTCGTCTCATCTAGTTTGCATTTGGCCTAAAATCCACAAGATCCTCAGTCACTGGGTTTAGAACAATGGAGTTTTTTTGTTTTTTACTCCAGGACTTTTGCCATTTTTACTCTGGTGGAAGACATTTTCAGTCTGGTAACTTGTCCAGTCTACAGGAATGACACATGGATCAAACTCTCTGTTTCTGCATTTGGATCCAAAATGTCACAAAAATCCTCCTTATTTCTTTTTGCAAAAGCCTAGGGAGCAGCTTTAAAGGGTTTACATGGTTGTAACCATGGGCAGAATTTGGCCCCATATCTATAGGGCCATGTGATTACCTCAGGCATGACAATTACTGTGTGAGTAATTAAGATGACTAATGGAACATCATGGTAGTTAATAGTTTGTTAATAATATGTGTTTTATTTTCAGGTGTTTTCTGTTGGGATTGATGGTTCTGATATCCATGAAGTTTTAAATGTTTCAGTTGACACACCTGAAAATCTCGCAGTAGACTGGATTAACAATAAACTGTATGTAGTTGAGACCAGTGTGAACAGAATAGATATGGTAAACTTGGATGGAACTAACCGTGTAACTCTTATTGCTGAAAATCTGGGAAATCCTAGAGGAATAGCACTCGACCCAACTGTTGGGTAAGTGATACAGGTGAGGTAATGAGAAAAGATGGTTAAAATCCCTGTATTCATATATAAAGGAACAGTAACTAAGAAATAGTCAATAATTGTCTTTTGAAATAAAACATAAAAGGGAGGCCTTGACAATTTGAGTTCTATTGGCTGATCTCTCGTTTCACAAGAGTTATGGGTATTAAACCCAGCACCCCAATTAAATTCCAGTTTAAACATCATGCTCAGTTTGAAAGTTACCTGAACCTTCTCCCTTTTCACATCCCTGTGTAGTATGGCTCCTACATTTGCCCCTCAGAGGTGTCTGCATTTTATTGTGGGTGAACGTATTTCTGTACATGATGTATTGTACAGTGTCATGTTATTTGTGAGGAAGACTATATAATTAATTGATAAATAATATTACCTATGGAATGGTAATTTACACACAGATATAGACTAAGACCCTAGCTATACCGTGCTATAGAACTGTCTGTTACGGCAGCACCATGGAATGCTTTTACTCTCATTGTTTGGAGCCTGAGTATTATGGCAAGATTCAGTGTGCACATGCAGCTACCATTGAAACCAGTGAGAATAGTGATGTGCATCCAGGGGATAGAATTTTTCCTTAAAGGTTTTTGTTGTGGCTGCTAGCCTCTTGCTGCTTGGGATGCAGTAGTGGGTGAACCCTGTACTGCTTTTGTTTGTCCCTGCCCCATATACTTCAGCAGTACGTAAGAGGCATGAACCGTTTCGATCTTCCTCTGGGACAGAGAGATGAGTTTCATGCCCTTTATAATGATGCACTTCAAGGCCCACCTGGTTGATCCTGGCTTTTTCCTGGTGGTTCCTCTGTCCATTGCTGAGCACATTAGAAGTTCCATAAACCTCTGGGTGAAATCACAGTTCTTGCTGAACTCTACGTGTAGAGAAACCTGTAGGCCAGATCCTCCGTTGGTGTCAACTGGCATATTTCCATTGTGCACCAATTGATCTCAATTGATACCATAGCTCCAACTCTAAAAATGTGCTGTTTTAAATGATGAAACAATTTGAAAATTCCACATAAAATGTAGCTTTTTTATAAAATCTCAAGGAAACGTGGGACCTTAATTTTTTTTTCTTTTATAGTTATTTATTTTTCTCAGACTGGGATAATCTTTCTGGAGATCCTAAAGTGGAAAGGGCCTTCATGGATGGCACAAACCGGCAAGATTTGATAAAAACAAAATTAGGCTGGCCTGCTGGAATAACTCTGGATATTGTATCAAAGAGACTTTACTGGGTGGACAGCCGCTTTGATTACATTGAGACTGTAACTTATGATGGGCTTCAAAGGTAGAAGATAATTTTGTTTCTTATATTTTACGGGCCAGTTGTACTATATCTGGTTCAAGATCTGTCTATCCAAATGAGATTCACAACATCTAAACTACAACACAACTTGAATGTGATGTAGGACACCTTAATTTATGAGATGTGTCACTCGTTAAATGTTAAATTCCTCCACTGTACCTCATGTTTTATGCCTATGTCCTGTTTTCCCCTTGATTATATTTTTGCACTTCCTTCTTCATTCACATTGTTTTTTATTGCCCACTCCCATGTACATGTCTTTTGATGGCATGCGTTTTTATTTCTTTGAACACTTTACATTTTCTTTCTATGTCTTTTCCTTGTGCTAGTTTGTTACATTCATTGTAAACTCGAGCTTCCTGAACCCCACACACCACAATGGAAATAAAATGTTCTGATTTCTTCTCTTTTTGAGTGCACTTCAAACCTAATCACAAATCTGCAGTAACAGCTATTAAAAAGCCATAATTTACCACACAGTGATGTCTGAGACACTGTCACTCCTGATATAAATAGGGAGTAACCACAGTATCTCAGCTACCACAGAAGTAATTGTTGACTTTTAATGGTGACCACTGAATTTATTGTCTATTATTTATTATTTAGAAGCTCCCTCACCTCTACATTGCTAATTATGGCCTCGGTTTCTCAGACATGAGACTAAAATTGTTCCCTTTCTAGTTCCCGTTAACATCTTGTCCAAGAAAACAGTTGTCTGTCAAGTCAACAATTTTATTACTCAGTTTATTGCTTCATTTGCAAGAGAGTGTTTCTTCATATAAAAGCAATGCTGGTATCTTTGTTTTTCTCCTTATATCTGCTCTTTTCAAGGCCATTTTCATGGTTTAGTAAGGCAGGAATGCAAGTGGTTAGAACAATCTGTATTTTTCTAAGATAAAAACTTATCACTTATTGCAACATTGAGTATCTTACATTAATGTACAAATTATGCATTTTTGAAGTGAGTCAATGGTATAATTTGAAAGTGCTCTTAAAATAGAATTTAATGTCCTCCTGAGTAACACACCAGAAAACCACAGCACATGTCTCCTCATAACTGGAGGCCCCTGGAGGTATAGAATTTGACCTACATAAAGGAAAGGAACCTTCAGTCATAAATCCAGGTTAATGTTAATATATTTAATAGTGAAGTGTTGTTTAGTGAAGTAAACACTTTGTATTATCCCTATAATTGATCTAGCATACATTATTGCAGCGTTTGTGTGGAATGCACATATTTTATGATGGATTTGGGTCTTTTCATATGTCCACATTTAACTAGTACAGGCCTCTATTATTTGGCCTTCCGTAGCCTCCTCCAAATTTTCTTCTTGACTTGTTATTTTCTTCAGTATGTCCTGGCATTTTATCTTTTCACCATCCCAGGCCTCTTCTGTCTCCTTCCCAAGTGTCCCATGCTTGTCTGATCTCCTCTCTGTGGAGACTGGCCACTTTCTGCTTCTCTCATTTCCTTAGTAATTTTGAGTTGCTTTCTGCATTATTCACTCGCTGCCTACCTTGCATTTCTTCTGTGACACTACTCTGCATATATTTTTCAGCTTCACTTCTTTGACCACTGTTGGTCTCTCCCATATACATGTTGGAAGCTTATTTGTATATAAAAGCAGAAGCTAATTAATAATTTAGTAAAGTTCTATTTTTTGTTGTTGTTTTTGATCAAAATGAAGTGAAATTATCTTTCTGACAATATTTTACATGTAACCTTAAAAATGTCTTTGTAACAGGAGAACAATAGCTCATGGAGGGTCACTGATTCCTCATCCCTATGGAATAAGCCTTTTTGAACATAATGTTTATTTTACTGATTGGACAAGGATGGCAGTGATAAAGGCTAATAAATTTGCAGACTCTAACCCTCAAGTTATCTACCAGTCTTCACTGAGGCCATATGGAGTGACAGTTTACCATGCTCTCAGGCAGCCATATGGTAAGCCAACTGATTGTCAAGAGAAGTGTTGGAATTGTCCTATCTAGAGTTGCTAAAAGAAACACTAGACAGTTATATTAATTGTAAAGAAGCTGATTATACACAATTTAAAAGCAACGTCTGAGTAAATATATTGATATTTGGAAGAAACAAACTTGTGTTTATGAGCAATTTTCACTTTTATGGCTTGATCCAGCTGCCATTAAAGTAAATGGAAGTATATATCCATTGACTTTAATGGCAGTTGGATCAGGCCCTCAGTGACAAGTGAATACTGTATGTGAGACATAACTATGTACTGAGTGTAGGGCTATATATACACTACCAGTTACGTCGGTACAAGTTACGTCACTCAAGGGTGTGAATAAGCCACCCCCAAGTGACGTAAGTTACACCAATATAAGCGCCAGTGTGGACAGCGCTATGTCGGCGTCAGAGCTTCTATGCTCTCATTGTGGGTGGATTAATTAAGTTGATATGAGAGCTCTCTTCCGTCAGCGGTGCAGCTGCGCCTCTGCAAGCTCTCTAGTGTAGCCATAGACTGAATACAGAAAGTTATAGACCAAAGCGTTTACCTTAAAAGCTATGGCCCCCACACTGCAATGTGCTGAATACCTTTCGGGAGGTGCCGAGCAATCTGAATGCCGGTTAACTTTAATGATAGTTGATGATCGGCACCTCCTGGGAATTACTCAGCATATTGCAGAGCCCTCCGTGTCATATTTTCCTATGGGAGTTTTGCCCTCATTAGGCAATATACCTCCAAATGATTTGCCATAAATACTGAAAAAATGTCTGAAAATATAAAAATTGATGATGGATGGAAAGTTTATAGCATGAAGATTTAATTCCGTCCATATTATTTTCCAGTAAGAAATCCTTGTGGAAGTAATAATGGGGGCTGCGAACAAATCTGTGTTCTCAGTCACAAAACAGATAACGATGGGCTGGGCTACCGCTGCAAATGCACCCTGGGCTTTGATCTACGCGTGGATGGGCGACATTGCATTGGTAAGGAAGTGTATTAGTGGCTGTTGCAAGTAGCACTGCCATGGATAAAATTATATCTGTAAATGGCCAGTGCACTAATGACTTCAAAACATATGAATTCCATAGCTATGTAACAGCTACAAAAAAATAATAGCTGAGAGAGATACAATAATTGAGATGAAGAAAGTAGATCAAAAAGAACAGAACCCCAGGAACGGAACCCTTTGGGAGTTTATAAGGGAGGGGACTGGGCAGAAAGGAGGAGTTCCCATAGAAAAATGATAAGGGAGCATTGAGGGGATTCTATTCCAGTTTTGTCTAGAAAATTGTGTAAACAGGTATTCAGAGTATCCTTTCCCCGTTTTTCATTACTAATGTGGGGTTAGATATGCTAAGTTGTTCAGCACTTTTTCCCATGACCTCTGTTGACAGCTGTAAAATTTAAATGTAACAACTTCCACAGTTGCTCCTGTCTTTTCATGGTGATTTAGGAGCATGGTGGCTTAGGACTTGTGTTGCTACAAGTGTCAGAAAAGAGCTGATGTGGTCAGCTCAGATATGGTCTGGTGGCAGAAGTGGCCCCATACAACCTATCAATTCTCTTTGCACAAGTGGTCACCATGGAAATTAATGAGAGAGCCACGATGCCTGCTTTCCTTGGGGTAATGTTTTCTGTAAAGAGATGTAGGATCCTTAGCAACTATGCAAGTGGAAGAAGTGGAAGACCCTGCTAGGTCACCATATGTTCTTTCAGAGATTCCATTTTTCTTCTATTTGCTTAAATTCCATTTCTGCTCTTTCCTTTTCTCTCTTCTTGAAACTCTATTTTTTTTCTCATTCTCTTCTTCTCTCTCGTCTTCTTCCATCTCTCTCTTTTTCCTCCCAGTCCTTCTGTTTTATGTGTTTAAATGTTATTGCCAAAACAAATATTGCAAAATAAAACTAAAAAGTTCCTTACCTTACATTTAATTAATTTTGAATCATCTAAGCCTGAGGAAGCCCTTTAAGTCACTAAAATCTATATGTGTTCTTTTCTTTTATAGCTGTGCAACAGTTTTTGCTCTTTTCATCACAGTTGGCAGTGCGTGGGATCCCATTCAATCTCTCCACCCAGGAAGATGTGATTATCCCAGTGACTGGGAGCCCTTCATACTTTGTTGGAATTGACTTCTATGCCCAGGATGACACCATTTTTTTTTCAGATACAACTAGAGATATAATTTATAAACAAAAAACGAATGGGTCAGGTGAGATGCAAACTGTTGCTTTGGTTTCTCTATTTATCTTCATATGAAAAATCTGGGTATTTGCCTTGGCAGGAAATTTTGTAACCTCCTGCAAATTTTAGCCATTTTGCAAATGTACTCAAGCTCCAGTCTTACATTCTTTGTACACCCAAGCTGCAGTGGGTATGGAATCAGGCCACCCAAAACTGAAGTTTTGCAGTAGCAAAAAACAGTAGTCTATATATGCCCTGCTGGTGTAAATGGTACGTCTTTGTGCCATTGCTGCCTGCTGTGTATCCAAGCTGGATTCACCACTGGCCATATGCAGGTGACCTCTCCATTGCTGCTTTTCCTGTAGGAAAGGGCAGCTTTAAATTACACAGGTTTCATCTCCTGTCCTCCAGAGCCAAACCCATCCTTCTACATTAGGACTGTGCTGGTTGTCTGCAGGCCACTGTTGTTTGCACAGGATGTTGTGATTAGCTTGCACCACTGCAACCCAGCTCTGGAAGGACATTATACCGCTGGAGGCCCTCAAGTAGGGTTTTCACTTTCTTTTACCAAGGTAGAGGGTGCAGTGATTCTGCTCCATTACATATTAGTATTCATATACTGAGATATGTAAATAATGTTGCATTTTTAGAAAATGCCAGCTAATTGAAACAATGACAGTAAAATATCAAAAACACAAAAAGGAGTATCCTAGAGAAATACAGATGAATATCAATCCCAATTTTAGGCTGAGAAAGTACGATCGCAAATATTTGTACTAATCTTATATGGGGCTACTGTAAATACCACTCTGAAAACATTCAAAAAGATAAGGCAGTAAGGATCCTTCCAATTCCTTTAAAGGAACTGCAAGGACTGATGCTTGCATTTTGTGTTATTTTTCCCTGTTTAAGGGCACACTACTGCAGTCCACACTCAGGCAAAACTCCCACTCAAGTCATTGTTGGATTCTGTTTTCCCTCATGTCTTTCCATTATAGGTGTATATGCTGGCTAGCATAATGGTGCCTCAGTCCCTGATTGGGAGCGCTAGAGGTGGTACTGAAATGTAAATATTGAATAATAATACTCTTAATGTGATTGTGTTATCCATAAACTGACACCTCTGTCAGTCTTTGGCAAACTTGGCAACTTTGTCCCTAAGAATTATTCCTGCTATGTTCACTTAGGAGTGAAATATTTGTGCCCCCTCCTCCCACTCTCTCAAGCAGTGCCAGTTCATCAATTCTGCTGTATCTTTAAATGGTGAAAATCGGGTGTTTCTTGTTTTTATCTCCTTCTATGAGACAAATGAAGACTCTGGCCTGATTGTTTGAGATAGTGCAGAATAGCAAGAAACCACACTAGTTGTGTGATGATTAATAAGAATCTTATTTGTGGTATTGTTAGGAGTGTTCCTGACTAAGGTACAGATTAAGAACCAGTTTCTGCCCTTCCGTACACATGCACACCTCCCATTGACTTCAGCAAGGGCTACATGTACATATGGGAGGGGAGAACTTGGCCTTATTGGACTTGACTCACTCCTGTATCAGACTGGTGAAAAATCACCAGAGTGCTCACCACCCGGCTCTGTCAGGGAGCCTGAAGTTGGCCAGCACTGCCCAAACAGTGGGTAGCTCTGGCTTGGGAGGGAGGAAGCATGGCCAGGGTGCCTAAACGATGTGCTGATTCAGTGCATGCCTTAATGACCCCCCTTTGTAGGACTCCTATGAAACCCTGTTTGTAAATTATAGCTGCCCTTTTCCGGCCAAACCTTAATTTTCCCTCTTCCAGGATGAATCCCCTGAGTGTAGCAAACCCTCTCTGGCACAAGGGGTGCAATCCAGCCTGCTATATCATTGCTCGGTTACTCATAGATAATTAAAATTATCCAAAAGCAGAATCGCTCTGTTCTGTGAACAAAATTGTGCTTTCCTGTGATTGTATCCACATCCAAAGGGTTTAATTTATACTGTGTATATTGCAAATTCTAGGCAGAGAAATTCTGACAGCCAATAGGGTGGAAGGCATTGAAGATTTGGCTTTTGATTGGATCTCAAAGAACCTGTACTGGACAGATCCTCGATATAGGAGCATTAGTGTTATGAGGTTGACTGATAAATCTAGACGAACTATTGTCCAGAATTTAAATAACCCTCGATCAATAGTGGTTCATCCTGTTATTGGGTAAGTCTGATTTTGTTTTTATTTTAAAAGCTGCAAACAATTGTATGTTTTAACAGTACCAGCAGTTTAAATTTACCTTTCAGAATTTCTGGTTTTGGACCTCAGCTACTTTCCAAAATATTCTCTTTCTCTCCAGCTTCCTCCTTCTGCATTTTTCTTATCCTGGCCCAGATTACAACATCCCAAGCAAAGTGCAAGATGATACACATTGAGCATGAAAGGAATATTCAACAAAATTATCTTTAAAGGCACAGATTTTTTTCTTTTGCTTTTGTCTATTGATATAAAGCCAAGAGAAGCTTGTTAGTTTTATATCATTTGGATTAGAAAATTGCTCTCCGCCTCCACAGTCTAGAGATAAAGTTATATATGTATTATTTTTAACACAGGATAGTTCTGAGAATTATAATTTGGATCCTTTTATGACTTTCATTTTCTGTATTTGAATAATTCTATTTGAAACTTGTAAGATGCTGCTGTTTGTCTTTGACATATATTCAAAGCAATAAGATTCTGCTTTGTGTAATACAATGGAAAGAAGAGGCTGTGTTTCTTTTGATGGAAATGTCTAACCTTAATTGCAACTCTCCATGCAACTGCAGCTATGCTAAAGTGTCACTTTCACTGCATACTTTAGGTTCCTATCCCTGGTGTAGAGTATCTTAATGATTCTTTGAATATTTTCCTTAATTGCATCTTCATTTTTAATAACCCATTCCCCTAGGGGGTTGAGTTATCCTAAAAGTGGAGTGATGAGCTGATAAGGAACATTCTTAATCTCTAACCCTTGGAATGTGAAGCTTTGTTCACTGGTAGAGTTGTGTTAAGCAGCTAAGCTCAGCTCTATGACTGTAGGTGCGTTGACAGGTCAGGACAAAACCATGGACATATTAATGCCTACCTGTAAATATTAAGAAAGGAATTTGTCATCTTTTGGTTTGATTTTTCTTTTTGAATTAAATCGCACTGTACATTTAAAATCTTGACAAAGATGTGGCTACCTCATGCCTAAAGGAACAAAACATCTGAAAAGTAGAGGGTACTGGGCATAAAATAGATATTTTGCTTCTAGTGTCACTAACTGTATAAGGGTGGACCAAGGAGGTAATATATGTACTATTGAAAACCAGTAACTACACAGATCCTTGAAACTGCTGCTCTTACCCAGCATTTTTATTCATTAACCTGTTAAATCTGGCACCTGGAGGTCACTTGCTGTGCTTGATTTTTGCTCATTTAATTAAACATTTAGCATTACAGAACACTGCCCCCTTCCCAATCTAAAGAAATACTCAGCTTTTGTTAGGTTTATAAATCTTGGACACTACCCTTACTCAACACACACACTCTTTGTAAAGTATTTAGGAGGATGCTGCTCTCTCTTTATATATTATCTTTTTGGTTTAGTAAACTCTCTCTCTCTCTCCTTGCTCCTTTCTTCCTCCTGCTGTTCTGTATTATCTTACTCAGGTGTTGTCATAACCTTCATCTCATCTTCATCTTCTTCAGTACAGCCAGTTGGTCCTTCACAATTACTTTAAGATGAGAGGAGTTCCTTGTGATCTTACAGACTCCAGTTTCTGCTGCAACCATTGACTCCTGTTGTTTGTACTGATTTGGCACTGAGTGGAGTGAACAACTTTGCTCTTTCTGCTGTCTAACTAACATCTCTATTTCTGCTGTATGTGCTCTATTGCTTTATGAGGTTTATCTGCCTGATCTTTTAATTTGACTTTTGCCCTAATTCTGCTCTCTGTTGAAATGTGCCTTTCCCTGCAACATGTTTGTTTTGTATTTATGATTCATTGGTTCCTTATTGTTTGAGCTCCACCACTTGTTTTGTAATGATTTTCAGAATCACCAAATTAGCCGCTTTTAAGAGAGTCTTGTTACCTACTAACACAATCAATTAGTAACTTATCTGTGCAAATATGTATAAAGTCTCTTGTGGTGTTTGAACTCAGCTTTAATTGTCTACCAAGTGAATTGAGTCACTTATCTTCTGCAAGAAATCATATTTTGGAGTACCTCTTTACTTTTTCAAGGGATGGAGATTTAGGAGTGCCGTGAATATATAACAATATAATAAATGAAGAACAGGAGTACTTGTGACACCTTAGAGACTAACACATTTATTAGAGCATAAGCTTTCGTGGACTACAGCCCGCTTCTTCGGATGCAAAGCTTATGCTCTAATAAATGTGTTAGTCTCTAAGGTGCCACAAGTACTCCTGTTCTTTTTGCGGATACAGACTAACACGGCTGCTACTCTGAAATATAATAAATGAATCAGCAACGTGCTTCAGAGCTGTTGCTCTCATCTGTTTTATTATGACATGTAGTCATCTGAGTTGTTTATTTGATTTGATGTTTCACCTTTAAGTCATATGCATGGAATCTTATTCCGCACCTCCCAGTTCATGTTGGTACTCCGAGTTTCTTTTATAAAATATTATTTCCCAGTGCTGCGGTCACTGATCTGTTACCAAAAAAATATAAGTGGAAGCATTTGGTTCCCCAAATGATAACAGCAGTTTCTCTCTCCATGTGCATAGCATGGTTCAGTGTCCATTAGTGCTCTGTTCACATATGCTATTATGTAGTCTAACTGCATCAAGATTGCATTGGTTCCTCATAAGCTTGCATCTACCATCTCCAGTTTCAAGTGTATTCATGTGCATCAAACTATGGAAAGAGGAAGGGTTTGTGGAAACTGTTTAGAGCAGTGCAAAGACCTTCTCCCGTCTCTTAGTGTATGGAAGGGACTCTGCTGGCTCTGGGATGTACAATTTACACCTCCCTGGATCAGATGTAATGAATCTGGATCCTTTCCCCTGCTTACTTTTAGTGAATCTGGGTCATTTTCCCTGCTTAGTTTTAGCAGAATACCTGGATGAGTATTATGAAATATATTGCTGCTGGATGGAGCCATTTCTTCCAACCAAGAGAAAATCTGATTTTTTAAAATGATTGTGATGGTATGACACAAAAAAGAGAGTGCATGTTTTTTTGAATTGTGCATTTGTTGTGTTAACCAAACTATTTTCAGTGGACAAAAACAGCTGTTTCTTCATGGCTATGAATATTTCCCAGGCATTTTCTTCTTTTTTCCCCCCAGTTATATATTCTGGACAGATTGGTTCCGCCCTGCTAAAATCATGAGAGCCTGGTGTGATGGATCCCATGCCTTGCCAATTGTGAACACAACACTTGGCTGGCCCAATGGCCTAGCCATTGATTGGGGGTAAGAAAAAGATTGATAAGAAGCCACGAAGGCCTTTTGAGCAAATATGTGTTTCTTTCTTTAAACAGTTAGGGGCATTGTAACACACACCTTTGCAACTATCTTTTATTGTTTACAAGAAGCAAAAGTATGGAACACTATATTTCAAACTGTGTGTTGCAGTGCTTTTATTTCCTCCGGGAGCTGTATTTTTTCAAAATGTCAAAATATATGTGAAATTTGAGATTTTCTCCGAAAAAAAATTCTGAAATAACTTCATGAAAAATCTAGTCTAGGACTGTTCACTTATTGAGAAACTTATTTCTGTTTGTAAACATGTAATTCTTTGAGATAAAACATTTTTATTGTTTTTAGTGCTTTAAGGCTGTATTGGGTGGATGCCTTTTTTGATAAAATTGAGCACAGTACCTTTGATGGGTTAGACAGAAGGACTCTTGAACGCATTAATCAGATGTCTCATCCATTTGGCCTGACTATCTTTGGAGG
The DNA here is from genome assembly GCF_027887155.1 of Malaclemys terrapin pileata. NCBI lineage: Eukaryota > Metazoa > Chordata > Testudines > Emydidae > Malaclemys > Malaclemys terrapin. Next base: position 42,659,398 of record NC_071515.1, read on the forward strand.
TGAGTCTGGCATTGAAAAATATTAGATATATTACAATCCATAACAGTTTACCATGAAATGAGCTGAGACTGTACACGATAAAGTATTATGCAATCTTTTGCGATGCAGGTTTTCTACAAAAAGGCAGTGTTGAAAGTTTCTGTAACAAAATATACCTAGTGCTGCTTGTTTACTTTTGAAGGCTGCTTTTCACACATTTGTACTGAAATCATTTGAGAACTTAAATGATTGTTCTTGTAACTAGGTTAACCTTTTCGGTGCAATATCTTGGGTACGTTACACTACTAGCTACAGCTTCTAGGAGGGTGTGATTGTGTAATGACTAGATCATAGTCCCTGAGAGGTTCAGTGTACCTTCAGCCATCACTGACCTCTCAAGAGGTGCTTTGTACTTGCAGGATCGACTCAGTTGCATGTAGGGTATGTCCTGATATTTATCTACAATGGCTCACATGATGTTAGTAAGAGTATCAGAACCTGCCCCCTTTTTGTGACATTATATCAAAAAGTTATTTTGCAAAATATCTTCAGATGCTGGAAAAGTTTATTGGCAAACAGTTTTTAATGTTGCATTAGAAGTTGAGATGGGACAAAGTCATTACATTCTGATACAGAATCAGATCTGAATTTGAGCTTAGACAAAGTCTGGGAGGGCAGGTTGGATCTGTTTTTGGAGCAGGTGTTTCTACAGATTTAGTGGCAAATCAGTTTATGGAATAGCTTCCACAATGCATTATGCAATCATTTTGTATTTGATGCCATTTTTTGTTTTTCCTGAAAGACTTAGGCATGAGAATTCATTAGATTTACATGACCAGCATTGAGGTTTTATCCAGCATCATTTGACCTTTTGTATCATATTGTATTATAACTGTTACTAAATATTAACTGTCTTTCAATACAGGTTATGCATATTTTACTGATTGGAGACTTGGAGGAATAGTTCGAGTGAGGAAATCAGATGGAGGAGAAATGACTATTATTAGGAGGGGCATTAGTAATATTATGCATGTAAAATCTTATGATGCTCATTCTCAAATAGGTAAGCTAGCTTGTTGTACTCACAAAAGAGTCAAAGGATTTGCCCTTTGACCTTTAAAGGTTACCCCATTGGGCTTTCACTGATTATGTAGTTCAGTGTTCTGTGACTGTGTGTGGTTTTGCGTGGGTGTATCTGTTAGTTGTTTAATAACCTCATAAAGATGAAATTATAATTTCATTACATTCTTCCCAATATATTATTCATTACAACCCAATATTTCCACTTTCATAAATAAAGGGTATTTTGATTAAACTGCACTATTTGTCTGTGACAAAAACTTGAAGACTGGATTAAACATCTTCTAAGTCATGCTGTACCATTCTTTAAATTATCACCTTTTACATGGTTAAAATTTTGTTTTAGTCTTTTCACTCAGCTGAAATTCTGTGCATGAGGTTATTTGAATAAAGTACTACATGCAGTACACTGGCACTGAAAAATCCACCAATTTAACAAAAAATGCAACAAAATCTAGTGGTGAGACTTTCCACTTACGTAGTGCTTTACATTTTCAAGGTGCTATACAAATATTGTGTCAAATCCCATTATCCTTACTCAGGAAGAAGTTCCAGTTTGCAGCATATGTGTGTATTTGTTTCCAGACACTTGCCAGAATTGGAGCCAAAATAAGTAGCATATTGTTAGATTTGTTTCCTACTAGGAGAAATGTGTTATTAAACACTTGCTGTACTATGGGCCTGCTTCTGATCTCATTTATACCACTCTAACCCTGTTGACTTTGCACTAGTGTGAGAGCAGAATTAGGCCCTAAATATTTTTTTAAAATTTTACCCAGATCATTTAGTTTAACATCATTAATCTTCCACAGTTTATGCTATGTTTTATGATAAACAATGTATTTTAACAGTTTCCAGACTATTACAAATTGAACATATATTAATCTCTCAGGGCATTTTTTTTTAGGATCTAACTATTGTAATAGAGGAACAAATCCCAATGGAGACTGCAGCCACTTCTGCTTCCCAGTACCTAATTTTCAGAGGGTTTGTGGCTGTCCATATGGTATGAAGCTGGGTCCTAATCAGCTGACATGTATTGAAGATCCATCAAATGAGCCACCCACTTTGCAGTGTGGTTCCTATTCATTTTCCTGTGGCAATGGAAGATGTGTGCCTAGGTACTACCGGTGTGATGGTGTGGATGATTGTCATGATAACAGTGATGAACAAAACTGTGGATCACTAAGTAAGTTGTCCTTGTAATTTACAGTTAGTGATACTTGCACTGCAGACACTTTTGGTGGCTCAGTCTGCATTGATTTTTTGTGTTTATTTGAGGACAAATCTTAGAAGTCTTCCGAATCCATGTGACTAGTCCCACTGGAGTTACATGAATAAGGGATATATAATTGGGCCCCTGAAGCTTAGACAGTACATCTTTTGACTGAAAATGGGGCTTGCAGTGTCACAAGAGTGGCTTTTCCTAGGAGATTTCCATTAGTAAACTTTAAGGGATTAGTTAGGTTGCAGGGTACTACAAGAATAGCTGCTTGTAGTATTTTGATATTTCTGCTCCCAGATGAAGTTAGTAAATGCAGAGGCATGAGGATGTTTGAACAAAATTGTGTCAGGGTTTGGGTTCTGGTTAAAGGTTTGGAAAGGTTTTTATTTTATCTCCCTGAGTTCTCCCAAGCCTGTTGCCTGTATGTCTTTTCTCCCATTCCACAGTAAAGTGAATGAAGAGTGCACTTTCAGCCTTTACTGTTCATTTCCTGGCTTTGCTGTAAATTGACTCAAACGTACAAAGTGTTTAAATTTGTGGATCAAAAATAAACTGGGAGAGTAGTAGGAGAATTACTGTTGATAATATAATACAGACAAGATATCTGATGAATACCACATATTTATTTGGTGCTTGGCATCTTCAAGGTGATTTATAATTAAGGGTCTTGTTGACTTTACTGGGAGTTGCATGTATGTAACTGAGAGTAGAATCTGGATCTGTACTGTTACTGTAGAAAAACTAAGATGTCATTTTGGTGAGAATGAAGGAGCAAGTGACCTTTCTTCTTTTTTTGATTGTTTTTAAATATTTTTTAAAACCTTTACCTTTTACCTTATCGTTAATAATTACAATTTCAAAAATTGTTCTAAGAATGAATTTCTTAAAATTACTGATGGTTTCTTGCCATAAATAATGGTTTTGATACAAGTTTTAGAAATTGCATAATTACATTTACAGTCCTTGAATGTGTTTTCAAGGAAGGCAAGTTTTGGAGCTATTGCTGTACAAATGTTTTCATATTTTGTTTCTTGTTTAGATAATTCTTGTGCTTCATCAGCCTTTACCTGTGGCAATGGGCAGTGCATTCCAGGTCGCTGGCATTGTGACAAACATAATGACTGTCTTGATGGCAGTGATGAACAACATTGTCCTACACAGGGTCCCACTTCATGCCCTGTAACCTTGTTCACCTGTGACAATAGCAGGTGTATTCCCAGGATCTGGCTATGTGATACAGATAATGATTGCGGTGATGGGTCAGATGAAAAAAATTGCAGTAAGTGTCAGAATTATCTGGTTTGCAGTACAGTGTGTATAGATTACATATGACTACATAAATATATGTACATATGTATATGAAAGGGATAAATATGTTCAGAAGGAAAGAAAGAACCGATATGGAACTTGGAATAATACTATTCTGTCTTATGAGACTTGGAAAAGCCAACATACATTCAAATATTAAGACCACATGGAAATACAAAGCAGTCACTATTAAAAATGATGTGATTGTGACAACTATATTGCTCTGAATTGTGGTATCTGCAAAATCCCATTGCATTGCAGTTTACAAAATCAAAGAAACTAAGGCACAGGGTTATAAACACTTACATACATGAGTAGTGCCATTGACTAGTCCAGGGGTCGGCAACCTTTCAGAAGTGGTGTGCCGAGTCTTCATTTATTCACTCTGATTTAAGGTTTCGCGTGCTAGTAATACATTTTAACATTTTTAGAAGGTCTCTTTCTATAAATCTATAATATATAACTAAACTATTGTTGTATGTAAAGTAAATAAGGTTTTTAAAATGTTTAAGAAGCGTCATTTAAAATTAAATTAAAATGCAGAGCTCCCCGGACCAGTGGCCAGGACCCGGGCAGTGTGAGTGCCACTGAAAATCGGCTCGCGTGCCGCAGGTTTCCTACCCCTGGACTAGTCTATTGATAGGAAGGCCTCATCAGATAAGATAGGGTGAATGTTTTCACCCAGCAATAGCTCACAGAATTTTTGCAATGGAGTAAAGCGTAAGCTCCCTGGTCACCCTTCTGCAAGTCTCCTTCTCACAGGGTGGAGTCTTGGTTATAAAGAGGATGGTGATCAATTGTTCTTCATGTCTACTAAGGGTAGGACAAGAAGTAAACATCTTAATCTGCAGCAAGGGAGATTTAGGTTAGATATTAGGAAAAACTTTAAGGATAGTTAAGCACTGAATAGATTACTTAGGGGATTGTGAATCCCCTTCATTGGAGGTTTTAAGAACAGGTCAGACAAACACCTGTCACGGGTGGTCTAGATATACGTAGTCCTGCCTCAGCGGGCTGGACCCGATGACCTTTTGAGGTCCCTTCTAGCCCTACATTTCTATGATTCTATGGTCCTATTTTGCATGACTTCCAACCTGCAGCTAAATAAATCATTACCTTGTACTAATGTCTATGGTAGAATGTTTTTTAATTTATCTTGCTGTTAGCTGTTAGAAAGCATGCATAGCTAAGAGAGTTGATTCTGATGTCTTCATGTTTTGACCATTTTGCTGGTTCAAGGTAGAAAGGAAAGAATGCAAACACCTTTATTTTTCTCTTAATAGATTTTACAGGGACATGTGAACCTGGTCAATTTCAGTGTCCTGACCATCGCTGCATTGACCCATTTTATGTTTGTGATGGGGACAAGGATTGTGTAGATGGAGCAGATGAGCATGACTGCAGTAAGTATAATTTCCCTCGTAAACATGGTTATTTATGAATTTGTTTGTTGCACATGCTGGTTTCTTTGGACTCTCTCATGCCATGTAAGCACAGGCTCTTAGAGGGTTTGGCATGGAGCTGCTCAGAGATGCAAAATTCCTCCTAAAATTCCCCAATGTGTATGAGTAGTATGTCCATTGCTGTGTGAGTTGGTGCAGAGTGCCAGCAACCTGCTTTCTCTCTGCCACTGGGGGGAATCTGGTTTCCCAGGGGGTGCAAAGGCTTTATAGTTTCTGTGCTCCAGGGAGCAAGAGACTGCAATAAAGCCTGGATTTCTTGCATCTGCCTATCTTTTGTACCTACAGACATGATAGGGACAATCTAGCCCTTTATAAGATAATAGCTAATGCAATAATGTATTTATTCATTTGCAGTATACAACTGTAGTGCCTCAGAGTTTAAATGTGCAAGTGGAGACCAATGCATCAATACTTATTACCAGTGTGATGGTGTTTTTGACTGCAATGATCATTCAGATGAGAATGGTTGTCGTAAGTACACTATGATGCATAGACATTAAAATAAAGGCTCTGGTTATTAAAGTTTATAAAAACTGTATCTCACCCACTATTATAACCTCAAAACTACTTTCAAAATACTTAGTCTAAAAATATTTCTCCCAGGCAGAAACTCTGCATACAGTAGGTTCCAGACAAGAGCAAATTTTCTGGCATAGGCTAGCATCTTCATTCTTTGTGGATCCAAACCTCGAATGGGGGTTTTGGCAGACTTGCTCCCAGCATTGTTTTTTTTTAAGATTTAGAAAGAAAATGTTAATATATTTAGAATTATGATACTTTTTTGAAATCTTATAACCCACAAGAGCTAGACCGTAACTGAAGCTTAAACACTTTGTAATTTGAGCTAATTCCTTTGAGTAATTTTGTACATTAAAATTAATCAAGATTTTGAGGTATAGCGAGCAGATAATTGCTGTTTCAAAGACTTGTAGCAATTTGTGTGAGTACATGCGTGCATGTGCATATTAATGTGTACATACTCAACACGGTGTGAAACGTGAATGAAGCTACCTGGTTTTTGCATTAAAAAAGTAGCAAAAGTATTTAGGAGAGTCTAAAACTTCCTGTCTGCAGCCAGACTTGGACCTGTGGCAAGTGGGTACAATTCTATTGACTTCTCAAGAATTGTACCCACTTATACCAGAGTTGAACTAGACCCCTTGTATTTGCATCTTCATTTGAGCATGTAAATACTTTCCTTAACACCAAATATCACTCTTCTAGCTACAAGACCACCAGGGATGTGCCACCAGAATGAGTTCCAGTGTCAGTCTGATGGCAATTGCATTCCTGCTAACTGGGAATGTGATGGCCATCCTGACTGTGCAGATGGCTCGGATGAACATCAAAGATGTCCTGCCAGGACCTGTCCTCCATCTCTTTTCCGCTGTGAGAATGGAAACTGCATCTATCGAGCGTGGATCTGTGATGGTGACAACGACTGCAGGGATATGAGTGATGAGAGAGATTGTCCCACTCAGCCTTTCCGGTGCCCCAGCTGGCAGTGGCAATGTCCAGGTCACAGCATTTGTGTGAATCTGAGCAAAGTATGTGATAACATCGCAGATTGTCCTAATGGAGCTGATGAATCCCCACTCTGCAGTAAGTTGCTGTTTAGCATGTACAATAGCCTAGAAACTTTTGTGCTGTTTCAAAAAGTTATGCAAAACCATGAGCATCATCACTGCTTCTTTGTTGTATATGCGGCATAGAAACATTTCTAGTAGAAAATGCAAGATTCATTGTGAACTCAGAAATGTGTTGGGATTTAATATGAAGTTTGGTTAAGTGTGAATCTCAGACAGGTGAACTGCACCTTGCAGTAGAAAGGCAATTCCAGTGAATTCACTCCACATGATTGGGAGCCCAATCTTGCATTCTTTATTCAGTGGACTTCCATTGACTTCAGTAGAGAGTTTGTTTTATCGAGGAGTAAAATATTAGACCCTATTTGCTTATGCCCAACATTTTAAAAATGGAACTTGATCAAATATACTGTCATTTAAAATTAAATTGGATTCAGTCTTCACTATTTTCTTAGATATTTCTAACCTTGTTTTTTTCTGATTTTAATCTAAAATCAGAGTGAGCAGAATTTGTGTTATGTTGATTGTGACTGTTGATTTTCACTTAAGTGTAACTTCTTTCTTTCTTTCCTTGCTTCCTTCCTCTCTTTAATCAATGCACGCTCTCAGATGAACCCCAGCCAGGTATGATTATGAAACATATTAAATTGTTGTGTATTAATAATATTTCAGTTTCCCATTTGCACTGTAAATGATTTATGTACTTCCAGCTAACTCTGCTTTTAAGCATTGTAGAACTTGAACAAAGCACTCTTATGTTTTGAATTCCTTTTACATGATAGTGACAAATATTATTAACATACTTTCCTTTTTATGAATTATACATACTATACTTTAGTGTGATGAATAAAGATCCTGGCCACATTCTCAATAATTGGCAGTTGCATGGGTATGTTGGAAAGCAGAATGTGGCTCATAGTGCAAATGCACAGGATTGACGCAAGCATAGAAACTTTGAAAAAAATCTGCTTGTTTTCCCTCACCCCTGTTTCAGATCAGGAGAGTTGCTCTGACAATAATGCTGGCTGTACTCACGAATGCATTCAAGGGCCATTTGGAGCTCAGTGTACATGTCCAGTCGGATACTATCTTGCTAATGACTCCAAGACCTGTGAAGATATTAATGAATGTGAACCTCCAGGCTTTTGCAGTCAGCGTTGTTACAATGAAAGAGGGTCTTCGAGGTGTTACTGTGATGAAGGATACATTTTAGAAGCCAATGGAAGGACTTGTAAAGCTGCAGGTGAGGACTACTGATATAAAATCCAAAACAGTGAGTAAGGGTTTTAGATACAGTCCACAGCATCATGTACACAGAGATTTTGATAATGCGACAAGCCCCCTGTTTTACAGGAGGTTATAAAAATAGTCATTTAAAGTAATTCCTGGCATATAACCCTGGATATTAAAACTGTTAGCGGTGAGGCTAGCTAGTAATTATCATCCTTTCCAATATGCTTGAAATGGCTTGTTCTGGAATTCTAACGTTGGGATTGTGAAAGTATGTTTTGGAGGAAGGTGTTGAGTGGGTGTGTAGTTGCTCAGCACCTCTCAGGTTTTGGCGTATTGAGTAAAATTTGCCTTTGGGCAGATTGCAAGGTCCATGAACTACTTAAGTCCCAGCCTTACATAAGACTTAAATATTGCTTTGGACTGGACTTCTGTAGAGCAGCGAATGTCACCCACTGGTCGTCATTCTCCATTGTCTTGTAGTTTCTTCATGGCACTTCAGAAGTACAAAGGAGCCACAGACCCAGTGGCTCTTGTCACCCGGGTATCCCCCTGTGATAGGGGGAATCCCCAGATGCTGGAGCAGCTCTGCACCATACTCCTTGCAGACTGTGTAGTTAGAGAAAAGGAGCATGGCAGTGTCACTTAAGCAATTACTTCCTGCTGGAGTGATGGGTCCTTGACATCATGGGCAGCTGTATGTTAGTGAGAATGGCCCTGAAGATGCCCTGACTTATGCTGGGCCAGCCCGTCCTAGGATGGCCCTAGGAAAGTGGCTACTTTAAGGCTACCTTTGACCCTCCACCTTCATTCTTGTACCAAACATAGCTTGGCTGAAACAAATAACTGGGAGCATTGGGTGGTACCCCTCAACGCACACTATAGACAAAATATACATCGTGTATTCAATATCGACATTACAGGTGGTGCAGATACCATTGTTTATAATGCAGATTGACCAACAGCTCCAATTTTCAGTTGCTTATAACGTTTGCCAAATTTTTATCTGTTCTGGCTGAAATATTCCTTATGAGATGTCTACCTCAGGCTGATTTTTTTTTTAAAGTTTCAACAAAAATGGTTTAGATGCTTTCAAGAACAAAATTAGGGAAAAGTTCATTATTTTGCCCATATTAAAAAATATATACAACTTGTTTTATTAAGAAACTGTAGCACCTCCATACTTTGGCATGAGACAAACCCACTCAAATTTGGCCAAGTTATAAAATCTTAGTGGTTCATTTTCCTCCCCTAGAAGAACATTCTGAATGGTTTATGGGGTTACTATTGCATAGTTTATTTGTTTGCATTCGTTTCTTTTCTTTTGCAGAGTCTGGGAATCTTCTCTTATTAGTGGCAAGCCGTAACCAAATTGTTGTAGACAACATCACCTCTCAGGCACACAGCATTTATTCTCTGGTTCGAGATGGGAGGAATATAGTAGCTATTGATTTTGATTCAGTCACTGATCGCATCTATTGGTCTGACACCACACAAGATAAGATTTGGAGTGCTTACCAAAATGGCACAGACCGAAAAATAGTAAGTCTGTGGGGGAATGTAGTCTTTTATTTCTTTACATTATAAAGGAAGAGAGAATATACTATATCTTCCGTTAACAAAGATGGAAGATGCAGTGTTGTCATAGCCATGTTGTTCCCAGATTTATAGAGACACCAAGTGGGTGAGGTAATATCTTTTATTCAACCAATTTCTGTTGGTGAGATAGACAAGTTTTTGAGCTACACAGAGCTCTTCTTCAGGTCTGGGAAAGGTACTCAGGGCATGTCTGCACTTAAAACTCTGCATCGGCACAGCTGCAGTGCTTAAGGGCTGGTCTGTATTGGCACTTTACAGCACTACAACTTTCTCGCTCAGGGGTGTGAACCTCCCCCTCTCCCGAGCGCTTCAAGTTTCAGCACTGTAAAGTGCCAGTGTAGACAGTGTATCAGTGCTGGGAGCTGCACTCCCAGTGCTGGGAGCTATTCCTCTCATGGAGGTGGGGTTTTTATAGCTATGCCGTGACTATTCCCCTCACGGAGGTGTTTTTTTTTTTTTTAAAGCAATGCCACGACTACACAAGCCACGTTAAAGTGCTGCTCCGGCAGCGCTTTAACGTAGCAAGTGAAGATGTGCCCCAAGTGAAGACACTCCTACGCCGACAGGAGAGCTTCTCCTGTCGACATAGCGCTGTCTACACAGGGGATTAGTCTGGTATAACTACATCGCTTGGGGGGTGGATTTTTCACACCCCTGAGTGACAAGTTATACCAGTATAGGTCTGCAGTGTAGACATGGCCTTAGAGTGTCACAGATAAATACAAGCTTGAACACAAAGTATCAGAGGGGTAGCCGTGTTAGTCTGTATCCACAAAAACAACGGGGTGTCTGGTGGCACCCTAAACACTAACAGATTTATTTGGGCATAAGCTTTTGTGGGTAAAAAACCCACTTCTTCAGATGCATGGAGTGACTTGAACAGATAGTTTAGCATAAGTAGTTAGCACATGTTATAAGGGATCATTCAAGGTGAAGTGGTCCCTTAGAATATGTGCTAATTACTTTTGCTAAACTATCTGTTCAATCTTATATTTAGCTGTGACACTCTGAGTACCTTTCCTAGACCTAAAGAAAAGCTCTGTGTAGCTTGTCTCTCTCACCAACAAAAGTTGGTCCAATAGAAGATATTACTTCACCCACTTTGTCTCTCTAAAGAAGGAAGAGGCAGCTCTCCATGTATTGTAATGAAAAGAAAGGTAACTTAAAGAAAGCGAAGCAGCTCACAATTTGCAGGAAGTAAGTTTAAAATTTGATGGATGACTGACACACACACACACACACACACACACACACACACACACACACACACACACACACACACACACACACACACACTCTACAGATAGTCTTGCCTGTGGCCTGGATGTATTAATGCTACGCTGACATTATTCCAACTCCTTTTTGGTGCCAGAATGTAAACCCTTCTTACTGCTTGTGGGCCATTACTCGCCCAAGTAGTCCCATAGATGTCAATAGGACTACTCAGGTAATTGCTCACCAATGGGAGCATGGGGTTCATAGACTGGGCCTTATTTTGTATAAGAAATCTAAAGGGTAAAGGTTACTTGTTTCCTCTTTTCCATAGCTTTCAGAGATGTTACCAATAGTGAATTGTAAATTATTTAGTGCCAACTAACTCTTCGATGTTTTTAACAGGTGTTTGACAGTGGTGTCACCGTGACTGAAAGTATAGCGGTAGACTGGGTAGGTCGCAATATTTACTGGACAGACTTTGTTCTGGAAACAATTGAAGTCTCTAGAATGGATGGGAGCCACAGGACTGTGCTGATTAGTGAAAATATAACAAACCCAAGGGGACTAGTGTTAGATCCCAGAATTAAGTAAGATTTTTTTTTTGTTTTTGTTTTTAAAAAATAGTATTTTATAATGATTTCAATGGTAAAATAATTTTAATTTGTACCCAAAGTGCAATATTTAAGATGTAACCAAATTTATCGTAATTGTAAGTAACAATTAGGGTTTGGATTATAGGAAATGTCAAGTTTACTAAACTAAGTTTGTTCACAAGTCTCAGTTACAGGAAACACTTAACCTTATTCAAACCATAGTATAATACAGCCATTTGTTAACTGTCTTTCACCTAAATTACTCTTTGTTATCTTGAAACAGATGTTCTAACACTTACTTGTATGAAGTCTTGTTGTAGCTGTGTTGGTCCCAGTATATTGGAGAGACAAGATGGGTGAGATAATACCTTTTATTGGATCAACTTCTGTGGTCTCTCTCACCAACAGAAGTCGGTCCAATAAAAGATATTGCCTCACCCACCTTGTCTCTCTAATGACACTTATTTCTTAGATAAGAGCTTATGCTTTATAATGTTAATATGATGTGGTTATTCAGTGTTGCATCACATAGCTACATACAGTCTAATGTGTCATGCCTGTATAGCACAGAGCTGGTTCTGTTGCACACTGAAAACATTTACACTACGTTAATTTGGGAGAGCTACCAGTAACTCATTAAGTGCTTTCCCATCTGAAGATGTGACAAAACAATCAGTGCTGAATATTAATGGCGGATGAATCCCCCCCGCCCACTATTTATGTACTGCTGCTGACTGTACTGAATAGTGGACGGTAAATCGACAAACCCCTGCATCCATATACTGTTTTATTAGCAGAGCGTTGGCAGTCTACTGTGCTCTCTAACAGCTTGAGTCTGACCTATGCTGTCAGTCATGCTGAGCTGCTCAGTTACGATAATATGGTAGCTGTATAGGGGACACACCGTGAAAGACACAAATGTCTATTTTATTAAGTTGGCATTAAGCAGTTCAGGAGTTGGAATGTAAACCATTTTATCTAAGAGTTGAAAAATAATCACATGATTATAAAATAACTTTGTTAGAATTACCAATTGTGTATTAAAGCTACAGCAGAAAACATGTTTAAAAATGTTTTATTATAAAAAAGATATAGTTACACTTATTTTGAAAAAGAAGAATCCTAATCCACTAATCCTACATTGATTCCTATACTGTTTATTGCATAGTATATTTCATAAGTGTCATTTTATTTTTGTCTAACAAGACTTTCTCTGAGATTTCTCAATATCCAAATAATTTTTCTCGATCAGTAACCACACATTACTTTTTACAGTGCTCATGTGATGTTCTGGACAGACTGGGGCCAAAATCCTCGAATTGAAAAAGCTAGCATGGATGGCACAATGCGAACAGTTATTGTTAGTGATAAAATCTACTGGCCCAATGGACTTTCCATTGATTATCCAAATAAACTGCTTTACTTTGCTGATGCCTATCTTGATTATATTGATTTTTGTGATTACAATGGAAACCACAGGCGACAGGTGGTAGCAAGTGACTTGGTAAGACAATAGTAATAAAAAAACTGTTTCCCATGGTTCTAAGGTTCTTTTATGGCCCCCATTACAGATGGGAACTAAGAGATTAAGTGAGTTGCCAAAAGCCATATAGCAGAGCAGGAAATTGAAATTGGGGTCCTGAGTCCAGGCTAGTGACCTAAACACTGAGACATCCTTCCTCTCATCTGGCTCTGTTTTATAGCATGAAGTCTAAGGGCCCTATCCTCCAGTGCTACTAAACCCAGTGCATTGGATGTAGCTGAATATGTTATGTAAAGGTTTGACAACATAAGGGACATTCTGATTAACAATGAGATTGCCATAATATGCCTTGTGCTGCTGCTCTGTGTTGCTAGTACTCGCTATTGAGGGGAACAAATGAGGAAAGCATGCCCCCACCTATCGTCATGGTGTGCGTTCCAGTGGGGTGGCAGCTAATATCTGCTACTATATTTCAGGTCATCATTGGTACCTCTCATCTCCATCTCCTCATGGTACACATTGTTGCTTGCAGCACAACTTTGCCCACGGTACTGCCTAGTCACACGTTATACCACCTATTTAGTCACAAGCAGGATTCAGTACTTTATGTAGTGCTGAACAGGTTTATCAGCTAATGCTATTAGAAACATAGAAGTATGTGAGGATTAATGTATGGAATTCCTCTTAATGCTAATAAGAATTACATTCACAAATCTTTCCATATTAAAACAGGAATCTATCCCTTTATATGGGATAGAAAATATGAACTAAATCTGTAATATGTAATATGCATATGTAATACATAATATAAGATTTATTTGGAGTGGCCATAACTGAAGTTAACTGTCCGTTTTGTGTTGTTTAGTTTATTAAGTGGATGAAAGGTGTGTGTGTCAGAGTGAGTGTGTAGGGGGACAAACTGGGCCGTGTTCTTATTTTAGTTACAGCCTTGGTAACAGTTGCCATAATTGTGGATTGCGTAAACATGAGTTCTCTGTACTGCAATATGAAGGATGTGTTAAATCCTCAGCTACTATAAATAGGCATAACTCAATTTAAATCAATGAAGCTACTTGGATTTGCAACAATTGAGGCTCTGGCCCCACTTTTCTATGGCAGGACAAACCAGTTCTTGTTAAATTGGACCACTATAATCCTCAGCCCTCTTCTTTAACCCAAACCTAATTTCCCCCAGATTTGGATAAGCGACCCTCTACAACAGCCCAGTAAGCAACAGGGGATTTCAAAGGTACAAAGGGCACCCATCTCCCATTGACTTTTCCACTCATACCTTTGAAAATCGACACCCAGACCTTTATTTAATTGGACTCTCTGTTCTACCCTTACAACATCTGACATTCTATTGATCTTCCAGGCTATGCATCTTATATTTGACAATGACGGACTAATGTTTATTTACCAAGTGCTTTTTCATTTAAAAACTTATTTTTTTCCAGAAAAGCAATTAGCACCTATCCTCAGGTGACAGAGGAGAGGGTAAATCATTTGTATACGTACTGAAGGATGTGTGTGGGGTGACAGCTGTTATGTTTTCCACTGTGCTTAGCTTTGCTGTTATTTCAGTGCAAGCACTGGATAATAATACCAATGGAACTAAATTGGTAAATATTCTTGCCTTTAGGTATTGCGGCATCCACATGCTCTGACTCTCTTTGAAGATTTTGTGTATTGGAGTGACCGATACACTAATCGAGTCATTCGGGCCAACAAGTGGCATGGAGGAAACCAAACAATTATGATTTATAACATTCACCAGCCTTTGGGGATTGTTGCAGTCCATCCTGTTAAACAACCTGGTGGTAAGTCAAACAAAGCAACTTTGACAACACAAAAGCAAAATCTGCAATATGCATATACATAAACACTATTGGAATCATTCATGCAAACAAAGGGCATGGCTTAAAATAAGGTTACATTGTTAACTGTATTCCCTGGCTGTTGGGGGTTGATCCAGTCCATCCCTCCTGGTGGTAAATCAAACAAAGTAATCTGGCAATACAAACTCAAAACAGGCAAAATGTATAGTAAGGAACTGGTATCTGGAGTTTCTATGTTATTTATTTTTATCTTATTTAGTTAGTTAGTTACTTAGTTTAAGACAACCGACACCTTAGAATGCGTTTTACATTGTAAAACGTCTCTGGCTGGAATAGGTGGGTGAATTGCTTGCACACAATTATGTCACATTTTTAGATGAAATATCTTGCAGGCTTGCTTCTTAAACATTTTTACTTTGATTCATAGTGAAAAGGAAAGGGAAAAGAATGGTGCTATTCCATGGTGTGGCCACACCTTTAATACTATGTGCAGTTCTGGTCATCCCATTTCAAAAAAGATATATTAAAATTGGAAAAAGTACAGCGAAGGGAAGCAGAAACTATTGGAGGTATGGAACAGTTTCCATACAAGGAGAGAGTAAAAAGACTGGAACTGTACATCTTAGAAAAGAGATGACTAAGGGACGATATGGTAGATGTCAATAAAATCATGACTGGTGTAGAGAAAGTGAATAGGGAAGTGTTATTTATCCCTTCATGTAACACAAGAAGCAGGGGTCACCAAATGAACTGAATAAGCAGCAGGTTTAGAACAAACATAAGGAAGTACTTCGTAACACAATGCACAGTCAACCTGTGGAACTCATTGCTGGAGGGCTGTTATGAAGGCCAAAATATAACTGCATTCAAAAAATAAGTTAGTTAGTTTGTGGAGATTATGTCCTTCAATGGCTATGTTCCAAGATGGTCAGGGATGCAATCCCATGCTCTGGGTGTCCTTAAGTCTCTGACTGCCAAAAGCTGGGATTGGGTGATAGAGTATGGACCACTTGATAATTTCCCTATTCTGTTCATTCCCCTGAAGCATCTGGCACTGGACACTGTCGGAAAACAGGATACTGAGCTAGATGGACTATTGGTCTGACCCAGGATGGTGGTTCTTATGTTTTTATATTAATCTACTGTATTATTCTTCTCTATCTTGAGTTCTGGTTTTATGCTGCTGCCTTACTGCTGTCTTGTTAATCTCTTTTTTTTAATTTTTGGTAGGTTTTAAATTAGAAATTATGACATTTTATCCTGGAGTTTGTAGGCCTCTCAGATTAGCTAAATTAGCCTGCTGCTAATTGTTAGGGGTAGCTTCAAAACATGATTTCATTATGTGAAGATCACTCTTCATGAGAACTCCTCTTTAGTGGCAAGCTTGTGGGATTAAACAAAGCGATCTAACTTGGATATGCAATAAGTAGATCAGTGGTGATCAGAGAGACCATGTTCTCTCTGTAATTTTCATTTTAAAAGTTTAGTCTGGGATTTTCAAAGAGATCCATAGAGTTAGGCAATCAACTCCCACTAAAATTGAATGGGATTTGAGCACTTAACTAGCTCTCTTGGGCTACTTTGAAAACCCCAGCCTTGAGAATGAATTTAAATCCTCTAAATTTGCCGTTATGGATAAGGTTAGTATGATCATGGACTGGGAATCCTGCACTACTCGCCATGCAGGGACATCAGGCATTGCAGATGGACTCCAGTGTTCTGCATTATACAAATGAAATGAAATGGCTGGTATGTCAACAGCACTGTTGTTTTAACAAACAACACGGGAAGGTTATTCAGTGTTACAGTGTCTTAGTGCGTTCCTGCTTCTAGAAAACGTAGTTCCTGCATTTAAAGAAATACAAATAAAGTACTGGCGTGGACTCGTCCAACAGTTTTAACTTTTATAGGATTAGGACCTAAATAGACATTGACTTGGAGTATATGCACAGAACTTCATGACCTATTGTACTGTTACTTCTTAGATTTACCAGTGCTTTCTTTTTAATCCTAGGTATCAATTCTTGTGCATCATCTTCCTGTAGCCACCTGTGCTTGCTTTCTTCATCAGGGCCTCGGTTTTATTCTTGTGCCTGCCCTTCAGGATGGACACTTTCTCCTGATAATGTGAACTGCATGAGAGGTAAAACCATAATAGTCAGAGATGCAAAAAAATAAAACAAGCAAAGAAAAAAACCCCGTTGGATCATTGTCCATTCCTCTGCTAGGGCAGGATGGACCACACAAAATGGTGGATTGCTATTTATGGAAAATATATCCTACATCATTTTAGGCAGTTCGCGTGGAATGTACTTTTTCTTGAAGATTTGGGGCTAAATTTTTGCAAGAGCTCTGGGCCAGATTTTCAAATGCTCAGCACTCACAAGCTCTGGGGGCAGATTTTTGAAAGCACTCAGCTCCCATTTAGGCACTCAGCTCCTATAAAGGAGCTAGATTTGTTAAATGCATTCAGCACATTGGGTGTTTTTGGCAGAAATACTAGTGAAAAGAGTTAATTTTTAGTAAATATTAGAGAATATTAACAGAATGTTGAACTTTTTTTTAACTATTCAGACTAGACACCTCATTCTAAGACTTGTAGTAATCCAAGCAGAGAACCAAAGGAATATCATGTTGCAGTGTATGTAATTAATAATGCCTAATTGCCAAGGCTGGCAAAGAGATGAATTATGGAGAACAATAGGAACTGTTGCAACATGCATCTGCTGTTCCTTGGGTAAAAATTCTGAGTACGAAGTTCAGGACCTCTAGAAGCACAAACTAGTATTACAAATACATGTGACTTGGGACTGATCAAAACTAACCTACCCAATTTGAATTTCAGATATCAGATAATTACACTGATTTGCCCTTGACCAATCTGCAGACCAAGGGTTGTTTGCAGAAGTCATTCAGCAAATTAATTTTCAAAAAATTCAAGAAAATCATACATTGCTTGGAGGGAATTCATGACCAGAAAAAGAGACTAAATGAGTCAAAGAAAGCATTTGCTGCGAATTGTTCACTTAGCTCTGGAGATGTGCAAAGTGCTTTGGTGTGTTTCTCAAGGGGAAGCTCCAGAGCACATGAAATTTAGGGTAGAAATGCTTCTGGGTTAAGTAAAGAGTGGGGTTCTGTGACTAATTCAGCAGACACCTTCTAACTCTCTGAGTTTTCAAGGGAAAATCGGTGGTGATTTTTTTTTTTTTTTGCTGAATAGATCCTTAAGCAGTGTATTCTTCAAAAAGCCATATCCATTTCCCCTTACTATAAGAATGATAAACTAAATAAAGTGTTTTAAGTGTATATACACCTCACAT
Organism: Malaclemys terrapin pileata; assembly: GCF_027887155.1. Classification (NCBI taxonomy): domain Eukaryota; kingdom Metazoa; phylum Chordata; order Testudines; family Emydidae; genus Malaclemys; species Malaclemys terrapin. Next base: position 42,677,317 of record NC_071515.1, read on the forward strand.
TTGTTTTTCAATCTGGAGAGAAGGGGGCTACTCATGGAAGTATGCACTATACTCTAGAGTAAGAAGGTGTAGGGCTGGGGTTAGAGAGAGTATCATGAAAGAAATAGATTACACCTGTGATCAAGCAAACATGCACATGAGAAATGTTATGCATGTTTGCAAGAGTTTGCAGGATCTTTTATGCCACTAGCCAATGGGTCAAAATATTTGGAAAGTCTTGTCCTTTCTTCCTAGACCATAGACCAAGGGCGTACTGTGAAACTTCCTAAATCCATTTATGTACCATTGTGACCTTTTTCTAAATTCCATAGCTGTGCAATACATAGAATTGTGCAAGAAAAAGGGATCTGTAGAAATTTCTGTTTGAGTGAAGAAACTGAATACAACTTCAGGTGATTTTAATCTGTGTAGGCTTCTTTATTCTGTTTAGTTAAAACTTCTATTATACATTGAAAAAACAGCATATAGAAAACAGCAGATTTTATGTATGCATTAGATTTACTACAGGTCAGATCTTATCAGCAAAGGGTATTACACAACACTGCTAATTCTTTTCATGGTGAAAGATTTTAATTATCGCTAATGATTACAAAAGAATAGGCATTTGCCATTCTTCTTCAGAGATTTATTATGATCGTAATCCTTGCTGACATTGTTTAGTTTAGCTTGCCAGCACAAACTTTCAGCAGAAAGATTAAACTGACTTACACACATTTTGGCTGTATAGTGGTCTTTTCAACAGAGTGATATTGGGGAACTCTGCATAGGTAATTGGCATATCTAACCTTATGTTGATGGAAAAGTGTTAATTCCCAGATTGCACATTTTCTTGCTTTACAAAATGGCTTTGGTAATTTTGATCTCAAGGTTAGGTTTTATAGTAATTCTATTTTTACATTTTTTTGTGACATGAGTGTTAGAGATGTTACCATTTTGCTTGGTGAGTCTAAAAAAAATGTAGACGTAACACTGAAATGTAAAATATTATGCTAACAAAGTAAATTTAGTGTCTCAAACATTTAATTGAAATGGAATAAGACATTAATTTTATATAAAATAAAACGTAATCATGTAAATGTATATTGAAAGTAATAGCTATATGAAGGATATATTTTATGGACCTAATTCAGCTTCACTGATTTTAGATTCATGTAACTCCATGAGCTTCAGTGAAGTTACTCCAGAGCACAGAATCAGGCTCTACATATTCATAGTTGTGAAATAAAAAAATAACCCAACCAAACTCCTTGCTTTTAATATTCCATGGGTATGTAATGAACTTATAACTAGGTTATTAGGTATAATATTAATGTGCATCTCAGGCACTTCCCATGTGACCTCCTTTCAGGCTAGGTTGACACTTAACATCCGTGTAAGGGGCAGCATGTAGCTGTGCTTAATGAGGAGCCTCCGTGGCAGAGAATTGTGACTCTGAGGCCTTGTCTGCCCTGGGGTATTTTTGTAGAGTATAGCTGCACTGATGCAAAACCCTGATGTAAATGCACAGTACCTCTAAACCAATGCAACCCCCCCCCAAGGTAAACAACCCCTTAGATCAGGGGTTCTCAAATTTCATTGCACCACGACCTCCTTCTGACAACAAAAATTACTACAGCACCTCAGGAGGGGGGACCAAAGCCTGAGCCTGCCCGAGCCCTGCCACCCCGAGGAGGGGGGTGCAAACTCGAAGTCCAAGGGCTTCAGCCCCAGGTAGGGGGCCTGTAACCTAAGCCCCACCGCCCAGGGCTGAACCCCTTAGACTTCGGCACTGGCCCCAGGCAGTGGGACTTGGGCTTCAGGCCTGGGCCCCAGCAAGTCTAAGCCAGCCCTGGCGACTCCATTAAAATGAGGACACAACCCACCTGGGGGTCCTGACCCGCAGTTTGAGAACCGCTGCCTTAGAGTGTCACAATTCTTCCCTGGTTCCACTGCGCCCCCGGAGGTGATGTAAGTTACTGCTGCCCTTTACATGGTGCAGTTTACTTTTCCACTAGTACTGGCTCAGCTGTTCGAGCTGATACATTGCTCTCAGTCCTCACCACTCTCTACTCATTCCCTGCTCATTTGTTCATGGCGATGGGCGAGGGCCTCGAGCTGCAGACCCACTGAACCTGCTCTCTCCCATGTTCCCAAAGGCTGATCCTGGCAGAGATTAGGTGTTGGCTCATGCCCTTTTACTCCTCTCTGCACCTGCATTAGGGCAAGTGACAATCTTATCCTTTATTATTAGTTCAATTAATAGAACTGAATGATTAATGACTAAAACTGGCTTTGTTTATTAGAGCAGTATTTTTTCAAGAGTTCTTTGTTATGGTCTTATATTAATTCAGCAAAGCACTTTGACTTATCTTTAAACTACTGATCTAATTACTTCACTGAAACTTAAGCACATGCTTAAAATCAAGCATATGCTTAATGGTCTTTCAATAGTGCCTAGACGACTTAGGAGCACATGTTTTATTGAAGTTCAATGGGGTCTGTGCTCCTAAATCACTTAGGCAGATTGCAAATCCCATATAAGTATTTTTCTGAATTAGGCCTATATTATAATATCCCGCAAACACTTACACTTGAGTAACTTTACTCATATGACTAGTTTCACTGACTTCAATGGTAGCTGCTACCCTGTTTCCCCGAAAATAAGACATCCTCCGAAAATAAGGCCTACTTACAGTTTTGCCTCTCGTTGTAATATAAGGCATCCCCCCGATAATAAGACCTCCCCGATAATAAGGCATCCACCGATAATAAGGCATTTTTCATTTCTGAAAAATAAGACATCCCCTGAAAATAAGACCTAGCGCATCTTTGGGAGCAAAAATTAATATAAGACACTGTCTTATTTTCGGGGAAACAGGGTAAGTTCTCAGTGCTTTTGAAAACCAGGTCACTGATTTCAGGGCTTAAATGTCATTTTAGGGTTATAACTAATCCTCATTTTTGAAAAGCTTACTGTGTGTGCTCACAAATTCTGGCACAGTTAGCAAACACCATCCCATAGCATCCCATTTCCTTTACTGACTGAAATATATAGGAATATAATTCTGATTTCTATTATGTTGTTTTCGCAGTTGAACATCCCTTCCTTATTGCTGTAAGAGATAATATCATTTATGGGATTTCTCTTAACCCTGCGGAGAAGAGCAATGATGCCATGGTTCCAATAGCAGGAGTCCAGAATGGTGTTGATGTTGACTTTGACGACTCGGAACAGATGATCTATTGGGTTGAAAATCCAGTAAGTTAATACTTGTGTTTGAAATGTGCACTAAAGGGACAACACCCACTTAAAAATGATACTTCTGTCTAATTTTTTAACATACTAATATTATAGATAATACTTATGTTACAATAACTCAAAGAAATGAAAGAAAATATTTCTTTATAGTTTTTCCATTTTGTTTATTAGTCAGTTTCATGGTTTCTTCTGTATATTCAGTTAGGGCTCAATCCTGCAAACACAGGAGTAACTTTACCCATGGGACTACTCATTAGAGTAAAGTAATTCATATGTGTGAATGTTTCAAGGGTTGGGCCCATAGCTTGTCAGTACAGAAAAATATGTTAAAAAAAAGGGGGGGGGGGAGGATGTGATTTCAAAAAAACAACAATTTCCAGGGGGCTCTGGGGAGGTATAATGCTCTGAAACTAGTTTTACCTGATTTTAAAAAACTGACTACATTTGAAGTTGATGGTGCCCCTTTAATGTCTGCTCCTGCTGAGCTAATAAAATGGCTTGTTCTCTAAGGTCAACACAAAATATTTCCCAGCATTTGCAGTGTGGAAGCTTATTTAAAAGTCTGCGGAAGCCACTGAAATGGACTTAGCAAGGAGTCTGCTGATTCAGCAACAAGCAAGTTAGGCCGTGAAAACTCCCTTTTTAATTTTTTGCTGTTCTAAGTCCAGGAGAAGTGTGGTGTCAACCAAGGCATTCTCATGGGCTGTGCAGTACAGCAAGTTATTCATGTTAGCTTCTTACCTTGTAGGGATCCATGTAGGGATTTGCTTAATCTTCCCCCCACAGGTGAAAGTGGTGAAAATTTTTTGCCTTGTTTTTTTTTTTTTTTGCAGGTTTCTTCAAAAATAAAAAAGATGTTCTGGAGGAAAGAAACTAAAAATAGGGCTAGTAATGCAAGTTTTCCCTGTAAATATGTATTTAATTTTGTAATTAATTTGATTCAGCTATGTTTTATGTCCCCCCCCATTTTTTTAATGACCTTTCAAGCAATCAGATTTTACTGGAAAAAATAGTAGCAAAAGGTGATTTTCAAAGTTTCATGAGCAAGTATTCATGAAAACCAAAGCTCTGATTCTGCAAAGATTATTTTGCTTGTTTAAACACATACACCAGTGTTTGCAGGATCAGAACCTCATTTTGAATTCACATGCTCATGCTTTTATGGCAGAAGTGCTTGTACTCTAATTTGGTCACATGTAAGCAACACAGCTGGAATTTCTAATGTTCATGATGAAGGCATTAAATAAAATAAAAATCAAATAGATGTTAATCAAATTCTGATAGGACTTGATCCTGCAAGGTGCTGCACACCCTGGTTCCAATGCAGCAAAGCCCGTAAGCATGTACTTAACTTTAAGCACGAGTAGTCTCTTTGACGTTAATGGAACTACTCATGTGCTTACATTTATGCATATGCAGAATCTTTCGGCACCTTGCAGAATCACGCCCATAATAAATGTGAGAAGGTAGTTATCGCCTCACAGATATTCTGGGAGGAAAAAAGTGGCTACCTTAGTTAAATAAATAATTCATTTTGAATAATTTATTCAGCGCTAAAAAAAATAGCAGCTATTTCATAGATCCATAGATTCAAAGGCCAGAAGGGACCATTGTGATCATCTAGTCTCACCTCCTGTGTAACCCAGGCCATAGAACTTCCCTTAAATAAGTCCTAGAGCAGATCTTTTAGAAAAATATTTAAATTTTGATTTAAAAATTGTCAGTGATGGAGAATCACCATAACCCTTGGTAAATTGTTTCCATGTTTAATTACTCTCATCATTATGAATTTGCACCTTATTTCTACTCTGAATTTATCTAGCTTCCACTTCCACCCATTGGCTTGTGTTATACTTTTCTCTGCTAGATTGAAGAGCCCATTATTAGGTGCTTGTTCTCCATTTAGACACTGTAATCAAGTCACCCTTTGACCTTCTATTTGTTAAGCTAAATAGACTGAAAGAGCTCAATCACTACAAAGCCAGTTTTCTAATACTTTAATTCTTTACGGTGAAAAACATTGTTTTGCTGATGAATTGACAAAATATTATTTGGTACATGTTCAGTAAACTTTGTTTGTCGCCCGTCCTTTTACAAAAGTTCATTATGCATCAAAGTTTCAAATTCTCTGTTGTTCACAAAGATCTCAGGTTTCAAACATAATGTTGGTAGTTTCACAGAGCAATATGACCAGACCCTCTGATCTGAATTTTTCAAGCTAGGGAGTTGCCTGGGAGCATGGGGAACTAAGGGCCTCATTCTGCAATCACTTACGCATGTACTTAACTTTACACATTGTGAACCGGATCCGCAACCTGTATAGATTGTCGTAGCTGAAATGAAGTAAATGGCGCTATGACAGCTGAGCTCAGTGAAGAATCTGGCCCACACCATGTATAGTTAAACATGTATATACATTCTTGCTGGTTTTGGGCCCAAGTTTGGCAGCTTGGGTCAAAAGGAAAAATATATATTTTATCACACGCAGCAATGAATGGCAAAGGGTGTGTGTGTGTGTTAGTGTTATCCTGGGTGCCTGTATGTGTTAGATACCTGTGAGTGCTCATGCGTCCACAACTATTTGAGAAATGTGTGTATCCAGCACTGCTGTTCTGAAAGTGTATTATTGCTTCATATCTTCAAATGTCAGAAAAATTTAAAATTTAGTTATCCATTTTTAAGTCAAAAAAGACTTAAAATAATTCCTTTTGAAACATTCTCAGTCTTCGAACAATGGATTTGTGTTTTCCCATCGTCATAGTTCCTAACTGCCAGGAATTGTTAAGTAAATGTATTTATTTAGACTGTTTTTTCAGTAGAGAAACCATACTGAGTTCAAGAGTCTAATTTGATCCTAGCTGCTGTTTGAAAAAGCTCATTGCCAGCTCTCAGCTGGCAGCTACAGCTGAAATTTACCAAAAGTCTAACAATTCACCTGAAGGCTGTAGGCTGATGTATCAGTTCACATAAGTGGCAGCTGAAACTCCAGGTGCAGCTGCAGGCTGAGTTCTGCTAATACTATATTTAATTTGGAGTCTGCAGCCCCAGCTGGGCAAAGGGACTCAGGGTGATTATGATATGCCCCCAATCCAGATCCCTGACCTCCAAGTGGGCCTCCTGGGCAGTCCCCATTGCCATTGGTTGTTGCCATTGTCAGTCCTGACAGGACTGAGGCACCCAGGGTGCACATACAGAGTCTTTTCATCATGGACTCTTCTCTATAATATGCATTTCTCTCAGATCTAAGTGTGTCAGCAAATTGCCTACACTTCCCTTATGTTCCTTTTTTACACCACCATTCTTTCTTATCACCCCATTTTGCTTCTGTCCCTTGGGCTTTGCCTACCTTAGCATACTTTGTAGCTATAATTCTCCCTCCATGGTGGCAACAGTTGAGGCTATAGTATAAACAGAGTTTAGGTAATTCCCACTTTGTTGTCCAACTCTGCTTGTAGAAAGCTTAGATGACATGGTGGAAAAATACCTGAGCCCTGTCTTCACTACAGTCTTTGCTGGGGGACCTACATGGATGGAGAACTACCCGGGTCCTAATTTACTCAGGATTGGAAGACATAATGGTAAAAATGTTTGAGCCTCATCTACACTAGTACATAAAATGCTGGTAGCAATGGTGCAAAAACACACGCACTAATTTTCCTAGTGAAGGCAAAGCTTGCAGTCTGCCGGCACCTGGTTCTGTTCCTTTTCCATTTTCTTCCTGACCCTTCTTGTCCTCATTTTGTGCCCCAGGTTCTGCTTTTTCATCTACAGACAACCCATCCCCCTTAATTACAATTTTTGAATAAAATAATTAAAAGTAACCACAACAAACAAAGAACCCCCCTCCTCTCCACACCCACTCAACACACCACCAAGGTAGGTGCAGCACTATCACAGAATTCTCATTATCCTCTGCTTATAACCCTTGCCTCCCATTCACACCACTTATTCCCTATGTGTTTACCTTCCATTCCTTAGACTGTAAACACTTCATAACAGATACCTCTCTTATTATACGTCTGTGAGGTGCTTAGGTGGATAAATGAATAAAGATATAATAAGCATCTACCAGGCTCTTGAAGACTAGTGTTTTGTTTTTTAAGCTTTTTATTAAGGTGAAGTTACAATAAAAAGTTAACATATGACATTGTACGTTACTTTTTACTTATTCAGCATCAGGTTAATAGTCAAAGAACCTGGCTAAAGATTATGACTTCCTGGCTTGTGAGCCTTCCTTCTCTGAGTGTGCTAAAAAGGGTGATAGAATTTCTAAATACCTGTCCTCTTTTTGGCTCTTCTCTTGTACTTGGTATGAAAGCTTTTCCATTGAAGGACAGTCCATAGTTCACTATATCCCAATTCCACAGAAGAAGGCCCCTTTTCCCCAAGAATGCAATACAAAGTCTTGCTGTGAACAATAAAAAAGAAATTAATTTATTGTTCTGTTTAAAATGTAGATCCTTTACTGGAGCATTAAGTAAGCAAATGAGGGAATCTATAGGAAGCCAGCATTTTGTCATAGAAGACTAGTGTTTTCACTGTGAAAAATATATTAAAATAGGAAAAACGAGACTAGAAAACAGTACGATAAATATTATTATTTCTTGCTTTTCCCTTTGCCATAGGCATAGTGACTTGAGGGAGGATTAATTGTCTAGCAGTACTGTGGAGATATGCCACTTGGCTTAAGCAGGTACCACTCTGTTGAAGGCAGAGAAGTTATGCCTACTTATGACAATTTGACCCAGTATCCACACAGCGGTAGCCTTTGCAGCTGATAAGATACTTGCTGTCAGAATGCCTGTGTTAATGATGAGATTTTAAACAAGCAATTTAATACTATGCTGGGGGGAGTAGTGTGCACGTGCTGTGTGTTTACAAACATACTGTACATACAGTACAGTACTATAGTTGGGAGGTGCCCCTGCTTTACCCCAAACAGGCACAGCCCACTGGTACTGGAGATGAGGCAGGAAAGGAAGCTGAAGGTGCTATAGGCTAGGAGAAGCACATTGCGCAGCAGCGGCAGCTTCCTCTACTCTGCAAGCACCAGGGGTGGGTGGGCTCAACCCTCAGCCTGCCCACTCACCCCTCCCCCAAGCCCCCATCCTTGACCTGCCCCTTCTCCCCCCCAGCTCCTCCCCCTTTATTTCTCGTGCTGCGTCCTCGCTCCTCCCTCCCCTCCCTTCTAAACGCTGCAAGCCAGTTGATTGCCGCTGGCAGGAGGCAGGGGAGGGGGGAAGTCACTCTAAGTCCTTGCTTCTTCCCCCTCCCTCCTGCCTGGGGCAATCAGCTGACTTGCAGTGTTGAGGGGGGAGGAGCAAGGACTTGGCATGCAGGCTCCCCCTCCCCCCCCGCCTCCTGCCCGGGGCAATCAGCTGGCTTTGCGACGTTGGGGAGGCGGGGAGGAAGGGGGAGCCTGTGCGCCCAGTCCTCGCTCCTTCCCCCTCCCTCCTGCCCCCAAAACGCCGCAAGCCAGCTGATTGCCAGGGGGAGGAAGGGGAAGGCGCTGATCTGTGGGGTCTGGCTGTGGGGAGGAGGGGGCGTAGGGAGATAGCAGGCAGCCAAACAATATAAGAGTGAAGCATTGCACAACTTTAAATGAGTATGTTCCCTAATTGATCAGCAACGAAACAACATAACCAGGACGACTTGAAGTGAGGAGTTACTGTATCCCTGAACAAGTTCTGTAAAGTTGAAGTAAACTCAGAAAATCAACCAGAGCAACTACCCTGTTTCCCCGAAAATAAGACATCCTCCGAAAATAAGGCCTACTTACAGTTTTGCCTCTCGTTGTAATATAAGGCATCCCCCCGATAATAAGACCTCCCCGATAATAAGGCATCCACTGATAATAAGGCATTTTTCATTTCTGAAAAATAAGACATCCCCTGAAAATAAGACCTAGCACATCTTTGGGAGCAAAAATTAATATAAGACACTGTCTTATTTTCGGGGAAACAGGGTATAGTAGTCAGCTCTGCAGATCCCTGTCTGGTCAGCAGACTTCCGGATGTGTCTCTGAAGACATTCCTAAGGGCCGGTTTACCTTACCGCTTAAGTAACTTATGTCACTCAGGAGTGTGAAAAAGCACTCCCCCCTCCTCCCCCCCGAGTGGCGTAAGTTACATTGACTTAAGCGCTGTTCACACTGGTGCTATGATGGCGGGAGATGGTCTCCCACTGACATAGCTTCCGTCTCTCACGGAGATGGAGTAATGATGCTGATGGGAGAGTGCTCTTCCGTTGGCATAGAGCTCCTTCAGCAGATGTGCTACAGTGGCACAGCTGCATCAGTGCACCTGCGCCAATGTAGCGCTGTAGTATAGACTTGCCCTAAGTGTCATCCACAGAAAGATAGCAACTAGTGTTGGAGATTCCATAGGGTTTACACTCCTGGAGCAAGAGTGGGTAGGATCACTGGGATAAACTTAGTCAAGTTTCCTGACATTATAACTGTTTTCAAAGTACAAATCTTAAAAAGTTATACTGGGGAAAAGACCACATAATTTTCTTTTATTGTGTTTAAAGTGTATCAGAGATGTGACCTTCCTTGAGTTTTTCCTAATAAAGTGTTCATACCATAGTATGATTATATATAACTGTGAAAGATATAAACTCCAACCTTCTATTCTAAGCATAACAATTTTGCATTCTCCAGTCAGGATAGAGAGTAGTAATGTTTCTTTATATAATGTAGCTTTTAAGATTTAAAATAATATTTTTGCAGCTCTTTTGTACTGTGCATATACATATAAATTCTACTAGCTGTGTTGGATTTGCTTTTTCCTAAGCAAATTAGTATCACGTGAGGGAAGTTCTTGTGAAGAGGAAGAAATATGTTATTTTCTTTGTGACATTGCCCTCGACATTTTCTCACTTTTCTTATCTTTTTTCCCCAAGGGTGAAATTCACAGGGCGAAGTCAGATGGAACAAACAGGACAGTATTTGCTCCAGCAGCTGTTATTGGTGCTCCTATTGGCCTGGCTTTAGACTGGATATCTGCAAACCTGTATTATAGTAACCCTGGCACACAGTCAGTTGAGGTACTTATTTGATAAATACAATTTGAAGGTGAAAGCCTGTATTTTTCTTTCAGAGGCCATACATACAGCTTCAAAGCAGCAAGGCATTCTGCGGAAATACACCTGAAAGCAGCTTTATTTTAAAACTGAGTATTAAGGACAAAAAACAGAAAAAAATACAAAATTTAGTTGCCTAAAGTATCAAACTAAATAAATCAAACTCGAATCTGGACATATGTATATAGCCAATGTGATTTTAAAAGCAATACTTCATAGGAGCATCCATTTACCTGTGCACAGATCTATTTTTTCTTCAAATCAGTAAGCTCTCTGATGTTGTTTGATGCTGATAAATCCTCAAGACACTAGAGTGGAATGATGTATTACAGTTCTGCATTAAAGTCTAAGCTCCACATCCTATGCCTACTGAAATTAGTTTTACCATTGGCTGCAATGAAAGAAAGTTCAGGTCCCAAATGCTGTGGTGTGGTTTGGTGTGTTGTGGCTCACAAGAGACTAGCCGCTTGAAAGTAGGTAGAAGATAAAAAGACCAGGGTTATTTAGAGTGGAAAGGAGAGGAGTAATGGATGATCAGGGATTTCTCTGTCCCAGAATAATAAAAGGGGGGCATGTGATTAAATTAAAAGGAAACTAATTTTAAACAGGTTAAAAAGAAATATTTTGTAAAGCAGCATAAAATCAACCTGAACCTCACTTAACACCTCTAGTGTTATACTGAAGAACGGAAGCAGTTTAGTAAGGATTTTAGTGACTTTTATGAACAGGAATCATTTGCAGTTATGCTAGCTAAATTGAGTATCACAGGGAGTTTGTTGGAGAAGTACTTGTCAGAGGAGAGAACCTACTGGAGAAGTACAGAACCCAGTGCTTTTTCTTCATAGTGCTTGTGTTAATCTTTTCTTCAGCTATGTGGGTTCAGGCTGTCCAGGTTTTAGTTTGAAATTATACTGCCAATTCCACATTGCAGACCCTAATTGTGCTAAACATTTATGTAGGTACTGAAGCTACATGGTGAAGTAAAGTACAGAAAAACTCTGATTACCAATGATGGTACCCCTACTGGAGCTGGAGTGCCAATTGGTTTGGCTGTTGATCCAGCACGAGGGTAAGTTTCCAAAATAGTATTTTCTTTACTTATGCTTTATTTTCTAAGTTATATCAGCTTGGTATAGTAAATACTTTCTCAATTATTTTATTTCTCTCCTAATTTTTAGGGTTTGTATGATGGGTGGCGATGAAAATTTGTTGCAGGCATAAAATTGGCATACACGGAGTTTGTTTTTTAAAATTATATTTGGGTTGAATCTGTTAATCTTTTAAAACTATAGTTAGAGCCTAATATGCAATGTGATCAATTACATGAATGCATAAATTGCTGCATAGTTGCAGATTATTTTTTAATTGTCACATAACTTGAATTTTGGAGCACAGCTTTCATTTAAAGAAATTTAATCTCAAGCCATTTTGACAGCAAAGAAAACCTTCAAAATATCAACCCAGTGCAAAGTAATATAAGGATGACTGTCTGGGGCCTTGTCTATAATGGGAAAAGGCACCATGTTAGAAAACATGTTAACTCACACATTTTAACTACCATGATGTTAACATGATTTTACCTCCCCCATCCAAAATGGCAACTCTCCATTTTAGTCCTTATTATAAATATTAAGATAATGTCTTTGGGTAAAAGTTTATTCTTTTTTTTTTTTTTTTTTTTTAACTGATCAAGCCTAGCAAAACACAAAAAAACCCCTCATAAACATTGAAAAGTAAATTAGATCCCGGAGCTGGCTGTGTCTCTACAGCCGTGTCGCTAAAAGTCATGCAGTGTAGTCACTGTTTGTCAGCTCTCCTGCCGACAAAAATCTTCTACCCCCAATGAGCGGCATTTGTGTCGTTGGCAGGAGAGCACTCCTGTTGACAACGTGCTGTTCACGCTGGCACTTTGTCTTTTTTTTGGGGGGGGGGGTGGAGAGGGAAGACAGTGTTTAATACCGCTGAAAGACAAAAGTTTTGTCATTCAATTGCCAGTGTGGACATAGCCTTAGACATTTTTGGTTTTAGTTTAAATTATAAATAAATTATAAATTAATGGAGATCTCCCATCTCCTAGAACTGGAAGGGACCTTGAAAGGTCATTGAGTCCAGCCCCCTGCCTTCACTAGCAGGACCAAGTACTGATTTTTGCCCCAGATCCCTAAGTGGCCCCCTCAAGGATTGAACTCACAACCCTAGGTTTAGCAGACCAATGCTCAAACCACTGAGCTATCCCTCCCCCCCAATTTAGTTCATTCCAAACCCAATTTTGAAATCTCAGAATCCTCTGCAAAATGGAAATTATCTCTGTTAGATTCTTAACATTTGCTGAGTTTTAGTAATTTAAGATGTTGTGAGTGGTTCAGGAAAGGAAATATTTTTCTTAAACTATCTTTAACATGACAATGTTCCGATAAAGTGAAACATGTTGTTGGACCTGATTGAGCAGTCCATCCCTACTCAGAACATATTGAAGTATTTTGCTGAGTAGCACAGTGACTTAAGCATATTCTTAAATGCTTTGATGAACCAGGGCCTTAGATTCTTACCTGCTTCTGTAATTGCTGCGATAACATATGTTTCAGGAAACTGTATTGGACAGACCAAGGAACTGACAGCGGGGTCCCAGCAAAGATTGCCAGTGCAAACATGGATGGCTCAGATATAAAAACCCTCTTCACTGGTAACCTTGACCATGTAGAGTTTATTACCATTGACATTAAGGAACAGAAGTTGTACTGGGCTGTCACAAGCACGGGAGTGGTATGCATTTTTATCTATTGTTGCTGTAGTATCTGTGTGCCCATTTCTGCAGCCCTAACTCGCATGAGTAGTTCACTTATTTAACTGAGAATAATCATGTGACTAAAAGTTGCAGGCGAAATATGACTGATTCGTACACTATACAGTAGCTGCTGGACTGGAATGAAACTTGCTTTTTAGAATTTCAATGAGAGTTGAATGCCTAACTGCCTTTTGTGCCTCTCCCTCCATGGGTACTGAAACAGCATTTGGGTATAGGGAAGATACAGTAGTCTTGTTTACCAAATAAAGTGTTTATCCAGTGTCCCCATGGAAGAGTGTGCACTCACATGTTCCATAACATTAAAAAAGCCATTGTGTTTCCTCCAGTGATTTTTAACTACTGGACAATTGAACCCTCAAGGGCTCCTATATCCTGCTCATATATGCTGCTGTGAGTCAGGCAGAGTCCAGAGGAATCTCTCAGTGGGAGCAGGACCATATCTTTCTGATTCATAACTGTCAGGAGTGTACCTGGGAGGTCCAGGATGGCATTAGTTAGAACAGCCTTTCAATGAATGACATCAAAGTTTGTGAGAGAAAAGGTGTGAACTATTCACTCCATTCTGCCAGTGTTATTGAACAGTGTATCCTTTAGCACAAGGGTTCTCAAACTGGGGGTCGGGACCCCTCAGGGGGTCATGAGGTTATTACATGGGGGGTCGCAAGCTGTCAGCCTCCACCCCAAACCCCACTTTGCCTCCAGCATTTATAATGGTGTTAAATATGTAAAAAAGAGTGTTTTTAATGTCTAAGGGGGGGGGGGGTCGCAAACACAGGCTTGCTATGTGAAAGGGGTCACCAGTACAAAAGTTTGAGAACCACTGTGGGTAGTGGTGCCCACTTAAAAAAAAAAAGAAAAAGAATAAAGTAGATGAAAATACACCTCTACCCCGATATAACGCGACCCAATATAACATGAATTTGGATATAACGCGGTAAAGCAGCGCTCCAGGGGGGCAGGGCTGCACCCTCAGGCAGATCAAAGCAAGTTCAATATAATGCGGTTTCACCTATAACGCAGTAAGATTTTTTGGCCCCCGAGGACAGCGTTATATCGGGGTAGAGGTGTACTTGTGTGTGTTAATGAGACATGGGTGAATAATATTTTTACTAACAGTAATTTTGCTCTTATACAATTATATCTTTTTTCTTTTCTCAAAGTGGCTTTTCTTTTAGATTGTCATTAGCTGTTTTGAAAAATGACAAGTTTGTTAAATTTTAATGGAAAGAAAAGAATAGTTCTTAAAAAAAACCAACCACCCCCCAACTCTCACCCCAAACCTGAGAAAAATGCATAGATTTCTGTTCATAGAAAGAGTTTATCAGCATGTATAAAATTCTAATGAAATTCTAACTGATCTCTTAGATTGAAAAAGGCAATGTGGATGGTACAAATCGTGTGACCCTGGTTCTTCATCTCTCTCACCCCTGGGGAATCGCTGTCTATGATTCCTTTCTGTACTATACTGATCGAGACTATGAGGTCATTGAGCGGGTTGACAAGTCCACTGGAGCGAACAAAGTGGTGATGAGAGACAATGTTCCAAGACTGAAGTGCCTACGAGTGTATTATAGAGACAGTGAGTATTTGCTACAATTTAAAGAGGCAGTGTCAGGAAGTCTAAATTTTGAAAAATCTACTATCCTGAAAACAAGAATCTGAAACGTTATTAAATTGCCAACAAGATGGCATGGCAAACCGCAAACCATAAGTTAGTCAGGTGGTGGTTTGGGTTTCCGAGAGCATCCTTACACATCATGCAGGTGCATAGAAGTGTATAGTTGCATTCCTCAGCTCTACAGTATTTGTCTGCTCATTTCTTTTCAGTCAGATTACTGAAGTATACAAGAGTCATGTTCTACAAGAGCATTCCTTTGAAACCAAACTAAGTGAGTAGGGCTAATTTTAGACTTGCCAGCTTTGATGGTATGTTGATAAAACATGAACTTACTTATGGGATGTGCAGTAGGATTTATATATGTCTTTAACACAACATTTTAGTGCTGTTTTGTATTTGTAGTTCTGAGACAAATTAATGTTACTGCATTTTCAAATATTTCTATCGTTCTTGTGTAGGTATCTCTATTTTAAGAGTTTCAAGATATTTATTGGACCTCAGAGGAGATGATCATAATGGTCCTTTCTGGCCTTAAAATGTGTGAATGTAGTTTAGGGTTGTTTTTGTTAGTTTTGATTTCAGTATGATTTCTAGTAGTATGGTATGGAAATAATCCAGGTACATTAACTTTCACTGCTCTGTACTAACACAGTCTGTGTTAACTTTTTCTGGAAGAGCAGGGAGTTCTGACTGATTGTAGAGATCGTTCTCACATGTATAGTTGAGATCTGAACTTCCACAATGTCCAACGGTGTTATGCTCTAGTTTTGATGTTGGGCTCATTGCTAGTTAGTTTATTAATTTCTGTGTTCAAATGTCCTCAAGTAATTTGTAAAACTAATTGATTAATTCACAGTGAATAATATTTTGCTGTGAATTTTAGCATCCTTTTCTACTTGCAAATTGTCCATGAGCAGTTTTCAGTTTTCTCCAATATGTTTGTCCTTTTTCAAAATTTTTCCCTAATGATTTCTGTGAATAAATCTCGGTATTTTATTAGATTATTTGGTATTGAAATATGAAATGCAATCCATGTGGTTAATTTTCATAAGAAAAATTGGTCAGATGATGGTGTCATTGTTTTCTGACTGAAAGAGCACAATTTATTGAAGTAAGTTTCTGTCAAAATGTATTTCTGAGTTCAAAATTCAGTTTCTCTGAATGTTCTGATATTCATGGAAAATTCTGTTTTCACAAACATTCCTGGATATAACTTGAATATTTGCTTGAATATTCTCAGGAACAGAACACAAAGGGGTATGAATATTTGCAAAGCAAATTTAGTTTTTTTTATTTGAGGACAATCACATGAGGCATTTCCCAGCTCTAATAATTAGTTGTGTGGTTATCCAGTTAGGATTTTGCTGTCGCATCTGTTTTTACAGTAAGTTTACAGCTGTAACTTTAACTGAAAAATTCATTCTGGAATTTCATGAGCTAGTTTGCTTCAAATTTATATGAGCGTCATATCTGATCCTGAAAAAACGTGCTCTACTGAAGATCTCTTCATCTTAGGTGAGAGGAGTCCAAACGCTTATATTTATTTGCCACAGTTCAAAATGATTAAGATTCTTACTGTTGCTGCTTATTGTTATTAGTCACTTTCCTGATAAGCTTGTGGCGTGTATACATTTTATTCTAGAACAATGAGAGTTTATAATGAACAGCTGCACTATTGAGGTTTTATATGCATCTGTTTCTTTCTGACACAGATTCTGCTGGTTCCTCAAATGGCTGCAGTAACAATATTGGAGTTTGTCAGCAGCTTTGTCTGCCTGTGCCTGGTGGACTATTTTCCTGTGCCTGTGCCACTGGCTTCCAGCTAAATCATGATAACAGGACCTGTTCCCCATATAGTTCCTTTGTAATTGTTTCCATGCTGTCCGCAATTAAAGGATTTAGCTTAGAGACATCTGATCACTCTGAAGCCATGGTGCCGTTGGCAGGAAGAGGTATGTGAAGATTGTAGTAGATGAGAAAAATCTCTTTATGCCTATTGTGGTCATTTTCTGTTAAAGATTTGTAATGCTCTGGTGATTGCTTATGTGACATATGGAGTATTTAAAAACAAGACTAATATACTGAATAAGAATATTGCCTAGACATCATGCCGTGGAGGTAAGGTATGTATAAAATTCAGTGGCATGTACCGATCTCCACATAAAGGCCTAAATTTTCAGAAGACAACCTCTTTTTGCAGATGTAGTTTGTGAGTTTAATTTTAGCACACTGTAATAATCAGATTTTATTAGTTTAATATTCTCATACACTATTTTAAATATTGAACTACGGAGCCATAATAATACAATGCTCTGCACATTAACAGAGAAGCCAGTTATATGATCTTATCTGAAAGTTTACATATAAAGAGTACCATGGCAATGTAAATTGATGGTAGATTTTATGTCATGAGATTTTATGCCATGACAGCCTCAATTCACTTGTTATTGCAAATAACATAAACCACCAATTTTAAATAAAATACTTTATATTAAAAATAATTGATTGCTTTTTAAAAATGTTTCAGGACGAAATGCACTTCATGTGGATGTTCACATGCCTTCTGGTTTCATTTACTGGTGTGACTTCAGCAGCACTGTTTCTTCCCAGAATGCAATACGTAAAATTAAGCCGGATGGTTCTTATTTTAGAAACGTTATTACAAATGGAATAGGACGAAATGGAATCCGTGGCATTGCAATTGATTGGGTAGCAGGTAAGCAGAACTGCTGCATAGCTGAATTTATAATAAAGGTTTCTCTGTATATGTTGTAGGAATCTTTAGACTAATAATTAGTTTTATAGAAAAAAAACTCATGGAAACATTTCAAAGGGAAACCCTGTATGCTTTTAGCTAGTGCTGAATGACAGAATTTGGCTCTAAGCTGTAGACTTAAAACCATGCTTTCCAATTAATATTGCAAGTTAAATCAAACAGCAAGTTATAATTAATGCAAATACCAACTTTTTAGAAAGCATTTATTCATTTAACACTAAACAGGAGATCTTTGTCAAGTGCATACATTTTTTTTTGTTTCTTTGATGTAATTCCTTCTGGGTGTGTCTATGCTGCACTGTCTTTTGGTGGTGTGTAGTGCACATACACATGGGTATAAGTAGCAATATTGACGATGAGGCAAGGCTTAGGTTAGTAGACTACAGACATGCCTGAAGGGTGTGGGTATGTACCTGACTATGTACCCTACATGGCTCTCTGCACACCCAAACTCTGCGTCCCCATCTAAACTGCTGTTTTTAACAGTGTAGTGTCATGCTGCTGGAGCCTTTCTCTGCTCCAGGAAAAGACTCCAGTTGTGTAGAAAGTTTCTGCCAGCTCCCTCCCCACTGCAGAAACTCTTCTCCACCACTGGGAAAGTCTCCAGCAGCTCCCATCCCTGCTGCAGGGAAAGACTCTGGCAGTGGGGAAAGGCTCTGGCAGGGGTGAAGCAGTGGGGAAAGGCTCTGCCAGCTCCCCGCTGCTGGAGCCCTTCTCCACAGAAGGGAACAACTCCAGCAGTGGGGAATGGCTCTTGCAGGGGAAGGCTGTGGGGAAAGAGTCAGCCTTTCCTCAACTCAGTGAAAGGCTCCATCAGCAGAGAGCTGCTGAAGCATTTCCCCTCTGCCTTCCCTCTCCCAGAGCCCGTCACTAGCATGTGTAGCTACACACCTCAGGGTAGATGCGGTGTGCTTTTCACTGTGGCATGTATTACACATATACCACTTGCCGCCACCAGTGGTGTATATATAGACATAGTGTCTTTAGTTTCAAATAAAATGCTAAGGAAAAATGTTAATGTTGATTTGAAGCAATGTAATAAAACAAGACCTTTGAACTA
Organism: Malaclemys terrapin pileata; assembly: GCF_027887155.1. Lineage (NCBI taxonomy): Eukaryota > Metazoa > Chordata > Testudines > Emydidae > Malaclemys > Malaclemys terrapin. Next base: position 42,695,898 of record NC_071515.1, read on the forward strand.
AATACATATTGTTATATGAAACCATGATGATGACCTATATGAATGGGCCAAATTCTGTCTCAATTATGCCTGTGCAGCCCACTGAAGTTAGTAAGGATGGATGAATGAATCAAGGGCAGAATTTGAATAATGTTATTTTGTGGTACTGTTTGTCTAATTCTTCACAGTTAAGCATCTATTTTTAAAGTTCTTTCCAAGGAAGCAAATGCCCTAACCAGCTATATACTTGGGTCTTTGCTTATCATAATTTTATGATTCATTTTATGATCACCATTTGAAGGTATCAGCTTGTGTTTCTCTGGTTTTGAATTAAATTGTATTTAACATTTTTTTTTAAATACAGGGAACCTTTATTTTACGAATGCTTTCCTGACAGAGACTTTTGTAGAAGTTTTGCGTTTAAACACTTCTTATCGACGTGTTCTCCTGAAAACCACAGTGGATATGCCAAGGCATATAGTAGTAGACCCAAAAAACAGATACCTCTTCTGGGCAGATTATGGACAGAATCCAAAGATTGAACGTGCGTTTCTTGACTGCACCAACAGAACAGTGCTTGTGTCTGAAGGCATTGTCACACCACGTGGCTTGGCAGTAGATCACAGCAATGGCTATGTTTATTGGGTTGATGATTCTTTAGATATGATTGCAAGAATTCAGCCTGATGGGGGTGAAGCAGAAATTGTTCGCTATGGTAGTCGCTACCCAACACCATATGGCATCACCGTCTTTGAAAATTCTATGATCTGGGTGGACAGGAACCTGAAAAAAGTCTTCCAAGCCAGCAAAGAGCCAGGCAACACTGAGCAGCCAACCGTTATACGAGACAATATTAATTGGCTAAGAGATGTTACCATTTACGACAGCCGTTTTCAACCACGGTCTTCCCTCAGTATCAACAACAGTCCTTGTTTGGAGAACAATGGAGATTGTTCCCATTTGTGTTTTGCCTTGCCTGATCTGCAGATGCCTAAATGTGGGTGTGCCTTTGGCACACTAGGAAGTGATGGCAAGAGATGTTCCATTTCAACAGATGATTACTTGATTTTTGCCCTTGAGAATGCGCTTAGAAGCATACAGCTCGATCCTGAGAATCACAGCCCCCCATTTCGCACAGTGAATGTGTTAAGAACTGCAGTGGCTCTAGATTTTGACAGCATGAACAACAGAATATATTTTACACAAAGTTCTCCAGCTGGGACAGGAAAAATCAGCTACGTTAATATTTACTCAGGAACTGGCACTCCAACTATAGTTGCGTCAGGTAAATGCCATTAAACTTGATCTAAACTAACTGGATATTAACAAGATAGGATTATAGCACCTGATTATTAGTTAAATAATTACAGTATGTTTATTCTAATGATCAAGACAGACTGTTGAGTTAAGATATTCTCTTGAAAGCTTCTGTTGACATTTCTGCTTAGTTTTTTCCTCCTTTCAGGTTCTTACTCCATCTTTATCAGTACTCACACAAACTATGAAAGTATAAGATTAGTTAGTACTATTATTGTTTGTTTCCAGCAGTTCCCACAATGCAATGAGCACTGAACCAACATATGGGAAGGCATAGCCTCTGCCCCAAAGAACCTATAATATAAAAGGACAAAAGAGACAGATGAAAGGTTAGCTGGATGTAATGTACAAGCAGAGTGGTCAAGGTGGTGTTTGGCCTTGGTCTTGGTAATACAGTGTTGGGTAACACAATGTTCTGGGTTTTTTTTTTTTAATTACTGTCAGCCTTGGCATTACCAGTCATCTGGGTTCTTGTAGGTGTCACAGGGGAAGTGGGTCTTCAACAGAGATTTCATTGTGGGAGGGGGATAGTGATCTTGCAGACCAGCTCAGAGAAGGCGTTCAGTGCATAAAGGATGGGGTAGAAGAAGACATCATATTTGCTGAGTTACACTGTTTGTTCATACTGGGCCAAGTCCTCAGGTCCTGAGCGGGGACTCAGCTCTGCCTTTTCAGTGCAGCCAAGTGGTGTGGGTGTGGGTGGGGCTGCACCTCCCCTAGGAGAACTCAAGGAGGGATTCTGTCTTGGAATCCTTTCCAGGGGCACAACTTAGTTCCCCGACTGCTTTTGTACCACTCCAAGGTGGCTGCAGAGAGAAGGTAGGGCAATGTCTCTGCCTCTTCCCCACCCTTCTTTGCCTCCTTTGGAGCACTGTGCACTCCCAGAGTAGTAGTGCGGGAGGAGTCCCTGCACTTCCTGGAGGATAGAGACTGCAATTCGTCTTGCCCTTAAGTAGGCCGTAAAAGTGTCTGAGAGGAAGGGCTCCTTGTCCATTGACAGAACCCACCTCCACTTTGTGCCCTTATAAGGGCCTGTTTCTTAGATTTTTACTTAGGCAAACACCCATTGATGTCAATGGGATCTTAACTGGATAAGTACCTCAGGATTTGGCCCATTATGATGGTGATGATTTGGTGAAGTGTATGGCAATTTTTCAGAAAGTTGTAATGAAGAGATGTTCTCCTTTCTCAAGGTTTGGGAACTCCAGATGGCATAGCCTTTGACTGGATCAGTAACAGAGTTTATTACAGTGACTATTTGAACCAGACTATCAGCTCAATGGCTGTGGATGGATCTAACCGCACAGTGGTTGCCCGTGTTCCACGCCCTAGAGCTATTGTACTAGATCCTTGCAGAGGGTATGTCTTGCTCTTTTTCTTCTAAAGTTTTCATTAAAATTGTATTTTTATATTAGGTGGGGCTGATGGTTAAAGATGCCTGACACTTCCCATTGTTAGACCCATTTGGCAGAGAGATCACCCTGCTCTCAGCAATGTGGTTTTTGGGGTTTTTTTGCTGTTCCTGTGAGAAACTGTCCATATTTGGTCTTTGAAAAATCTGAGTTTGCTCATGTTTAGTAGAGACTTTTTAAGAGTTTGGCAGCCAAATTCCCTGAAGATTTTGTTGGTACTGGACATGCAACCAAGGCTGCAGGGCTGAGCAGGACTTTCCTTTCTGGCTGCTGTGGTGCTGGGCACCAGAACTGAGAGCTCCTATGAACCCTGACTCCTCCTGCTGGTGCCCGTGCAGTGTGGAGGAGGAAGTGGAGGGGTCAGAATTAAGGCTGCATGGGGATCCTTAATTCTGGCATTTCCTAACTTTTGAGTGTTTGACTTTGCAACTTCGATAGTCTTTATTTGTAGTTTTTTGGATGTAATAACATAAGATTAAATTTAGGTATAAACCTTCTTTGATACTTGACTTTGTCAACTAAATTTCAAAAAGACAAAAGCAATGGCACTCCCAGGTAAATCGTGCGGGTACAGTGGGAGCAATACTATTTTTAGAGGAGAAGCAAAAATTATGTAAGTTTGGAAATGTGTGTGCTGGAAGATAACAGCTTGAGGGAACTATGTGAATTGCACAGAGTTCTGTGTTCTGTTTCTCGCCAGTGCAACAGAATGTGCAAGTATATTCAGATATATGCAGGCAATATGAGACAGTGCTTTGCAGGTGAAATCAGAGGACCCACAGGAGACTCCCTCAGCTGATAGTGAATGCTAGCCCATCTGGGGAGGTGCCAGGAAGATCTCTATACCAACAGGAAGGAGAGGCATCCACCACCAGATATTTGTCAAACTAGACAGAGAAGATAATGGGAAGGCATGTGTCTACCACTCATCTGAGCTGAGCAGAGGACCAAGCGGTGGTTGTTCAAAATAAGGCTTCTTTGAGAGTAGCATGTCCCTAGGATTAGTTGACACACCAAGGAAATCTACCTATTTAGATTCCTATATGATCCCAATACCCCGTACTATCCAAGTGCCTCACAAGAATTCATGAATTGATCCTCACAGCAGCCCTTTGAAGCAGGAAATAACGTTATTAGCACTATTTTGCAAATGGAGAAACCAAGGAGAGAAATTCAGTGACTTTCCCAAGGTCACACACGAAGTGGTGGGGCTCCAATAGGGCTTCACGTGGGTGCAAGGGTCCTTGCTATTGCAGAATCAGGGTCCTAATTAATGGAGATAGTTCTTCCCTCACATATATATTCCCAGCTGACTCTTGATTTCAGTAGGAGAGACCAGGATGGATGTCTCTTACGACAGAATTGAGTCCTGTGGGTTTTGTTTGCCAAAGAGATAACTTTGCAATTGTCTGATTGATAGATACATGTACTGGACTGACTGGAGTACCAATGCTAAAATAGAACGAGCTACACTTGGAGGAAACTTCAGAATACCTATTGTAAGCACCAATTTGGTGTGGCCAAATGGACTTACCCTGGACTATGAGGAACAGCAACTTTACTGGGCTGATGCACGTCTGTATGTATCTGTCTTGTCTGTAGTAGGATTTTTAAAAGAAATTTATTATTACACTTTACTTTCAGAGCTCAGATTTTTTTCTCCCTTTTTCATTACTTCAGATGCATTTGGTACCATTTTATAGTAGGGCCCATTAATAATCACTTAATAGTTTTTAAATACAATTCCATTGTGAAAAGTAATTAGTAAGTGCATAGTACTGTAATTGATTAACCACATGGTTGTTTCTGTCTTATACCAGGAAAACAAAATTGTAGGGACCAAATTCTGCCACCGTTACTCAATCAAAACTTCCATGACTTCGTTGGTAGTTTTGATTGATTAACTAACAAATCTTAGAATTGACCTGTGATTTCGAGAACAATGTATGTTAGTAATTTGCAGGCACATATAATTACTGGGTTTCTTGAAATTCACAGGGAGCTAAATTTACTCTAATGTTGTGCTAGCTCATTTGTCTTATTCTTAATGCAGTATTTTAGCGTTTTCTCTGATCTATACATTGCTCCTGCACAGCTTCTCTCCTCATTCACCACTAACGGGCAATGCCTCTCACCGCAGCATTTGGAGATGGTCCAGTGTTGTTGCTGGAGGCTCTGGGACTAAGCCCCGCCCGTCAGCTCAGGCCACCAGAATTTCTGCTTTCAGTTGGTTGTTCAGTCTCTCTAAGCCACTTTGTTTTCCAAGTTTCAATTTTTTTAATGCTGCATAGTGACTGCATTTCAGCTTCTGTGTGTCTCTGGCCCTCCTGAGGTGAGGAGTCACTGGAGCATTGAGGCTCTAACCCTTGGGGTTCCCCAGTACAGCGTCTCTTCCACAGCTGCCTTTGCCCTCTTCCCCCCTCACAGCAGCAGAGAAGCCTTGCAGGCATTGAACCAAGTCCCAGAGGTGCTGTACACAGCTTTTCAGGAATCTTGGAGGACAAGCTATGCTCTGCCTCTGCTAGCTGCCGACCCTCACTCTGCCAGGGCATGAGGCTGGAGAAGGCGGGCTATGCCCTGCAGCTGTAAGCTACTGACCCTTGCACTGCTCAGGGATGGGGCTTTGCATTGGACAGCTGTGTAGGGTGTCAGTTCTTGCTTGAAGCTGCGACTCCATCATGGAGCGCTCAGACAAGGGCATGAGGATTCTGATAGAGAGGAAAACCCATCACAGCCTGCCCCGGAGTAAGACTCTGGCCTCAAAAAGGCAAAAGCAAGCATCCCGTTCAGAAGGCAGTGATTAATGTAGTTAGTGAGCAAGTGGTATAAAATCCAGGGTTTAAACCCTTTCTCCTTTGCCTTCCCTCCATGAAGGAGCATTTGCTGGGCTTTTCTCCTCACAGGTGCTCTGTATCAGGATCCACCCCCCTCCCCGGCATGCTTTTGTCAGGGCATGCAGCTGCCTGGTGCACCCATGGAGCTTTGCTTCGGGCAGCAGCAGTGTTGCCAGTGCTTAATTTGTGCCAGGGCTTGTCAGGGCTGAGCTCTGGCACCTCTAGGCTTGGCAGTTCATAGCCCCAGCGCCTCTGGGCTTGCCGCATCAGTTATGAAAGTAAAAAAATTGCTTGAGTCCCAGCACCTAATTGTTTGAGCCCTGGCACCTCTTGCATTACAACTTAACCACTGAGTGTTGCTGATCCCTGAAGCTCAAAATTCAGGAGACAGACCCTCCAAAATTTTGAGATTGCCCCTCCCCACAAGAAAGACAGAGATAAATTTTTCATCTTAAGCCAACAAATTCCTCAGCATGACAAAGATGACATGAGCATTTGTACATGAGAGAGCAAACTTCCTGTACAAGACTCTTTCTTTCAGTCTGCCGTCTGCATCCAGAGTCCTAAGAAATGGCTGGTAATAGTCACAGCACATCTATGCCCATGCATGGACAACATCACAACCTGTGCCCTGTCCAGAGAAACAGACTCACTCAGAATTTGCCAGCTGCTGGAAAAAATTCAGCCCCACCACTTGATCAAAATCAAGAAAAATCTTTTGAGCCCAGTGCAGAAAATGGTTCAACCAGAGGTCAAAATAAGCATGGGTCTGACTGTAATTTTACTATTACGGTAAATATTCACAAAGATACAAACTTTCTTGCATCAATCATTTCCTGGCAGTGCTTATCCATAACCAATTGTCTCTAGCGAATGTGTTTGCTAGTACCAAGCATCTGTGTTATCCCCCAAGTGGGATTTCACACAGTGTGTCTCCAGATAGTCCTCCTAAGAACATGGTACCACTGAGGGGACGTAATACAAAATTAACCACCATTCCTGAATCATGTCTGGATCTCCCCTTGTGGGCAGGTAAGTACCAACAACATGCTGAAAATCAACTCAGTTTTCCCTATAGACCCTTGCACACTTGCTATGAAAGCAAACCTTGCAGGGTCGGAAGCATACCTGGAAGACAAGATGACCCAGGAATTATGGTCCTGCACTCAGAAAAAAGAAAGCATGCAGGTCTCTCAAGGTCGCCCCTGGAGGTGTACCAAATTCCAATATCTCAGCATGCACATCCTTTTAGTTCATGTCAACAGCTCTGTCAGCGGTGTTTCTGAACACAGCCATAATGTTGGTTTTGCGGGATCAGGCTAGTGATCCATCAAGTATGGTGTCCTGTCCCAGTACCACATCCTTTAGAGGAAGGTGCAAGAAACCCTATAGAGGGAAATTATATAATAACTTGCCTACAGGGGAAGTTTTGTTTTAACTCCCATTAATTAGAGGTTTGTTTATGCTCTGAAGCATGAGTGTTTATACCTAAGGCTGCGAGTTTGCCACGGAGGTCATGGATTCCGTTACTTTCTGTGACCTCCATGACTTCTGCAGTGGCCGGTGTGCCTGGCTCAGGGGCAGCTCAAGCAGCCCCTGCATCAGGTGCACCGGTGGCTGCTCGGGCAAACTTGGGCCCCCGTGTCCCAGCCAGCAGCAGTTTGGGTATGGGAGGGGGCAGAGGGTTGGGGCACCAGATGGGGTGAGGTGGGCTCTGGGTGGCGCTTACCTGGGAGGCTCCCTGGAAGTGGCGACATCCCCCTCACTCAGCTGCTAGGCAGAGGGTGGCCACGCAGCTCTGCACACTGCCTCTGCCCAGAGCACTGGCTTTGCAGCTCCCATTGGCACGGAGCCAGGTAGGGAGCCTTTTGGCCCTGCCAATCCCCACCTCCCAGCACCAGCGGGGGTCCCAGGCTGTGCGCCCCTGCCCATGCATACAGCCCCTGCCCCACTGCCACCACCCCTGCCCACTCCGGTGCCAGCGGGGGTCCCAGGCTGTGTGCCCCTGTTGAAGCATCCAGCCCCTTCCCCCCACCGCCGCCAGCCCTGCCCACCCCAGCGTCAGCGGGGATCCCAGAATGTGTGCCCCTGTCCAAGCATCCAGCCCCTGACTGCCGCCGCCCCTGCCCACCCCGGTGCCAGCGGGGGTCCCAGGCTCTGTGCCCCCGCCCAAGCATCCAGCCCCTCCCCTGCCACTGCTGCCCGTGCCCACCCCAGCACCAGTGGGGGTCCCAGGCTGTGTGCCCCCATCCAAGCATCCAGCTCCTGCCCCCCACCGCCCACTCCGGCGTCAGCAGGGGTCCCAGGCTGTGTGCCCCCACCCAAGCATCCAGCCCCTCCCCCGCTGCTGCCACCCGTGCCCACCCCAGCAACAGTGGGGGTCCCAGGTTGTGTGCCCCCCCCTGCCGCCGCCCATGCCCTCCCCAGTGCCAGCAGGGGTCCCAGGCTGCGTGCCCCCGCCCAAGCATCCAGCCCCCCCCCATCCCCGCCTGTGCCTCTCCCAGCACCCGTGGGGCCCCTGGGCAGGCCCCCCGCAAGTTTTATTCACTGGTATTTTTATTAAAAGTCATGGACAGGTCACAGGCTGTGAATTTTTGTTTACTGCCCGTGACCTGCCCGTAACTTTTACTAAAAATATCTGTGACTAAAACGTAGTCTTAATTATACCCCTTCCAAAACCAGGGAATAACCAGAGGTCAAAGTTTCTCTGTGACAATGGAAATAATGTCACGGGCAGAGAAAAGTCTGCTGCCTTTCAAGACAGTTCACAGAAAGGATGAGGAAAAGAGGAAAAAGGAGAGTTGAAGTCCTAAACCTCCATGGGTCAGAAGGTACTTTATATTTGATAGACAACTGAGGAACCTCCATTACACCTGCTGAAAGACTCCTGGACACTGGACAACCTACAGTTAATAGCCTGGGCATGGGAAGAGAAGTGCAATTCCGCAGGGTTTCTCCATTAGTCTCATTGATACATTTTGGTATCCAGACAGAATTTAACCAGGGAAATTTATTAGGTCAAATTTCATTTCAGGTGTGAGGGGAAACAGAAGGCACTTTGAGGCAAGTATGGTCTCTTTGTTATTTGTTTGTACTGTGTCCAGCAAATGGGGCCCTGGCCACTAATTTACTACAAACAATTAATAATAATCACAAAGTTCTGGTGATCTGAGCTACACTACAGGTTTTCCCAGATGGCTGGTCAGAATCCAGCAACCAAATACCATAAAAAGGTGTATACCAGCCCTCGCAGTGTTCTTTATGGAGGTACACCAGACTCTCCACTGAGTATTGTCAAGTGTCAAGATTCATCAGACTGGCCAAACTAGACAAGCTTGTGTGCAGCTTTTCTTCTTGCCATTACTTCCAAAAGACAGGATTGGAATTAGTTCCTCTCTCTGTGCAAGAATGACATAGCTGTTGTCAAGTGGAAAAGGTTATTCTTGTAGCTCCAGAAATAATTCTGACCAAGATGAGTTCATCTTTCCACAACTCCTGTGAAACAGTGTTTCCATTATTTTGTTCCAGTCCTTACACTCCCTTGGAAAGTTGTGGCATAAATGGGCATTCCCAAAACGTCTTATTCTATCCAAAATGCCATGGCCTTAGGACCTCAAACTTGCTGCAGGCAAGACATTAAAATCCTTCACCAGTTGACATCCTGGGCATCTGAGAGACTATTTATGGAGTATGAATCAAGGTGCCCTCGGAAGGTCCCTATTGGCCTTGTGGGGAAAAGTGGCTGAGCCTCATATGAAGAAGATTTGCAAAATAGATTTTCATTGCTCTGCAGAGGGAGCCTTTTGGTAGGAAGGTGCTACTGGGTTGGTTCCCCCAGAATTCCTTAAATTACAAAGCTTTTGTTTTATATGGGATAACTTGTATGTCTGCCTATTATTCATCTTGTAATAATAATTCAAATTCTGCTTTATCGTCCCTTCCTCCACTTCTGTGATTCACTGCTTGTTACTTCCCATTAGTGATGAAGGAGGAGAGAAGCCATGCAGCAGAAGGAGAAATTTCTTACATGATAATTTTCTTTCTGTCAGCAGCTTCTCTCCTCATTCAGCCTACCCTAGTAGTCTGGTGAATGACCAGAATGCAATTTGTAACAATTGAAATGTTTCTCTAAGGGAGACTTAAACATACAATTGCCCTAAGATTAGCTAATGTAAGTTCATGTTATTCACTTAATGCTAATGACTGGTTACCTGCGTGCTCCTACAGCTTTGGAAGAGCTCTTCTGGGTGTTAAATTGAAGGGCGGGACTTAGTCCTGGAGCTGCAACATTGAACCCCCCCTCTGGACACGGGGAATGTTATTGTTTACAGTGTAATTTTCAGAAAGCCTTTCTGTTCCATTGACAGTCTACACTTTCACTGCATTGTGAAGAAAGGACCAAAGCACAGCAATCGCACAGGTGCATCTTTGAAGGAGAGGAGCAGAACTCACATAACCTTCTGTCTCCTGTCAGCAAAGCCCTGCCATGTGTATAGAACACCTCATTGGGTTGTCTGATCACCAGAATGCTGGGACATGGAGTGAGGCAGCAGCCTCTCCCCGGGGCATAGTACACTCTTCACATTTGCTCTAATTTCTCTAATTCCCCTACACTCCACCCAGTATTTTCTTCTCACTGCTCCCTTTTTCTCTTCTCACTCGCAGCTTCTAGCAATACCATGCTCCTATTTTACCAAGCACTTTCTCTCTCCTCCTTGAAATCCCTCCTCAAACTGCATTTCTTCTAGAAATCTTTCCTACTTTGTCATCCTTCCTGCCAACAATCTTTCCACACCCTCCTTTTTCTGTACTCTCGTGTTTTGTTCTTGTGTGACTTGTCTGCTTGGACTGTAATCTCTGTGAGGCAGGGAACTTGTTTAACTCTCTGCCTTAAGTGCTGCAAACATTTGTGGCCTGATAAAATGATTTTACATAATAATGCACCGGCAACTGTAGCATAAATTGATTCTTCCTGAAGCAGCACTATCTGACCTCCACTGGAAGCAGGTGCAGGTGGGTCAATAGTCCTGCTAGGGACAGGATGGGTAGACAGTATGGAACAGGGATATTGCTTGCCACAGGATCTGTAGGGTTGGAGCCTGTATCTCTTGTGGACCCCGGAGATGCTGCTTCTGTTAGTTCTGCTCATCGTTGCAGAGGGGAGCCTGAATTCCAAGGTCAACAGAGAAGAATTTGTGGTTATTTTATAGCAACTCTTCTTCTTTCATATATTTATTCATGGGAAACTTAGCACATAGGTTTATGTATTTATTTTGTATGTGATCTGCTATGTATTTCCTGGTAACATGAATTTGGGTCTTCAGTAGGGGCAACTAAAAAGACAGTATCTTTCCCTTTCATGATGCCATTGTACTCCTAGTGCAAGGCTACATGAATTTTGAGTCCTTTCAAAGGAAAGAATTCTGTCATGAAATTTGTGCTCATTTTGGTTATGGGTAGTGTAGCTGCTTAAATGTTTTCTTCTAAAAACTAATTGCTTCTGGTACATTATTTTATTAGTGTTTCAAAGTCATTACTTTGCATCATTATTGAGCCAGTAGTTTGAAAAGCCCCTGAGACCTCAAACTGTATTTAATAACAAAACTTAGTTAAATATGCTCCAGTATTTAATTGGTCACAGAGTGTAATTTAAGTATGTACTTGTATCTGGAAAAGTTCAAAGGCTTTAATATTTCCTTATTTATTTTAGACAGAAGATTGAGCGATGCTCCCTTTCTGGTTCCAATCGTGAAGTAATCGTTAGTACTGCTCTATATCCATTTGCCATGACCTTGTTTGATCAGCACATTTACTGGACAGATTGGAATACCAGAAGTATTTACCGAGCTAACAAATACGATGGCTCAGATCAGATAGTAATGATCATGAATCTGCCACAAAGACCAATGGATATTCATGTTTGGTCAAAAAGTAAGCAACAACAGTGCATCAATCCTTGCAACCAATTTAATGGCGGTTGCAGTCACATCTGTGCACCAGGTAAACTATTATGTTTGATGATAATGTTGACTATAGCAGAATTCACAGTATGGTGGAGTGCTAGGTTTAAAAATTACTTGGGAATGGCTGAAATATTTATTCACCTAAACCAGGAATGGGCAACTTTAAGGTAGCAGAGCACCACAAAATATCCTAAAAACCTGAGCAGGCTACACAGAATTTTTTTTGAAGATTGAGCCGGGTCACTGAGGGGCACCGTCTTTTAGTAAATTTGCTGCTGCCTCATACTACTCTGGTGGGCAGGTTGTTTCCCCTATGCCTACAGTTGCCCATTCCTGGTCTAAACTAAAATATATCTCATTGAGGTCCAGACTGTACAAACTGAATTTTCTGTGCTAATGTGACAGCTGCCATTTTGGCTGACACATCAGGGATTGAACTACATGAGCTGCTACAGTTAGAGCTAAAGCACTCTAGCTGGGGCTGTAATGGACGCCTGTCCTCTATGGATTCAGCACAGAGGGGGCCTATAATACATACTTACCAGTAGATTACACTGGGACCTCAGAATGGTACCACAGCACTAAATACTTCATGCTGCAAATTTAAAATGTCGTCATAATCTGGATTTCTTCAGCACATGGTATTACAAAATATTTCCGTTACCATTATTTTCCAGACTCTTTCAGAACCCCTTGCCGTACAATCTCCATCTGTTTTGTTGTGTTATTTTAAAAGCTTTGGCAATTGAAATCCCAATTTCCAATAGAAAATGAGTGGGTTTAATAAGTTGATAATGTTGTACAAGTTTGGCACAAGCTGAAACTGTAAAATACATTAGGGGAGGGATTTTTAAAAGCACGCCGGACAAGATTTTTAAAGTCTGCTAAAGATGCAGATAGGTGCCTGGTGGGATTTCCAAAAGCACCTAGGCATTTATCTCCCATTCACAGTTGGCCTAGAGGCAAATGGAAAACTCCCATTGACTTCAATATGAACAAAGTTAGTCTAATGTTTTCCAGTCTTAAGGGCCAGATCTTCAGCTGGTGTGGCCTTAATTTTTGACGACAGGATACTTTCTCACTTGGACCCCAAAAGTGCACCTATTATCACACTGAGAACAGCCCAGAGATCTCATGGTATTTATGGCAAACAAATATTATAAATCAGTGCACCAGATTTGGAGCTCAGTTACTCCAGCGTAACTCTTGAATAGTGCCGTTCAGTTAAGTGGATTGATACAGGTGTACTGAATTCAGCATCTGACCCAGTAGCCTTGCTTATTTAAAAGGCTGACAAATACAACAAAGCTAGCTATTATAGTTCAGCAAAGAATAACGAATGTTGTAGCTGTGAATAATTTTATGGAACGTTTACCTTAATGTGTTGATATGCTCATCCTTTTTTTTTTTTTTTTTTTTTTTTTGGTTTCAAATGTATGCAGGTCCTACTGGTGCAGAGTGTCAGTGTCCTTCTGAAGGTCACTGGTATTTAGCCAATAATAACAAGCACTGTATTGTGGACAATGGTACCAGGTGTGATGGAGGGCTCTTCACATGCCTTAATGGACGATGCATTTCAGAGCGGTGGAAATGTGACAATGATAACGATTGTGGGGATGGCAGCGATGAGCTGGAAAGTGTGTGTGGTAAGTGTTTTAATAACTGTGTTCGAAAGTGACACGGGGCTCAGTCCTGCTCCCAATGACATCAGTGGCACTTTTCCCATTGGTTTGGTGGCAATGGGATTGAGTCATGTGGTAGTAATTTGGAGTGGGCTCCTGCCTGCTTTCCGATTTTGCGTCTGCATCTTCATGTGTATTATGACAACAAATTTGCATTAGAAACAAGAAAGGATTTATAGGCATGCCTTTAACTTTAAATCATGTTTATCCTACTTTACCTTTTGACTTTGTCTAATTCAAAATGTGTATTTTACTTTTCATGCAGTCCGTTTTGCAGCGATGTTTGCCCTGGCAGGTAAAAGTGAAGCGCGTTTTCCTTTGCTACATTTGTCAAAGAATTGAGTTTACATTGTATCCATGACTTTTTCTCCCTGTATTTATCCCCTTTTAGCTTTCCATACCTGTCAGCCAACAGCTTTTACCTGTGGCAATGGGAGGTGCGTACCTTATCACTACCGCTGCGACCACTACAATGACTGTGGAGACAACAGTGATGAGGTGGGCTGCTTGTTCCGAACTTGTGACTCCAACACAGAATTTACTTGCAATAATGGAAGGTGTATATCTCTTGAATACGTCTGCAATGGTGTAAACAACTGTTATGATAATGGCACTTCAGATGAGAGAAATTGCCGTAAGTTCATCATAACTACCTATTGTATATTTGGATCTGACTCTTTAAACCAAAGAAGAGGCAAATATTTTTGCTTGTGAAGAATAATGAAGCTATCCACAAAAGAGAACAAGTGACTTCTCTTGACACGATTGGTTTATTTTAACAATATTCTACTTTATACTATTTTGAAACAAAACAGTAATTAAAATATTTATGAGCAATATGAGAGCATAGATATTTTATTTTATTATTAAAAATAGCCTGTCCTCTGTACGTCCCCAACCCTGGAAAGATTTATGCATGTGCTTCACTTTGTGTGCTGTGAATAGTCCCATTCAGTTCAACAGGGCTCTTCATGGTGCATTATATCTTTATGTAAGTCTTCAGAAGGTTGGGACCCAAATTTGTGCAGTGAGTTTATGCTATAAAGTTTTATATCATTCTTACTGTGTTAATTGCAATAGCTTTAATCACCTGCAGTAAATATTATGCATGTTACTGAAGAGTTACTTTTACTCTTTAATATGAATGCTTCATATTGCTAAAAAAGTGGAAATGTTTCATTAGTTAAGTGTTCATTTCAAAATCAACAGAATTGTTTTTGGAAATGAGTAGTATTTTCAATAAAATACAAAATGCAGTTAAATCAATATTGACCAATAACGTGGCTAATCAGGCTAAGCAGCCCTTCTGGTCAGTAGGAACATTCATAACTTGAGCTGAGCAAATAATTCATGATGAGAAATTTATTCAGTTAAGGTAGCCCCCTTTTCTGCTTGCTATATTTGTTGGTATATTGTGATTTTCTGGAATGTACTTGTAACTTGCATTTTTCTAAAATGTTTGAATGTTTACTCTATGGATTTATCACAAGTATTCAAAAGTTCAGCTATGTTGCTTATTTGTGGTTGGTAAGATAATTCACATGGTATTATTTCTGCCCCAATTGGTTGAATGTACAAGCACTTCCAATATGAATACATGTTCATGTGAATTTACAATATGGTTTCTGTGAATACTAGCACTTGCTACTTTGAAAATGCATTCTGCCAACATTTTTGCCAGTAAAACTTAATTGCCTGAATGTTCACAGAGAGCAGCAGGACAGAGTCATGAGCATGGCCCCAAATAATTCATATCAACATTTGAACAAAAATGAGTGGAAAACATTTTGAGTTATTTGCCCATCTCTTTTTGTAGCTTCTCAAGACATCCACGTTTAGCCATTAATCAAGAGAAAATATCCCAGAAAAATATGTAAAAAATCTATTTTGTATTAATTTACTATTGATTTAACTTTGAGGAAAACAGACACCTAAAGTTTTGTGGCTGTTTTAGCTCCCTCTAGTGTTTTTTAGAGCCACTTTGTGTTTCTTTTGCGTGAACAGTGATATAGTGGCAGTCTCTTAGCTAAAACTTATATAAGACGCTGAAAATTTACTCCAGAGTAAATTTTATTTTAACAACATTGTGTTTCTTTCAAAATGATACAGTTTAGTGGGATAAAAATGTTCTAAACATTTTCTTTCTCTTTCCCTCTTAAAGCTGAACGCACTTGCCAATCTGGTTTTACAAAATGTCAAAGCACAAACATTTGCATTCCTCGAACATATCTGTGTGATGGAGATAACGACTGTGGAGACATGAGTGATGAGAGCCCCACTCATTGTGGTAAGTAAATATATGGAGATATACCTATCTCATAGAGCTGTAAAGGACCCTGAAAGGTCATCGAGTCCAGCCCCCCCTGCCTTCACTAGCAGGACCAAGTACTGATTTTGCCCCAGATCCCTAAGTGGCCCCCCTCAAGGATTGAACTCACAACCCTGGGTTTAGCAGGCCAGTGCTCAAACCACTCAGCTATAGTGCCCTAATCACCTTTCTTCACTTCAGTAATTCATTCCTCTGGTGCCTTTGGTACAAGCTCAAATGTTCTTGTAACATCTGTTCTTTATACTCCCTGAGGTTTATGAGGTATATGTACCATAATGTGCTCACCATTTATGTAGTCTCAGCTTTTCCCAATGAAATCAGGCATAATTTCTCTCTCTCTCTCTTTTTTTTTTTTTTAGTATTTCAAGAATCCTTTATCCATTCTGGTTATTCTTTGCTGTACCTTCTACATCAGTGGTTTTCAACCTGTTGTCTGCGGACTCTGGGGGTCTGCAGACTATGTCTTAGATTTCCAAAGTGGTCTGCACCTCCATTCGAAATTTTTTAGGGATCCGCAAATGAAAAAAGGTTGAAAACCACTGATCTACATCATATTTTTCAAGGTTACCAGAAATGAGCACACTATTCTGAATGTGCCTTCGCCAGTCCCTTAGTGCTAGAATAACTTCCTCTTCCTTTTGCTCAATACTTTGGTTTACACAATCTAGACTATAGTTTGTTTTACTTCTCTGAAGTGTTTATATATTCTAGAAAACATTTAGTCGTTTATTATTGCTTCTAAGTACTGTGTAAAAGCATCTTGTTTTCTCTCAGTCATAACTACCAGATCTTTGTTTGCTAGCATAGAAGTTGGTTGTATGTATTTCCTTCCATGTTTAAGGTATCCCAGATCAATTTATAAAGTGTACGAGGTATGTTTACTACCACTGCTCTGTACTTTGTAGTGATTGAGTGGGTTGTCATTACCTCATAGTTATCTACATTGAATTGAATGGTCTTTCACCCAATCATTCTAAATTTCAAGCCCAGCTTTTGCCCACAGAATATGGTCAGTTTAGGGGTGGAGCATGTGTGACAGGAAGAAATTTTGGCACCTTTGCCAACCAGTAGGAATTGTAAGTCTTGTGCTGCTAATGAAGGATGTACTTCCGTCCCTTTGTATCATAAATCTTGGAAGTGCTGCTATATTACTGATGGGTGTTCTGCATGGAGAGCGGGTGAGAGAAGGCAAAAGTGTAGTGCACTGTGGAAGAAAAAGAGATAAAGGGAAAGTGGGAGGAAGAGAGGGACAAAAGGGAAACTGAAACAATTCAAGGGTGTTAACGAGCAATACATTCAATGCCCCTGAATTCCTTAGTTGTAGGGAAACAGTGAAGATAACAAGATCAAGTCTAAACAGCAGATTTCTGGCTTGTAGAGTTCCCTTTTCCTATTATTCTTAAAGTGAAAATCATCTTAGTCTCCTCTCAACTATAAATGTACAATGTGCTTTGCTCTCTAGATGCTCTGTGGAATCTTATACAAGTAGGGTTACCATATTTCAACAAGCAAAAAAGAGGACGGGAGGAGCCCCGCCCTAGCCCCTCCCACTTCCCGCCCCCCCAGAACCCCCAACCCTCCCCCCGTTCCTTGTCCCCTGACTGCCCCCTCCTGGGACCCCTGCCCCTAACTGCCCCCCGGGACTCCACTCCCTATCTAAGCCTCCTTGCCTCTTGTCCCCTGACTGCCCCAACCCTTATCCACACCCCCACCCCCAGACAGACCCCTGGGACTCCCACGCCCCATCCAACCACTCCCCACCCCCTGACAGCCCCCCCCAGAACTCCCAACCCATCTAAACCCCTCTGCTCCCTGTCCCCTGACTGCTCCGATCCCTCTCCCCACTCCTGCCCCCTGACAGCTCCCCCCCAGAACTCCCAGCCCCCTACCCCCCGCTCCTTGTCCCCTGACTGCCCCCTCCTGGGACCCCTGCTCCTAACTGCCCTCCAGAACCCCACCCCCTACCTAAGACTCCCTGTTCCTTGTCCCCTAACTGCCCCCTCCTAAGACCCCCCCCCAACTGCCCCCCAGGACCCTACCCCCTACCTGTACCCTGACTGCCCAAAACTTTCTCCACTCCCCTCCAAAAGCCCCCCCCCCGTTTCTTGACTGCCCCCTCCAGAACCTCCCTGTCCCTTCTCCTGCCCCCCCTTACCCTGCTGCTCAGAACAGGGTGTTGGGCTCTGTGCCAGCCGGACACATGGCTGAGCTCCCCTGCACAACACAAAACCCGGTCCCTGGCCCTGCACAGGGCTGCCGGAGCGGGCTGCAGGAGGCTGAGCTGCCGGCCGGCTCAGAATGCAGGGGGGGGGGGTGGGAGGAGGAAGCTGCTCCAGAGTCCAGCCCGGGACTTTCCTGCAGCCCTCCCAGCCGCTCGCTCTGCCGGGGGAGGGTGAAATCCCGGACATTGTGAGTGCTTTACAAATTCCCCCCGGACGCTATTTTTAGCACACAAAAGGAGGACATGTCCGGGTAAATCCGGACGAATGGTAACCCTAATACAAGGGGCACATTCTGCATTCCCATAAGTGGATGCAACAGTAGAAGCTGCACGTACTTGTCTAAGGAGAGAATTTGACCCAGTAGTTGAATGGAAAGAGCAGCTAGATTGTACAAAAAGCTCTGCAGATAGAATATGAAAGGGCATCCTTGCTAGCATAATTTTTTCTTTTTCTTTTTTGGGGTCTATAATGTTTTTGCGTATCATGGACTCAAAAGCAACTTAAAACAAGTTGGAAGGGTAACAAAAAGAAAGAAGTCATACATAGGTTTTTTCTTCCAGTCTCACTGACTTGCACAAATAGTGAGTTTCGTTGTACATCTGGACGTTGTATTCCTGCTCATTGGTACTGTGATCAAGGAGTAGACTGTGCTGATGGCTCTGATGAACCCGCCTCTTGTGGTGAGTGTGCAGTTAAAAGAGAACTGTTCTGGGGAATGGGATGGCTCAGGAAATTGGTTATGGGAAATAAATAATTTCTCTTCTAGATCAGCAGTACAAATCCAGTCCAGGCTGGTAGTAACTGGAAAAACATTTTAAGGCCTGTTCAGTGGCTTGGGTGATATGAGCCTGTAGTTTCAATTTATTTCTTAGTGCAGGGGTGGGCAAAATATGGCCCACGGGCCACATCCAAGCAGGGGAGGTTGGATAGAGGGCAGGGGAGTTCGGGGTGGTGGTCGGGGGCGGGGGTGTGGATGGTGGTCAGGGGGAAATGGGGTTGAATGGGGGCGGGGTCCCCAGGGGCAGTCAGGAAGGGGGGGGTTGATGGGGCAGCAGGGGACAGTCAGGGGACAGGGAGAAGGGGTGGTTGGATGGGGTAGGGGTCCCGGGGGGCCATCAGGAATGAGAGGAGGGGTTGGATGTGGCGGCGGGGGTCCAGGGGCAGTCAGGGGACAGGGAGCTGGGGTGTGTGGATGGGGCAGGGGTCCCAGAGGGGCCATCAGGGAACAGGGGGGGTTGGATGGGGCAGGAGTTCGACGGGGAGCAGATAGGAGATGGGGGCTGAGCCACAACCCCCTCCCCTACCCGGCCCTCCTTACAATTTATGAAACCCAATGCGGCCCTCAGGCCAAAAAGTTTGCCTGACCCTGTCTTAGTGTCTGCATCACAAAAGCTCTGTGTGGAATGCAAATTCTCTTAGCTATCATGATTAATTACTCGTAAATGAAAACCATTCCTTTCTCCTTTGAAACAACAGTGGTGGTGAATTGGCTGATGTGGGGTAGCCTGTATTTTGGAATGGTCTTGGACATTAAGAGTGCATATGCACTCTGACATTTGGGGAAAAAGGTGTGGAGAGAGGGCTACACTTCAGATATTTTCCACTACATGCATCCGATGAAGTGGGCTGTAGCCCACGAAAGCGTATGCTCAAATAAATTTGTTAGTCTCTAAGGTGCAACAAGTACTCCTGTTCTTTTTGCGGATACAGACTAACACAGCTGCTACTCTGAAACTTCAGATAGTGTGAGACTGGGGCATTCTAGGATTCTGAGTGTCTCATAATTCCTTGGAATAATCAGGTCCTGTATGCAGGATGGAAACTGATTAGAGTAAACAGGGAAATAAGAAAGGGAAGGGAGAAGGAAGTGGGGAAAGAAGCTAGGTATTTTCTCCATAGGGCGGAAGAGGAGGAAGACCAAAATCACTGGGAAACGAGTAGAGTACAATGTGGCAGATATCAGTGGAAAAAACTGGTACTGTAACAGGAGACTAGGATTTTCTTGTGATTGAAAATGGGCTGATGTCTTGTGATGAAAATGTCTCATTCTCCACATTTCATGAGGTATGAGAAATTCAAGTGATAGCTGGTAATGTACTGTTGGTTTATTACTAGCAATGTATTTATTAAAATAAAAACTACACCTTTTGATTTCAAACGTAGAAATGATTGTGACTTTTTGCCTGCATTTCTAGAGCTCTGAGACACATGCCTGCTTTTGGAGGAACTCAAACTGACACAGCTTCAACCTTAAGACCTGTCTAAAAAGTCTCTGGATTGCTCCAAAAACCTCAGCCCCTGATTACAAACAAGCAATTATAAACATACATAGTAAAATTAGTACGGTCACTGTCAGGAGTGTTGAATTCATGTTAGATCTGATGCCTGCTTCAAGTTTGCCAAGTTTCCTAATTTCAAGTTTCCTTAACAGTCTACTTTTGATGAATAACAAGATTGACATACTAATAATCAAAGCAGTAATGTGTTTGTAGGGGTTGTTAGTGTAATTGACCAATAAAGAGAAAATGGGGCACGGAGAAGTGGTGTTCATCTTATCTCAGCAAGTGTGATTTGACCTATGTTCTAATTTTTGAGCTTTCCTCTTACATTTCACTGGAGTAAACCTGTCCTAAAGAATGTTTCAATTAGTAGGTTATTACAACGGTGTAGGCTAGTTTAACAAGCAGAGTAATTCTATTCATTTTTTAAGTGTCCCATGTGCGGACTTGTTCAAGTAACCAGTTCAGGTGTGATGATGGCAGATGTATCCCAGCAAGCTGGATCTGTGACGGTGATAATGACTGTGGGGATATGAGTGACGAAGATCAAAGACATAACTGTGGTAGGTGTCTAATACAAATAAAGTATTGTGCTAGGGCAGGGGTGGGCAAACTTTTGGGGCTGAGGGCCACATCTGGGTGGGGAAATTGTATGCAGGGCCGGGGCAGGGGGTTGGGGTGTGGGAGGGAGTGCGATGTGCAGGA
Source organism: Malaclemys terrapin pileata (assembly GCF_027887155.1). Classification (NCBI taxonomy): domain Eukaryota; kingdom Metazoa; phylum Chordata; order Testudines; family Emydidae; genus Malaclemys; species Malaclemys terrapin. The sequence continues at coordinate 42,716,620 of NC_071515.1, forward strand.
AGGGGCTCAGGGCAAGGGATTGGGGCAAAGGAGGGGTGCGGGGTATATGAGGGGGCTCAGGGAAGGGGGTTGGGGTGCAGGAGGGGTGTGGAGTGCAGGAGGGGGCTCAGGACAGGGGTGCAGGAGGGGTGCAGAGTGCAGGACGGGGCTCAGGGCAGGGGGTTGGGGTGCAGGAAGGGTGCGGGGTGTACCGAGGGGGCTCAGGGCAGGGGTGCAGGAGGAGTGCGGGGTGCAGCAGGGAGCTCAGGACAGGGGGTTGGGGTGCAGGAGGGGTGCGAGGTGCAGGCAGGGAGCTTAGGGCAGGGAGTTGGGTGGTTGAATGCAGGCGGGGTTCGGGCCCTGGCCCAGCGCCTGCCCTGGCCCCACGCTGCGCCGTGCAGCTCGGCTCCAGGAAGCGCTGCGGCCCCTGGTGGTGGGAGGAGGGGCGGAGGGCTCCATGTGCGCTGCCCTTGCTGTGCCTCCAGGTACCTCCTTTGAAGCTCCCATTGGCCACGGTTCCCCATTCCCGGTCAATGGGAGCTGTGGGGGGCGGTGCCTGGAGGCAAAGGCAACGCACGGAGCCCTCTGCCCCCCAACCCGGGGGCCCCACGGAAGTGGTGCCGGCGACTTCTGCAGAGCGGCGCCGGCTCATGGGCCCACGGGGGGCAATCCTGCCGGCCGGATCCAAAGCCCTGACGGGCCGAATCCAGCCCATGGGCTGTAGTTTGCCCACTCCTGTGCTAGGGGCAGCCCACTGGCTTTCAGACCAAGATAGATTTACTGAACAGTCTGCATGACATAACTTTTTTTCTGTCAGACTATTTTGTATAATTCCTTATTTAATTCTACACTTTTGGAATTAAAATTCTAATAAAAAAAATCCCTTCTCATTTTGTCCCGTTCCATTCAATAGCCTTGAATTACAAACTGCTTTGAGATTAAATTAACACGGCGTGTTTGTGTAACACAGACTGCAGTAACAACTTCAACATATATAGTGCCTGATCATGGCAGTACATCTTTTCTTGTGAATCAGTATCAGGTATTAATGTCAGCAAAGTTCCAGTAGAAATCCTATTAGCTGGAGAGCAGAGGGTCAGGTTGTGCCAGGCTGTTTAGTGGATGCACAAAGAGAAGAGGTGCAGGAAGCCTGGCCCTCTTCCTTGTGCCCTTTAGCAGTTATTGGCTCCCTTGATTTGCCCTCTGGGGAACAAGCATCTCAAAGGAGTGAGTAGGGAGAGGCAGGGTCTTAGCTCTGCTTCCTGATGTACTGGCCTAGCACCAAGGGAAAGAATGCTTCATCCACAGAAGGCGTGTAACAGCAGGGGTTACCAGGGAGCTCTGGGAGGAATGCTGCTTCTCCCTGGGGCATTGTGGGGCATGGCACTACCCTCCACACACAGCTGCAGTCAGTGGAGATACACCAGGAATAAATCTGGCTTTTTGCAATGGATAAGATGCATTTGAATGAATTTCTGCATGAAATTTCTGGTACACATGCCTAGATGTGAATGGGGAATGCATATTTTATACATGTAAAATGAAAATAACTCTACTTCAGTTACTTAGCAAATATGTTTTATTTTAGCAAACCGCAGCTGCACAGCTACTGAGTTTACGTGTGTGAACAATAGGCCCCCCCTGAGGAGGTGTATCCCTCAGGTGTGGGTCTGCGATGGAGATGCTGATTGCAGTGATGCTTACGATGAACATCAAAACTGCACGCGACGGTCTTGCACTGAAAATGAATTCACATGTAGCAATGGATTGTGCATCCGAAACTCTTACAGGTCTGTATGTACTTCAGCAACAATACAAAAGCCTTGCAAATAGTTTCAAATGAAGGAATGAATTCATTTCAGCTTTTATACTTACTTCATCATTAAATAGGATTACATTTAAGTGTGAAATAATTTATGTGCAGTGCATTCACATGTAAGTTTTTATTTTAAAACCTCTGGGATGCTTGAATATTTTAATATTACAAAAGCCTACCGATGGCATTAAACCTGTACTTCTGGGCACAGTTACTTTTAATGGGAGGAGTCTCACTGGTTTCTTTAATAGCCGTACTTGCATGAATACATTTTGATTTCATTTGAACTATTCATGTGAGTAATGGGGTACTGTTGAGAGTAAGGATTTGCATGACCAGGTGTGTATCTACCTCTCAGTCCATCCAACGGTCACTATCTTTATGCATTTAACAACACCACCTTTCTTTCCAGGTGTGACAGGCGGAACGACTGTGGTGATAGCAGCGATGAGAGAGGGTGCATCTATCAGCCCTGCCAACAGCACCAGTTCACATGTCAAAATGGGCGCTGCATTTCAAAGGCATACATCTGCGATGGGGATAATGATTGTGGGGATGAATCTGATGAGCTGGAACACCTCTGTAATACACCAGAAGCAACTTGCTCTCCCCATCATTTTAAATGTGACAACGGAAACTGCATTGAAATGGTTAAAATCTGCAATCGGCTGGATGATTGCTTTGATAATAGCGATGAAAAAGGATGCGGTACGTGTGGAGTGTTGGGGGTAGGGGATTAGGGTTATGATATTTTATTTTACATGTTTTAGACAATTTAAAAAAAATTAAATCAGCAGGTTAATTAAGATGATACATGTTCCTTCTGGACTTGCCAATAAGATGTATGAAGAATGCATACATATATCGCACACTTATTAATTATTAAATCATGACACAATATGCTATCTTTTAAATATAGCACATCAATTCATATACTTAAGCCATCAAAATTAGCCAGTACTTGGTAAATAGAATGAATATATCACCACAGATTTTAGATATGAAAATATGCCAGATAAATAGTTATAACTATATATATGTATTCCTTTCTGAGAAATAATACTATTCTGCACTGACAGAATTTGGGGGCAGATCCGCCACTGGTGTAAATTATCATAGTCCCATTGACTTCAGTTGAGCATGATAATTTACACTGGGTGAGGATCTGCCCCTGGCAACTCAATTGTAGCCACCCAAGATTTAGAATATTTTGGTATTTTTGGAACAAAAGTTGTTGTCCACTTGTCATGATGTTGACTCTTATGAATACTTTGGATAGGGGCTGCATTGTTTTCTGGGTAACTCTGTTGCTTGAATAACAATGTTTTTGTTTTTGTACCACAGGTATTAATGAATGTAATGACCCTTCAATCAGCGGATGTGATCATAATTGCACAGACACCCTGACTAGTTTCTATTGTTCTTGTCATACTGGACACAGACTCATGTCCGATAAACGGACATGTGATGATATTGATGAATGCAATGAAACACCATCAGTATGTAGTCAGATTTGTGAGAACACTGCTGGCTCCTACATCTGTAAGTGCGCCCCAGGCTACATCCGTGAGCCTGATGGAAAAAGTTGCCGGCAAAATAGTAATATCTCCCCCTACCTTATTTTTAGCAACCGTTACTATCTGAGAAATCTCACAGCAGATGGCCAGTCTTACTCTCTCATTTTGCAAGGACTAAGAAATGTGGTGGCACTGGACTTTGACAGGGTGGAAAAGAGGTTGTACTGGATTGATGTGGGGAGGAAGGTCATTGAAAGAATGTTCCTAAATGGGACAAACAAGGAGACAGTAATAAGTGATGATGTGCCAAATGGGGAAGGTATTGCTGTGGACTGGGTTGGCAGGTAAGAAAATGTTTTTAGCTTTTCTGAGCTATTAAGGAAGTTATGCTTTTTTAATGTGAAAAATGAGTTCAGAAACTTGTTTGGGACTGGTTTTCAACCCACATACCATATACCCAGTATAACAGTATCCTAATAATGTCAATAATAATTATTCATAATACTACTTAGGTCTTATAGGGTGCTTTATATTTTCAAAACGCTGTACAAACATTCACTAATTAATCCTCACAACAGCCATGTGAGATGGGTACATTGTGTTATTCCTGTTTTGGTGATGGGGAAGCCAGACCAAGAGAGGTTTAGCAAACACACACAGCAAGCTAGTTGCAGAGCATGATTAGAAAGTTTCTGGCTCCTAGCCCTATGCTCAGTTCTGCTAGCAACAAAACATGTTCTAGCCTGGGGTTCTTATAGTCAGAATGTGCAATAAAGGCACCACGGTAATGCAAAGACTTTTGAACATTTATGTTAATGGACCAAGTTTAATAATAGGAATAAGAATAAGAATAATTAATAGACGATCCACCTCTCTGATGTGATAGGAAACGTCTTGACTGGGAGGGATATATTAACCAAGCAAGCAAAGACAATTGATAAAACCTGAATTTTTATATTTAAAAATACTCTTATTAACCAGGGAAACCTCATTAATAGTGCCATTTGAGAACCAGATTTTTCTGGGTGTGCTGTGATGAATGATTCTTACAACAGAGGTCTTACCCAGAGTGTTACCCTGGTCTCCATAAGTGACAGTACTTTATAACCATGCATATTTTTTCACTCCTTTGGTTTGGTGAGAGCAGAGATCAAACTGCAGGGGAGGGAGGGAAAGATGGTGATTCTTATGGCAGCCCCACCCGCAACCCCACTCATGACCCAGGGCATCGTACATCTCCCTTGCTGGCCCCTCTCCAGGCCATCTCCTTGTTGCCATTTCTTGGTAAGAGAAGAGGGGAGGAAAAGGAGCGGTAGTGACACCCTGTGCTGGCCATGTGCTGCAGGCAGCTGCCTGAGATGGGGGGTTTATTCCCCAGTTGACCAGCTACAGTTTTGAATTTGGCACCAGTGGCAGTAATTGGCCAGTGGTGCCAATGTCAGAGGAGAGGATATGGCAATGTGGCACATGGCTCGGGAAAGGTGGGAGTACAGCATATGGATTTGTATCTACCCAGTTGGAGCCCCGAGCAACAGTTGGCAACATTTGTCTTTTGTCATGTTGGCCACGTTGGAGGATTGAGAAGTATGTGGTCCTGATTAATTCTTCTTTCATTACAGTGGATTCATCATTACTCTACTCTAGAGAGAAAAAAGCTGTGAAATTAAAGTGAGGTGCTTTATTTTGTATAAAGCAGTGTGTAAAATATTCATTATAAAACATTTCAGGAAATTGTACTGGGTGGATGCATACAAAGACTGTCTCTATGTCGCTGAGCTTGATGGCAGATTCCGGAAAAAATTGGTGGATCGGTGTGTGGACTCCAACAACACCTTCTGCTTTCAGTATCCTAGAGCTATTGTCGTTCATCCAAAATATGGGTATGACATTTCCAGAGTGTTTTTCTTTCACCTAGCAGTTTGACAGTCTCATGCTGTTTGTGTGAAAGTCCATGCTAAGTTATCATTTTGCATCTGTTAGTAAGAATAATTACAGAATATTTGGATCATATCCTCCCATTCTGCAAAAATGCGCCAAAGGTGGGGGATGGGTTTTGTTTTAGTGCATGAGGTGTTATATTGCAAATGTACCTTCTAGAATTTGTCCCAGGATCTTTTCCTACAAAATTAACTATGGATGTTGTTTAAATAGGCAGGTTTATTGGACTGACTGGGCAGACCGAGCCTATGTTGGAAGAGTGGGCATGGATGGCAAGAACAAGACGGTGATTATCTCTACCAAGTTAGAGTGGCCCAATGGACTCACCATAGATTACACCAACGACAAGCTCTACTGGGCAGATGCCCATCTAAACTACATTGAGTACGTACATAGAGAAGAATAAAGCAACTGGGTAACTGTTCATACCAAATTTCAGTGGTAGCACTTTATTTTAAGAATTTTTTAACCCCTTCACTGCTGACAGTTTGTGCATGGATCAAGGCAACAAGTTTTTTTTTTTTAAATGGAACATACTGAGATATTTTATGTCCTGTCGCAGTGCAGCTAGACAAATGACATATCCAATTAATCCATCAGAATTGAAAGGGTTAAATAATTCTAAATTAAAATGGAATCAGAAGTTAGATATAAAGGGGATGAAGAGGAAAGACTCCTTTCTTATTTGGATAAAATTAACTTTTGGGGGTTTTTTCCACTTGTTCTTTAGCAGCAGTTGGTGTTTTATAGCATATATTTGCTAGCTCCAATGATTATAATAAGGGACAGATTTTCAGTGGGTCTTCAGAACTTTGCAGCAGGGGGTTAGAATGTAAACCTTTTACTCACACTAGTGAGTAATTACATGAGTAGTCTCACTGGAATCTCAGGAAACTGTTCATGGAAGTAATTGTTCAGAAATTCAGAAAGAGGTTCACAGTCTGGGCTAGAATTTGCCAGTGCATCTTCATGTTGATGCAAAACCCAAACTGAGGCAGAACTGAATACGCAAATCATCATTTTAATCTGTAATTACCATTTTTTTGCCCACAGATCTGAGGACAGTTATAATAAATGTATGTGCATACATTTGTAGAGTTCTGCTGAAAGTTTGGCCTTAATGTTCCTCTTATTAAAAGTTCACGACAATACTGCATGGAACCTGTGGCTTTGTTATGTTAATTTCCTACATTTGATACAAGTCTATAAAATGTCAAATAAATTTCTGCTGATGAAATTCTTAGACTTCAATTTCAGCTCAAGTAATTAGCTCACTTTCTGATTCTTTTCAGGTATTTCCAAATTAGCACATCTAAAAAATCTCCTTTCTGTTTATTCTTTTAGCTCCTTTCCAAGTTTTCATGTTAAAATGAACCATTTTAGAAAAAAAAAATGTTTCCCATAATTTCCTGCTAGTGCCTGGTCATAACAAAAAGAGATAACCCATTAAAGATATTTTACTGTAACAGACACTGTGAAGTCACAAAGAATCAGTGTTTTTAGAGCAATATGAAAGTGAACAGTTATGTTAAAATTTTAACGTTTAGCATTTCTGTCAAAAATTTAGACTTGGAAGATTCTCCATTGGATTCATTTTTGCCAAGTTTCTTAATTGATTTGTTCATTAATCATAAAGTTGCTGTTCAGAGTTTCTAACTTAGCCTTCTTTGTTATTAATACAGTCAGAAAAAAAGTGTGAGAATTGCAGAAGATTTTTTCTATTTAAAATGTTGTTAAAGTAACATATAGCAGTCCTAGGATATTTAAAATTTAGGAAGAAAGGTGTTATATTTTGCCAAGTAGCTTTCTGAATCATACAGCCATTTTCCTGCGTGACAAGTAACCTATCATCTATGCACAAAACTTCATTGGACAGACAGATACATTTCTTAGGGATGGCTTTGTATTTCCTTTTGCGCGTTTGATCTGTTTCTATAACTAAAGTAAAACCTATTTAAACCTTATGTATCTCAAAGTGAACTAAACTATTTTGAATCCACTGATCACCTGATCTGCTTGCTGTAAGAAGATACATTAAAGTCCTGAAGCGCTTGCAGCTTTGATCTCAGTGTTATGCATGCTTTTTGTTCATGTAGGTACTCTGACCTAGAGGGACACCATCGTCACACAGTATATGATGGGACTTTACCTCATCCGTTTGCAATTACAGTTTTTGAAGACACCATCTATTGGACTGATTGGAACACAAGAACTGTTGAGAAGGGAAATAAATATAATGGATCAGGCAGGACTGTTCTGGTGAACACCACACACAGGCCATTTGATATCCATGTCTACCATCCATACAGACAGCCAATTGGTGAGGAAACAGATTTAAAATTTAATGTGGATGTCTGGCCCTTATTAGGGCCTAACCCTGGTTCATGCCATGTATACATCTCCCATTGGCGTTACAAGGAGTTGAAGGTACTTGGTACCTCACAGGAGGCACACTCAGTTTCTTGAAGGATCAGGCCCTTAGTTAACCTACACAGGTGGTCTTCAATTTGGCTATCTGATAAAGTAAGATAAATAGTGAGAGCAGAATCAGACCTGAAGTACGGATTTAAAGCCAGTTTCTAGGGTTTCAGGGTTCACTGTTCATACATGTTCAGTAAACTACAGTTGAGACTTTGGATTTTTCTGTCTGAGTGCCTGATTTTTTTGTTTGTTTGTTTTGATTTGGAAGAGATAATATCAATGCCTTCTGTGCAAAAGGAGACTATTGCAAGGTCTTTCTGTTTATGGGGGTGTGAAGTATAATGATTATTCTTCCATTTTACTAGTGAATAATCCTTGTGGTACCAACAATGGTGGCTGTTCCCATCTGTGTCTAATAAAAGTTGGAGGTCAGGGCTATTCTTGTGAATGTCCCGATAACTTCATGGTGGTACAACTTGGCAACACTGCACACTGCCTTCCAATGTGCTCCAGCACCCAGTTCCTCTGTGCAGACAGTGAAAGGTAAGTCCTTTGCTCAGTATCTTCTTTTAATATCTCTTTAAGGATAAAATTTATATCTAAGGCTAATTTACCTGGAAGGCTTGAAAGTATGTAGTAATTCTCCATGTTGTAGGTTCTGGGGTCTGGTAGTAAAGACAAGGCCAATTCCAGTCTGACTCCTGTGCTGGCAAAAATTTCCAGCAGAGTCCTCCTTTCTAGCTAATGGGATGAGCTCCTTATTAATGCCCTGGCTTTGTTGTATCACATGGCTAATCCAATAAGGACTGGGGTGTTAGTCATGCATTGCTCCAGAGGCCATTTCCCAGTGAATTCATGAAATATGAATCTGCTCCTATCTTTTCTACATGCTGTGCAGTATGTTTGTTTCTGCTGTTAACTGATTAAGTTATTCTGGTTGCCAATGGCCCATAGGGTCCATTCTGGCAGCAAGGGGTCAGCTGATGCAGTGGCACAGCCATGGCCCTTTTCCATGGCCACCCCTACATGGCACGAGCCAGAACTGGGGGGACAGGCATAAGACCTGCTATCCTGGCTCTACACCACCAGCAGTCTTAGTGCTGCCTCACACTGGAGCACCCATTGCTTATATGGATAGATCACTGTTAAAATTATGCACTTAATGGAATTCTCCATCTAAATTTCAGATCACTTATGGAAATGTATCTTGTTCTCTGTCTCTCTCAGCCTATCCAGCTAACATTTGGCTTGCCTAGGTGTCTGAATGATGAATCTCAAGAAAGCCCTGAGTGACAGAGGTTTCACCATCAATATCTGTTACCGGCAACACCATGTTGTGGTATATTTTGTTATCACGTGACAAATGGCCTCATGTCATGTAGAACTGAGGCTCAAGAAATATCTGAAGCCAAATGTTGCAAGATGATATGTCACTGGCAAAAGCTTGTCCACAATTGGTCCTTAAAGGGATGGCTGGACACCTGTAAAGCAATTGCTTCATCAAAGGAAATATTATTTTCTCTTTATAGGTGCATACCGATCTGGTGGAAATGTGACGGACAGAGAGATTGCAGGGATGGCTCTGATGAACCGCCGACTTGCCCACACCGATATTGTCGTGTTGGACAGTTCCAATGTAGTGATGGGAACTGCACTAGTCCCCATTTCTTGTGTAATGCTCTTCCAGATTGTCCTGACAGATCAGATGAAGATCATGTACTTTGTGGTAAATGTCAGATAATTATTCTTGGCACATGTGTAGCACTTCACATGTTCAAAACATTGTATAAACACTAACCATTTAATCCTCACAAGCTGCCCTATGAGGTAGTTGAGAATCATGATCCGTATTTTACAGATGTTAGGCCTGATTTTTTGCTGCCTTGCACCTTACGTAGTCATTTGCCCCCGTGCAAAGTGATGGTAAAAAGGGTGTAAAATGCTACCAAATCAGAGTGGCAATGCTTTACACTCACTTTGCTTCACTTGCACTGGTGTAAGATACAAGGCAGCGTAAAATAGATCTCATTGTGTTTTGCTCAAAGCAGCACCATGAAATTGAGCTTGTCTGCATGGTCCCACAGTCCAGACTTGGATGGTGTGAGTTGCAGCGTGCACTAACTAAAGCATGCAAACTAAAAGGTACCTAGTTTGTGTTAACATTTCAAACAGGACTAGGTTACTGCAAAGTAAGTACCTTTTAGTTTGTGCTAGCAGGAGCTAGTGGGGCAGTTACCGCGCAACATCTTAAACAAACAACTCTATGTAGACAAACCCTGGGTGTCAGAGGCAAGATCAGAACTGAAGATTTTCTACCTCCCAGCTCAGTCCATCAGACCATGCTGCTTCTTACCATAATCTGCATCTTTAAACAATGAAAAAATTATTTCACATGAAAATTGCTCAAAATGCAATACACCCGGGCAGATGGTTTTGGAGAACTGAATGTGATGGAATTTTTTAAAAAATTGTAGGCATCTAATTATAATTGTGAGACAGTGTATTAACATTTTTTAAAACCCATCTTGTTTCATGTGCTTGTGTCTAATTAGAAAGCTAATTATTCTCCTCTTGTAAATAATATTATATTGGGAGTTGCAGTCTGAGCAGTGAGAATGGAAAAAGGAAGCTGTGTAGTCATATAATTGATATTTTCACTGACTTCCATTAGCATATGATTTTCTGTAATGTCATCATAATGAAATGAAACCTCAATTTTACATGAATTTCAAACAGTCAAGCTCTTAAGTAAGGCACAGGGGAATATTAAATATGTAAGAAATTGACAGCTACATAATGAGTTCATATATCTCTTTATTTTATTGGGTAGAATACAGATAATTTTGGCATATATCATACAGTTACATAAGGGGGAAAACTTGCTTTAGAAAAGCTGTGTGTTGAAGTTTGCAGAAATCATGCTATGTTCTCTCTTCCTGGAGAAAGGGATTAGTGTGTATGTAAAAAGGGCAGTGGGAGAGGTATCCAAACCATGTTGGCTGGAGATCAGTGGAAAGCCAAAGTGAACACCCCAGCTCACAGGCTAGCACTTAATGTGATTCCCACTCTGCAAACATCACAAGCCTCACCAGATCCCCACCACTGCTAACACTGACTTCTGCTCTGTGACTATGCATGAGTTCCCTCTGAGGAAGATAGATATTGTGGATCTAAAGTTAATGGTGCTCTGAGCAGCATTAACTTGTGCCGAGTGTCCTGGCATGCAGCATGCTGGTTTAGCAGGAGAGTATGCCGGGTGGAACTAGAGTGGTTCCTCTCTGGCCCACCACACTGTCAGAATTTGCATGGTGGCCCAAAGCCATATCGTCATTCAGGTGCCCTGAATCACTGTGCTCCTCTGCCCTAGCCCAGTGCGACAGCTGGGCTTGTACTTCACCCTGCACTGGGCAGCAACAACTCTGGATGTCTGTCTTCTCCCCAAAGGCTCTCTGTTGTATAGTGCACCCTTTGAGAGCAGCCTTGGGCCATAGCCACGCAGGATTAGAAATCAGTATCTCAACTGGACAAGTAAATTCTAAGCTCAGATTGAGTTACCAGCATTTCTTTAATACTCAATGATGACATAATACAGATTCAATTCCCATAACACTGAAGGGCTAGATCTTTCCTATAAGCTTCAACAGCCTAATAAAAATGTGTATTCTTTCAGCTGATCACCAGTGTGAGACACATCAGTGGCAGTGTGCCAACAAACGGTGTATCCCAGAAGCCTGGCAGTGTGATAAAGAAGATGACTGTGGGGATAACTCAGATGAGGATAGTTCTCACTGTGCCAGTAGGACCTGCTCTCCAGGCCAGTTTAAATGTGACAATGGCCGCTGCATCCCTCAGTCCTGGAAATGTGATGTGGATGATGATTGTGGTGATCACTCTGACGAGCCGTACCACGAATGCAGTAAGCACTAAATCAATGGCAGCTGTCTACATTATAGCATGATAGGCAGCGTGAATGGCATTGCTTAATTTTCAAGAGGTTTGCTTTTGAGGAGATATGAATCCTACAAACTGACTGACTGCTAAACTGCAGTGGGTAACTGGCACTGCAACACAGCACTTTGTGACTTGGCAAGAGAGTCTCATGAGATACCAAGCAACAAATACTGCAGGGGGAAAAAGTCACTAAACATTTACAAGGTTTTTGAACCAATCATGGGTTTGTAAAGAACTCAGAACCCATGCAGCATGGTTTGTAAAGAACAGATCTAGCCAGGCACATTTGATTATGTCTCTTGCCAGACTGGTAAAATTAGCAGATGAAGGGAAAGTGACAGACATAACACACTTGGATTTTCATGAATCTTTTAATACAGTTGCTCATAAATCTCTTACTTGCAAATTTAAATCTAATTGACTTGGATATGAACACAATGGTGTGGGTAAAAAAAAACATCTGACAGTTTGTGAATAAAGGGTTATGATAAACCACAAAGTGTCAAGTTACAGGGGAGCTATTGAGTTGGATGTTACAGAGATCTGTGCTAGGCCTGGTTTTCATTAATATTCATTTAATGATCTGGAAGAGTGAGTAAACAACATATTAATGAAATTTACAAATGCTACTAAATAGGGAGGAGTTGTGGGTATCTGGAATGACGGAGAAATAATAAAAAAGCACCTAGATAGAAAACAACAAATTTAAATGAAATTTAGCTTGGAGAAATGCAAGCTAATAGAACTGGAATAAAATAATCTGAACAGCAGCAGTCTGAAAGCTGGAAAGCAGTAATGTGACCTACGAGAAATAATAGTCAGCAAATTGACAGGGAGTTTGCATGCAATGAGACAGCTGAAAAGGCCAGTGCAGTTTTGAGTTGTATTCTTAAGTACATCAACACTTACAGCAGCGTGTGGAGTACAGACACTGCGCACCCAGCTAGCACGGATATAAATAGTGGTTAGATGGTGAGGTATAGCCTTAGGCAAACAGAGTACAGACATACCAGAACCATAAGGTATATATCCTACATGTCTCTCTACATGCTCAAACGGTGTCTCTGTCTACACTGTTATTTTTAGCAGTGTAGTGTCCCAGTGCTGGAGCCCACCACATTGGAAAGTTCTGGCAGTGGGGAAAGGTTCTGGCAAGGGGGAGGCATTGGGGAGCTGCCAGAGCCCTTCCACACTGCCTCCCTGCTAGGGCCTTTCCTTGCTCCAGTAGCAGGGAAGCCAAGTTCCCTCCTGCTGTGTTTCCTGGGTTGGGACAGCTACTTATCATCCTTTACAGAGGGCTGAGCCTAATGGCTCAATCTAGCCCCAGAGGAGGACGTGATAAAAGTTAAATATTTGAAGAATAGTCATCAAGGAAGGAGAGGAATTATTTAGGGTGGCAAGGAACAGGTATAACTCTGAAATGAGATGAAATTAAGAAAGGGGAAAGTTAGTCTGATTATCAAAGAAAACTTCCTGATGGTGGCTAATTGGAATAATTGCCCACGCAAAGTGGTGGATACCCAATGACGTAGCATAAAAATAGAGTGGACAAAATGCTGGTAACTGTATAATAGGACTCCATTGTGCACCAGCAGGGAGATGGGCTATATGACCTGACAGATTTTTTTTTTCCAGTTGTTGACTCCTTTTAATGGAAGTAGTGCACCGTAAAACAGAAATCAGATGTTTAAGTCATGAGCATACAGAAGTAATACAATGTTCTTTGACAACTCTCTCTTGTGTTTTAGTGGGTCCTGCCTATCGGTGTGATAACCACACAGAATTCAGCTGTAGAACCAATTACCGCTGTATTCCACTGTGGGCAGTGTGCAATGGGTATGATGACTGCAGAGACAACAGTGATGAACAAGGCTGTGGTAAGTGTAGGGAAAAGCTTTTTTCTGAAATGACGTTATGCTGCGACTATTCCTCCGCGCTATAAAACCCTCATGGAAGTCTTCTCAGTGATAATTCGTATTCTTGTACTTCTTTCATTTTCTATCAGTCCATTTCATTGCTATCCATTTGCATGGAGGAAAATTCTGTGGACAACAATTCACTATAGGTCATTGTGTTGCTCACATGCTGTAACCCAGGGGCCAGCAACCTTTCAGAAGTGGTGTGCCAAGTCTTCATTTATTCACTGTAATTTAAGGTTTCGCATGCCAGTAATACATTTTAACGTTTTTAGGAGGTCTCTTTCTATGTCTATAATATATAACTAAACTATTGTTGTATGTAAAGTAAATAAGGATTTTAAAATGTTTAAGAAGCTTCATTTAAAATTAAATTAAAATGCAGAGCCCCCTGGACCAGTGTGAGTGCCACTGAAAATCAGCTCGTGTGCCGCCTTCGACATGCGTGCCATAGGTTGCCTACCCCTGCTGTAACCCCTGAAAGCTAGATTATGTACTATTTTTATTGTACTATTTATTATTGAACGTTGATTCTCTGCTTATTACTGAATAAAACAGAGGAAAATATATTTTCTTGCTCCCAAATCTTACATATAGGAACACACATGAAAGTTGTGTTGTTGTAGCTGTGTTGGTCTCAGGATGTTAGTGAGACAAAGTGGGTGAGGAAATATCTTTTATTGGACCAACTTCTGTTTGGTGAGAGAGACAAACTTTTGAGCTTACACTGAACTCTTCTTCATATGAAAGCTGTCATTCAGTTTTCTTTTTGGATATTTTCAAAACTACTTCCAACTCTCAACTGGGGATACACTTTACCAAAATCACCAGTATTGAGGATTTATGATGCTGCAAGAGTTGTTTTGAGACCTTTTAAAATGCTACAAACTAAGTTTGCAGGCCATGAGTTCACAACATCTACATCAGAATAACCCAGGGAAAAACAGGATGTGGCAGTCTGGCCTACAGTGTGTCATATGGCTTTCAGCTCTGGCTGTTTGTCAGTAAAAGTGTCGCCACTCTGTGAGTCATCAGATACATACCCATATACACAGAGCCTGACCATTTTTCTTCCACCAAATCATTTATTCTCCAGCTAATATTTGTTTCTATCGATGCTGGTTGTTTTATACTTTCCTTTTCTGAGGGACAGTAGAATTGTTGTTTCTGCACAAGTAGGATATAGGGTGGTTGTTTTGACTCTGCAATCCTTGTGTTGGGAGTAGCATTCTCCCTTTCTAGAAAATGGATATGTCCAGAAAATTACTGTGAAAGCACGAAGTCTCTTCCTGAGCATTCCCCTCCCAATCCTATATCATTACTCGATGGGATGTTTCCTAACTGCTCTTCCCCTAAATTACTTGACCCAGTTTATGGTATGGAACTCTACCCTATCCAAAGCATCCTATCCTACTCTACGCATCTCTCTACCCTGTCCAAAGCATATTCAAGAGTATGCTAATGTATGCTGGTTTATTGTCTTGGTGACAAATTGTGTGCTTTGCAGAGGAGATGACTTGCAATCCTTTGGGAGATTTCCGCTGTGATAATCACCGGTGCATCCCGCTGCGCTGGAAGTGTGATGGAGATAATGACTGTGGAGATGGGTCTGATGAGAACAATTGCAGTGAGTTGTCACTCCACTCTCATATTTTAGTATTCCTTGCTTTTCACTTATAGCCTCCTATTTCTTTTGAAAATGGGGCATGTTGTTCTTAATTGCAAGAGTTCAGTTGTTCCACTGTGTAGTCTGTATTATTGCTGCTGAGCCATTTGGAATGCTGTGTTAAGAATAACCTCTGTATTGTACAGAAATAAATGGTAGTAAATCCAGTTATCAAGAAGAATGTTATAATGTATGTGAAAGTATTAGTCCTGATTTCCACTAGAATTTAAGGGATCAATCCTGAGTGAGTGAGTAAAAACATTTCCCTCAGTAAAGAGTGCAGGATCAAGCCCAAACTGAATTTATTATTTTCTGATTAGGAGATGTAATTTCCTCAAGATAAAAATCACTCTGGGTAATGTTGTAACAAAACAAAGCTTGAGATGAGTTAACCCATGGCACTCTAGAGAGACATGAAATGTTTAATATCACATAATCTGTATGCAGAAATATCAACTTGCCATTTTAATGATTGTCTCACATCTCATCCTGCAATCATTTTGCCTATTTTAATGAGACAGGCTTGGATGTTTAGAGTTACAGTAGAGTGACTTCACATGTTCTTTGCACTTGTCTTTTAAATTGAAGGCCCTCGCGAATGCACGGAAAGTGAATACCGTTGTGATAATTTGCGCTGCATTCCTTCTCGGTGGGTTTGTGACCATGACGATGACTGTGAAGACAATTCAGATGAACGTGACTGTGGTGCGTATTGACTTTTGGGTGTCATTTCATCATATTGGAAACTAAGGTTTGTGCAAGTTTGAAATCATTCTGCAAAACCATATTTTACATCAAGGAGCATTAGTGCACTACATTATTACCTTTATTTGGAACAGGATATGCCACAAATACTATGGTACAGTTAGATAGTGTGGATGGTGAATGCCCAGTTTTTAATGGTATCTTCTATACATGAAAAAGATCCACTTTGATCTTGTTTTTCACGTGAAGACATTTCACTAATCATTTTGGAATCTTTTTAGAGCTGAGGACATGTCATCCTGGATATTTCCAATGTAGCAGTGGGCATTGTGTTGCAGAACGCTTCAGATGTGATGGAAGTGCAGACTGTCTTGATTTCTCCGATGAAGCAACTTGTCGTGAGTTTAAAGCATGTGGTGGGAATTTATGGGGGAAGAACAGCACATAAGACACACTTTAATTTTACAGAAACTTACTCTTTATTATCTGTTTAATACAATAGACAAAATCCTGAGTGGTATTGAACATCTGCCACTCAAATGACTTCGGTAATAATTCAGGAAAAAATGCAATACAGTGAACTATTTTTTAATATACTAATGGATTCTCAGGTATTCTACTGGCAAATTATAAATAGATTAAAAGAATAAACCTGCTGGAGAGAGTGATGCCCAAGAAGCCCTGCACAGTGGTCTAGCACAGTGTGTGGATTTTGTTCTGTCCCAGCTACACTGCAAGACAGAACGGCTTTTTAAACATATCAAGGCCTACTATACTGTAACAAGCTAATGTGGCTGATTTTATAATGTGCGCGGGGCCTTAGATGGTCTCATTCCTCTTCCCTTCCCCCCCACTATCAATGAAACAAGGGAAACAAAGTGTTTTCCTGTTTGTCATCTCCAGTCTGGATTGTGGCCCTGATCTCTACACTGGGCTACATTTTAAGACCATTTGGGGGTTGCAGCTCATGCAGACTGTGACTGCTTCCTCATTAAGCAGTGTTTTTTAGGGGACATTTCACACCTGTGCATTGATAGAGCTATACTGGCTGCTAGATGATTCCCAGGTGAAGTTTAAGGTGCTGGTTTTCATCTATAGAGCCCAAATGGTTTGGGGCCTTGGTATCTGGGATAATGCCATTCTTCTCATGTTGCTGTCATAGCAGCTGTGATCATCCTTCCAGGCAGTTGAACTAGAAACCCTGGATTAAGTGGGAAGGGGAAGAGTCAGGACGTTTTCAGTGATGGGTCCTATATTCTGGAGTTTATTTCCCAGCATGTTTGGTCCAACAGAAGCTGGATTAGACATCTTTTGTGGCATGCTGTAAATCACATATTTTCCCTGTTTTTAGTTCAGAAAAAGGAAAAGAAAATTGCTTAGAAAGCAACTGATGGGCTGTAGAAGTTGATGAAAAGGAAATGATTTGGAGGGTGGTTGTGTGTGTGAGGTGAAGGAGGGGGAGTTCCATGTATGGTCTCTTGATCTTGTGAGTTGTGTTATTTTCAAATTTATATAGGATCAGCATAATTGGATGGACACTTTATAAATGTGAATAAATTAATAATTATCTGGTTAATTCCCTGACCATTCACTGGGGGTGCTGGTATGAACTTTGTGTAGATTATATTAATGGATTGCCTGTGATAAATGCAAACAGTGCCAGTAACACTCACACCACCATATTGTGGTTCTGAGGTCTCTGGCAGTAACTTTAGTGTACTATTTAGCTTTGTAAAATCTTAATCTAAATTAATCAACATAGTTAGCCAGTGGCCCTCAGTCCTTGCAGTCTGCTATTCCTGCAAACCTTTTATCTCTCTTCTCCTGTAGAGAAGAGGGTGCAGAAGAAATAATGACCTAGGAAATGCCTGAATATTATTTCAGACCAAGTTAACTTGTTTATACTAAAAATTAAATTTCTTTTCACCAGCAACACGCTATCCTAATGGTACATACTGTCCGCCTATGTTGTTTGAGTGTAAAAACCATGTCTGTATCCAGCCATATTGGAAATGTGATGGTGACAATGACTGTGGAGATGACTCTGATGAAGAACTTCACCTTTGTTGTAAGTGAGAAAAATTAAATAAAAATGAACAATGTTGACTCCATTAGTAAAATTATATAATTATAATCATTAGTGGTACAGAAAGTAAGAGCTAAATCATAAATATGTTCTTTTGACTGGAGATTCTCATAGGTTTTGGTAAAGAGAGCCACTGAGAAAGTGTTGTTTCACATGAAGCATCTTTAAATTCACTTCATACTCTCTCTTGCGATTTTGTAGCTCGTTCATTGCTTTGCAGGCATCTAAATATGCATCTGTAAAAGAGGGGAGAAGTGAAATGCTGAGAGACAATCCCTGTAGCAATTAGAAATGTGAATAACAGTCAGCATTTTCAAAATTGGGTGCCTAAAATTAGGATCCTTAACTGAAATTTAGTGATTTTAAATGGTGCTGAACATCCTCAACTCCCATTAGAGTCAGGGCATGTCCTCAAATATGGATTATGGGTTCTAACTTTAGGCACTCAAGTTTGGAAATTTTGACCAATACCTATGAAAATCATACGTTACACACAATTGAGGCAGCCATGACAACTGCATTTATAAATTGGGTGGGCTTTTCATTAAATGATTTCTGCTGTTGTCTAGAAAGCTATAGAGCACAAACTAGCACAGTAACTACGGCATTATATTCCCTGCAGTAGTGGTGAATGTTTGCTGTCTGGGATACACACTACCTTTTTCAAGAAAGTTGCTTATCACTATGTCATAAACACAGATTTTAGGTTATCTTTAAACAAACCTAATTCAATGCCCTGAGTGAAGAATATGTTTACTTTTGGCCTGGAAGACTATTGCTTTTTAAAATAGAGGCACGTGGTAGCCGAAAAAAGTGACGTATTGATTTGATGGATTGTAAGCAATAAGTGTTTGCATCATACTTGCTTATTTGATCTATTTCATTTCAGTGGATATTCCCTGTGAACCACCATTCCGTTTCCGTTGTGAAAATAATCGCTGTATCTACAGTCACGAGCTGTGCAACCAGGGGGATGACTGTGGAGATGGAAGCGATGAGAAAGAGGAGCACTGTACGTTTACACATGCACAGCCAATTTTATTCAGTAATCAGTAGATACATTTTCTAGTAATCCTAGACTCAGACTTCCATCAATGTACAGTATTTGTAATGTTTAATAATAATAAAAACACCCACATTGAATGACAAAAAGAAACAAATATTTTAAAACTAATGTTCAGCGGGAAATGATTTGAACTGTGGTTATTATAACACCGAATATTTGCAGCATATGGATGCAAGTATAGGTTTAATGTGTAACAGCCCCGCCCCCAGCAACAGTGTGCCCACCGTGTGCCATAAGCATGCTGATAAATCAGTATAGTCTGAAAAAAATTATCAAATTATATTTTTATGGTATAGTCTATTTAAAATAATGAAGAAGAAAGAATTGGCAATTCAATAATGGTCAGGGTGGCAAATGTTCTTGAAGTTGTTTTGAACACGGTTGTCTCTGAATTCTTACCATTGTTATGCATGTTTCAACAATATTGGGTCCTGAATAATACTTATGGGGATATTAAGTGTTTAGGCCCTGATGCTGCAACGAGTTCTGCATGGGTAGAGCCTTGCACTCACATGGAGCCACACTGATTCACTGGGGCTCTGGACAAAGAATCAGTTATAGCATTCGGGAATCAGCACCTGTAATAATAGATACATTCGATTATATATCTTTATTATACAGTGCAAAGTTCTGCACCCAGATGTATTCACAGTACCCATTGACTCAATGGGACTTGCATGTGCACATTTCATAGCAGAATTTGCCTCCAAGCTTAAGAATGTTTATTATTTACTGACTTTTTAAATTACCCAATGTCATGTAATTGTAATAGCATGTTGTATATGCTAGAATGGTCTCAACTAAACTAAAATATTAAAGATTGGAGTTAAAGTATAACCTATAGAGATAAAAGATATTAAATAGCTCTGCCAAAGTAAGAAGTTGAATCCACTGTTGAGTAGAAAATGTGTAACAAAAAGTGTTTATGAAATAGCCCTTGTATCACTATAGAAGGAGGAAGTCTGGTTTTTGAGTTGAGGCACAGGACTGGAAATCGGCAGACCTGGGTTCTATTCCTAACTATGCCACAGACTTCCTGACTCACGTGATCAAGTTATTAAACCTCTCTGTGCCTCACTTCCCTCCTCTGTGAAAGGAATAATGCCTCAATTGTGGATGTTGGGAGGCTACGTAGGTGACAGTAGTGTGTGTCTTTTGAATTGTAGGTAGAGAACCTACCCCAAGACCTTGTATGGCTGAAGAATTCAAATGTGGTAATGGAAACTGCATTCCTCTACATTACGTATGTGACAATTATGATGATTGTGGAGACCATTTTGATGAAATAGGCTGCAGTAAGTAACAATGTCATCGTTACACGGTGTAGTAGTAATCAGTAGAATTGAAATAAAAACAGTTTTTGAAACAGAAATAATAAACATATTATTGACTAGAGCTAAAATATAATTGCTTGGAACTGCTCTCTGCTCCTGTTATCTTATCATACTCTGCATATCTTTCCAAAACATTGTCATTTGCAAACTAAGAAGCTCAGTGTCCTGAACTGTGCAAGTTTAGGCTAAGAGTCTTGTGCTTCACAAGAAGCAATTTGGTCTTGTTCTAAAATGGGATATGCTGTGGAAGTTAGAGCAGACCCTGAACTGCCATAAATTGTCATAGCTCCTCGGAAGCAATAGAGCTAGGATGATTTACACCAGCTCGGTGCCTGTCTCTGGAGAAAGTGAACAACTCATCTCACACCAGCATCCTATTGGCCAGTGCTCAGATTGAAGTCACCTCCAGTCATCAGTGTTGTTAACAGTTTTTCACAAGATGACAGAAACCCAATCAGGAGAGTCACTGCAATGAGTAACCTTTGAGTGATAGGGAGTGCAGAGAGATCCGAGAGGAATCCACCCGAATAAAGCATTTTGACTGCAATAGACAGACATCTTAGATTCCTAATTTGTGCACTTGTGATTTCAGTTTGTCAGGTGTTTATGGCTTCAGGTGAAAATGTGCCAAATGATGCACTGGGGATTAAAACCTAGTATGGTCGCATATCACAAATAACTCTCAAACTGCTAGCATGTTTTTTTCTGAGGTGGCTTGCATCTCTATTTCACATCCATCCTAGTGGGCTTGGAGTAGTGGAAAATAATTATGTGACCTGATGAAAATGTAAAAGTATAAAAAGGATGTGAAATGGTGCAAATCAGACATTTTGCTGGCATTCAGCCCTGTACTGTTCATGGGCAGACATGAACTTAAACCAAACTGATGGTGTTTGGATCCTTTCCAGCTTCAAACATCAGCATTAAGCAGAGAGAGAATAAATAACACTAAGTAGTGCTATAAACCTAATCAGGATGACAAATATCTTTTGTTTTGTGATAGGAATAAAAGGTGTCTAACTTTAATTGCAGGTATAAATTTTAAATATGAATGCAAAGACAGTGTGTGTGTGTGTGTGTGTGTGTGTGTGTGTGTATATATATAATATGTATGTATATAAAGATATGTGTGTATAATTATTGTAATTAGCATTGATATATAGTTGTAGGACATAAACAGCTAACTGAGTTAGTGAAATAATATTTTGGGCATAAATCTGAATCCTTCCTCATCTTGTGTCAATACCAATTTGCTATTTAATTGTTTCTACTTACATGTTATAGATCTACTTGCTGTCTTTTCTAAGTGTCAGAGTAATTTCTGTAAATGTGTTGTACTTCACCAGTTTAGCTATATAGGTTTTAATTGCAGTGGCAAAAGTACCAGTTTTAGCAGCTGTTGTACTATATCACATGTGACACTTCTCGGGGGTACCCAGGGTTGTAAGGTGCCTTGCTACCATCTGCTCTTAGTGTGAAGAAACCTTCTCTGTGCCTGCCATGGGTCAGTTCCCTGACTCCACCAGCCAGAGGCAACACAAACACTCCCCTCTCAGCCTAGCAGGCTCTGCTGTCCCACTGTAGGTTAGTCATAGGCACAATCCTCCCCCCGCCCTTCCCCGAGTGTCTCACTGTAGCATCCAACCCTGTTCTGGCCACCCACAGTAGTCTCAGATTTGCTGGTCCCAAAGAAGCAGTGCACCCCAGCTTACCAGTATCACCTTAGATCACTACTTCATTTACACACAGCACATTAGATATGTTTATAGTGAAAACAAGTGTAAGTTTCTTTAACAAAGACTAGAGATAAGAGAAGTACAATGTAAAAGTACTGGAAACAAATAGTTACATCTAAATTAAAATCATAACATGTTATAGAGCCTAGACTTAAATAACAAGGTACTCTCCTATCTAATGAAGTTTAGCTCACCCAAAGTCTTTGCGGTGTTTTCCAGTCAGATTGACTGTGACCCTCCTTTTATAAAACAGAACATGCTGACAGTTTATCTTCATGGTGAAGGATCCAGGTGCACTTCAGGACTCCCAGTTATACCCCCAAAATCCATTGTCTTCATTCGTAAACAGGATACCTCTCTGCTGTTTTTATATTTTCCTGCAGCTTTCCTCTCTTGTGATTTCATAATCTCTTGATTAACATCAGGCTCAGTAATACAAACAGGTCTTCATTGTGATATGTACAATGCACAATACACTCATGACCAGACAGAGATACGTGTCTTCTAGCCCCTACCTGAAAGGAATCTGTCAAGGCATGTCATCTCCTGGTGACCTGCCTTTAAATTCAAGGCTTTAGGAACATAATTTCCAGTGTAATTATATAGCTTTTAATTATGATATGAGCATACATTTTGCAGTGATTATGACGAGCAGCGGACTGCTGGCTTTCAATAGAGCCCTCATAGCCACTCTTTGGTGAATTATTATGCAGATACTTGACCCAGGGGATCCCTGTAAAAGTCCATGCATCCTCTTTGTGTCCTCTGCCAGATGGCACCAGTGGTCCCTTCTCCCCATGTAGGCCTGATCCAAAGGCCACTATAGTAAATTTAACTAAATGGAGATATCCTATCTCCTAGAACTGGAAGGGACCTTGAAAGGTCATCCAGTCCATCCCCCTGCCTTCACTAGCAGGACCAAGTACTGATTTTGCCCCAGATCCCTAAGTGGCCCCCTCAAGGATTGAACTCACAACCCTGGGTTTAGCAGGCCAATGCTCAAACCACTGAGCTGTCCCTCCCTCAAATGGAGTTCACTGACTTCAATAAAGGTTGGATCAGGCCTTACTGGATCAGTGCCTACCCTAATTCCAAGGTACAGCTGACATAGGTCTATATCACATGTAAAAAGATTTTAGCAAGTTTTCTGTTTTGGTTGTGAGATGGGAGGGAGGTGATGGTTGTAGTGGGGCTGTCAACCTATCCAAATCCCTGGAATAGTTGCAGCTGCTTTGAACTGGTGTCTGATATTTTATGTCATTCCCTTTAGTGCTGGGTGAGGCTGGGTGGGTAATGAGGTCATTCAATATGGCAATGTCATGGACTCACAGACAAAGAAATGATCCTGCCTGAGTTTCCTGACCTCCTTGTCATTAGTAAGTAGTACCGTGGTCAGGGAAATCCCTGAAAGACCTTCATGTCTGCTGAAAGTTTTTTCCGAGGAGGAAAGAAGGAGAAAGGCCAACTTAATATTTAAAAATTGTTTGCAAATAAGAGAAAATAATGGAAATTGTAGCTCTCAATATAATTTATGCTTTTCCAATTATAATGACTTACATTCTTTTCAGACCCAGGAACAGGACGAACTTGTGCTGAAAATATCTGCGAACATAACTGTACCAACTTAAGTGAAGGAGGCTTTATCTGTTCCTGTAGGCCAGGGTACAATGCCAGTGAGCTGAACCGGAACTCCTGCGATGGTATTTTCAATATTCTATTAATCGTCTCCATGAAAGATGTTCAGTTTAGTTTTGGTACAATTTAGATGTAACTATTCATTATTGCATGTAAAGAGGATTTTTGCACTTCGCTGGACCTTTTCTGACACAGATTTGGTGTCTGAAATATATTTTCTCTCTCTCTGAATTTAGGCCCCAGTACAGCAAAGAACTTAAACCTATGCTTAATTTTAAGCATGTGAGTAGCTCCCTTGACTTTAATGGGACATGGGAGTACTCAGATGTTTAAAGGTAAGCACATTCTTATTTGCTGAATTAGAGCTTTATGGCTTGATCCAGCTTCACTGAAATAAAGGGGAGTCTTTCTATTGATTTAAGGCTAGATCATATCTGAGTTACCACTGTCAGAATTTACAATAGAATCAAAGCTTCTGCTCTGAGAAATTCACTAACTTGCTTACAGTGCAGTTCTACACTGTTGCCTAACAGCTCTGTTCCCTGTGTAGTTAGTGTAATATATGCTTGCTTTAGAGATGAAAATAAATTTGTATTGCTTCTTACTCTAGCTAGTGACATAGAACCAGGCACATCTAAAAGAGAGACAGAGAGCTGGAGTCTAGTCTGTCAGCTCAGTCTAGAGAATTGTTTACTAAATTCTAAGAAGTGGGGTTTGCACAGATGTACACTGAAGTGCTGCTGAAGGCAGCATTTGGCCCACAGAACCGTTAATGCTGGTGACGATGTGCTCCATGGAAAGAACCTAGCTGGACTCTCAGATTCCAGAGTGACAGATAGAACAAACATTAGTGACCAAGCACACTGGATCTGGAAATGACTGAGACAAAATAAACATGGGAACCTGTGATGTCATTTTAGAATCCCTTTACAGGGCAGAACACATCATATCCTGGGTATCTTGGCATGTGCAAGGCCAGATTAGAGCAATCTAAGGCCCTAGGCACACCCTGCCATGGGGCCCCTTGTGGCTTCATCCCCATATGGCCTTTCCCCTGCTCTGAAGTCCTTCCCTACCCGTAGGGAGTAGGAATGGTGGTGTCCTTTCCCAGAGAGGCAGAGACAGAGGCATGGGGCCCCTTTCTCTCCACCCACCAGAGCAGCAGCAAAGGCCCTTCCCCTGAGGAGGAGCAGAGGTCCCCCTGTATTTATGCCAGGATTCGAGTGTATCTGTTTGAGTAGGTGGGCTGGGGCCACTCCACAGTTTTCTAGCTGCCACACACAGCTTCCTCTTTTGGGATGGAGTTGACAGTGAGTCCTGGTTGTTCACACTCTTCCGACCATGCTGCCGGGGAATGTTGCCCAGTGCGGTACAGCAGCCTGCCGCGCCCCTCACCCCCTCCGGCCAGGTAATGTGCTGGGATGGGGCAGCAGCACTCTCCCAAATCCCAGGCAGCCTCCGGCCACCCTGCCTGAGGGGACACTGCCCGGCGCGGTGCAGCGCAGTGGGACAGAGCCCCCCTCTGCCAGGTAATGTGGGATGGGGAAGGGGTGGGATGGGGATAGCATGGGGGCCCCAGGCTGGGGGTAGGGTGGGGAGGAGTGATGAGGGGTGCCACGTCGTGAGGCCATGTGCCCCTCTTTGGTTGGTGCCCCCTTTGTGTTCCTCCCCACTAGTTGCCCCAAATCAGAATGTCAAAATTATAAATGTGACTAAGTTCAGCTAAGGAAACAATTAAACCTGAGATATTTTCTCTCTCCATTTGTGTTTAGATATCAATGAGTGTGAGATCTTTGGAACCTGCCCCCAGGACTGTAAGAATTCCAAAGGAAGTTATGAATGTTTCTGTGCTGATGGCTTTAGGTCTGTGGGTGATCAACAGGGAAAACAGTGTGCTGCCAATGGTATGTTTAACTGACAGCCTGACTGATTGCCACCTGTAAAAAGCATGCTATAACTTTAATGAATGTAGGCTTCCCCGTTATAACTGGGGGAAAAACAAAAATCTTCTTGTGCACCATTAGATTCTGTCTGGTTTACATACATCCTTGTAACCTTGTACATCTTTGTGCAGGAATGTAAATACTCCCTCTCTGCTTCCATTTGTAAGAATTAAAATAATACCCGCTTCTTGCAGGTATCTGACTTGATAAATACTCTAAAATATTTAGAGGGTGCCTGCCCTCCTCTCCCCTTCCTCCAGATTTCCTGAAAACAAAAGACGGTCTATGTTGTGGTTATCAGCAAAAGGCAGCTGCCCGTTAGCTCCCACCCCCGAAGGCTTTAGTTTTTGTAATCTAAGTAATGTATTAGAAGAAGACAGTTGTATTAAAGTGGTGCAAATCAAAGACAGTTTGCTGACAGATCACCGTTTATTGTTCATGGACTGATGAACACAAACAGGAGGATTTATAACAGCTCATTTATAACTCCAATCATTAGTTCTGTCTCTTAGGTTAATGTCAGCGTGACAGTCATTGAGTAGGTAGATTCTGATTTGGTTCAGAAAATGAAAAACAAAGAGCTGGAGAAAACAGAAAGGAGGGCTGTCAATGAAACAGTAATAATATATGGTGATTGAAGCGGGGTTATGCTGTATATAAAAAGATACTCAGAGCTTTTAAAGGCTAAGTGATAAATGACGAAGTTGTGGTGTATTGAGTTAAATAATGTAGCCTTACAAAGAGAAAGCAAGAGACCGAGCCTGTTTGCAGTAAGAATTTTTAAAAGCTGAAAAGCCAAGGGGTGTAAGAAGACTTATTAAAAAAACAGTTTCAAAAGTTTCCAGTCCAAGGGCCTGAACCTGCAAACACTTACTACTAGGCTTAGTGCTTATTATGGTGAGTGCATTGACATCATCAGGACTAGTGATGGGAGTTAACACCAAGCCTAGCAGTAAGCAACTGCAGGATGACACCAGTTTTGCAGACCCAAAAGGGTTGGGTAGTTCAGATGATTGTCCAAATATTTTTTCTATCAGGTTCTTATCCAAACATAACCTCTAAACGTTTAATATAGGTTTGACCATCGGTAATTTTCACCTGCTTCCCTTGTGAGAGTACTGTTAAATTCAGGGAAGTAAAATCTATTGTTGCTTTCCAGGTAACCCACCATTGTTACTCCTGCCAGACAATGTGCGTATTCGGAGATACAATATCTCATCACAGCAGTACTCTGACTACATTGATAACCAGGAGCACATCCAAGCTATAGACTATGATTGGGATCCTGAGGGGATAGGCCTGAGTGAGTATATTTGAAGCTTTCATACTTAACTATATATTCTTTGTTTCAGAACTAGTGTTAGTTTTGGAGGTTAATTTCCCTTTTTAATTTACAATCAAAGTAGATTAGCTAACAGTCCTGGTGGAGTGGATGTGTCCTTCAGCTATACGCCTTCCTCGTACCTTTCCTCTCACACCCTGTCAGTAATTTTACTACATCTAGTCAGTGAGTTTTGGTTTGTTCTGTTGTCTCTTTCTGTCCCTTTCATTTCTTACCCAAGGACATTGTAACTTTGATGGCAGGGTTGTGGCTGGCCCTTACTATGTGTGCAAGCGTAGAAGAGTGCAAGAAGCCCCTCACCTTGGCACCCCCAACTTCAGGGCTGGCCACAGCTAGTTCCTGCACTCTTCAAACCTCAGCAGGGCTTCAGGACTACAGTAGTCTGCACTCATGTGTCTCTCCTCCACCACCCATCCCTAGCGGGGAAAAGGCTGGTGAATCCTTATGTTCTGTCATATGCCACCCTACCGCTGAACTAACCCTCTGCCATGTGTAGCCCCTGTATGGGCTCACAAGATCCTATGCAATGAAATAGATATCAGAGGTAAGGCACTGACTCTTGCAAAAGGTGGCATGGGATCTTTAATGACTTCAGCTGTACCTCTTATCCAAAGTATGTATTTTAGACTGATGATTTTAGAATTAGTACAAATTTTCCTATATTTTGCATTTTCATTGAGTGCTAACATGAGATTCTCACGCAAATAGAAATATGTTAAATTGGTATCTCATATGCCATAGTTATCTCAATAGGGGTAGGATCTTCCAAAAATGAGTAAACATTTCAAATGACTTCACAATGAAAATGATCTGTGAATTTTTTGTAGGTATTGTATACTACAGCATTTTGGGACATGGCTCTGAGTTTGGATCCATCAAACGTGCTTATCTCCCCACATTTGATGGCAGTGGAAACAATCCCGTGAAGGAAGTTGACTTGAATCTGAGATACATAGTAAATCCTGATGGTTTAGCTGTGGACTGGGTTGGGAGGTGAGTAAACAGAAAAGTTGGGAATGGTACACACATGAATATGGAAAGAGTCTGAGATATTGATCACTGGTTAGACATGTGAAATCCAGTCCTTTTATCTTAGACAGGCATGCATGAGAGATGAGAAATATGGTGCTAGTCTTGCATCCTGCACAAGCCGTCCTCGTGCTGGAGATGGGAGGTCTCAAGGTGGCTCAGACTAATGCACTTTTGTACACACTTTGCTTCTTTGATCAGAAGCAGCATGTGCCTCAATCTAACACCTGTTGCTGATTGCATCAGACGTTCTAGCTAGCTGCCTGCGCACTGCACATACTCCGCAACTGGCAGATCAGTCATGCCTCATTAGGGTTATGGTGCACGGGCCACTATGTTTGCTGGACATTCTCCCTGGCATTAAATTAAGAACTTGTGAAAGAACTTGCCCTATAGGACACAATATGTTCACAGTAGCAAGATTCATTTTTGAGATGGGCTGCAGCATATTGGACCAGCTGAAGTGTTTTAAGGCTGGTGCAATCATTCCAAGTACAGGGAGTTGCTGTGTGCCAACCTGGGAGTGACAAAAGTCACAGTGATCAGGTCAGTAAGGGACACAGCCTCTTGCTATCTACAAAGGGAATAAAGCATTTTTGGCAGCAGTAGCTATTTCAGCATCCAGAAACAGTGAGGAGTCTGAAAGCAACGCCCAGCCAATGAAACAACTTGACTGAAGACATACTCCCTTAATGGTGGGAGATAGCACGGTAGTGATTATTTCTGTAAAATGTTTCCCTCTCCCCTCTGGCATCACCTCCACCTTGCTTAGTTTTAGCATCAGTCAGCTGCCTTTCATCTACTGGCTGATCTCACCCAGGCGCTGAGATAGTTGAGTATCAGTCTTGCAAGTGAGTGAAATTATTGTGCTGAGCTATTCATCTGCGTAGTGTGGATATTTGACTGTTAAATTTCATAGTTTTTCCTAGTGGTTCAGTAAAGATGTGGTGATAGAAGCACAACATAGTGAGCAGTCTGGTAAAGTGAGGAAGAATTGCTCATTACAGCTCTGAGTTCATGGCCTGAGAGAAAGGAACTTGGCCATCTCACTGCTTTCCCATTATGGGCGGTGGAAGGTCATCCATCAGCATGACTAGTGTTGTTTCTAATTGCATGTGCTAGCCTGGCACCTGACTGGGGGAGACCTGGATATTGATAGTGGATGGGCATAGTTGGAGACAGCCCTTTTTAGCTTGTTGGGTCTGAGTTACCAGTATTGAGTCAGACTTCCTGTAGTTCTTCAGAGCCTCTTGTGTGAATGACTAGGGAAAGGAGACAGATGTTTCCAGTCGTGAGCTTGATGGGTGGCTCCTGTTGCTCTGCCTCCTGGATTGGGTAATATGCTCTGTGAAATAGGTGGGCAGTTCCTCATCGCAATTGCTGATTTCCAGGGCAGGATGACACAATTTGGTTGGACGATGTGATTTTACTACCCTGAAAAGTTCTGTTGGTTCTGACTCAATGGCTGAGGGGAAAAATTATCTCTTTTCTTCCACCATGGCTGTGTGATAGCATTGGAGAAAACCTCTGTGTTGAAAGCCTTAGATTTATACTGTCAGCCTTCACGTTCTCTTAGTGTCAGCTTTACCCAGGGCAGATCAACCCAAGAACCAAGGTTATCTCTGAGGGCAGTAGGGGCTGGCTGCATTTATGTGTCAATATCTCCACAGTTGTGAGCAGGTGCAGACAACATAGTGGTAAACACACCAG
Source organism: Malaclemys terrapin pileata (assembly GCF_027887155.1). Lineage (NCBI taxonomy): Eukaryota > Metazoa > Chordata > Testudines > Emydidae > Malaclemys > Malaclemys terrapin. The sequence continues at coordinate 42,746,410 of NC_071515.1, forward strand.
CAGCCTGTCTATCCTGGCATTGGATCTGTATTAGTACTATAGCAATGGTTAGAGATTTAAATAAAAACCCGCTCAGTGTATACTTAGGGTATTATTTCTGTATGCAAGCTTTAATCTAGGTAGCCTGGCTAAAAATAGCACTGGAGTTGTAGCAGCACAGACTGTGGTGTGGGCTGCACAAGCCTGCATGGAACCCTGGATAAGTACTCGCCATGCTAGTCCATGCTGGGTTATGTGTGCCGCCACATCCTCACTGCTGTTTTTAGCTGTGCTAGGTAGATTAAAGCTTGTGTGAGTGTGCCTACCTGAGCTATACTCACACCTCAGACTGAAGTGCAGACATACCCACAGGATCTATACACTGAGACAGGGGTCACGTCTTTGTGCCTCTGTTTCCTCATCTGTGAAATAGAAATAATAGGGCTGTCAAGCGATTAAAAAAATTAATCACAATTAATCACACTGTTAAAGAATTATAGAATACAATGTATTTAAATATTTTTGGATGTTTTCTACATTTTCAAATATATTGATTTCAATTACAACACAGAATACAAAGTGTACAGTGCTCACTTTATATTATCATTTTTATTACAAATATTTGCACAGTAAAAAACAAAAGAAATAGTATATTTGAATTCACCTAATAATAATGTTGTGCAATCTCTTTCTCATGAAAGTTGAACTTACAAATGTAGAATTATGTAAAAAAACTGCATTCAAAAATAAAACAATATAAAACTTTAGCGCCTACAAGTCCACTCAGTCCTACTTCTTGTTCAGCCAATCGCTCAGACAAACAAGTTTGTTTACATTTGCAGGAGATAATGCTGCCTGCTTCTTGTTTACAATGTCACCTGACAGTGAGAACAAGCGTTCGCATGGCCAAGGCCGGCTCTGGCTTTTTTGCCGCCCCAGGCAAAAAAGCCGCGCCCCCCCCCCCCCCCCCCCCCCCAGGACTTATAGGCTCTAAAGTTTTACGTTGTTTTGGTTTTTTGAGTGTAGTTATGTAACAAAAAAAATCTACATTTGTAAATTACATTTTCACGATAAAGAGATTGCACTACAGTACTTGTATGAGGTGAATTGAAAAATACTATTTCTTTTGTTTACCATTTTTACAGTGCAAATATTTTAATAAAAATAATAATATAAAGGGAGCACTGAACACTTTGTATTCTGTGTTGTAATTGAAATCAATATATTTGAAAATATAGAAAAATATCAAAAAATATTTAATACATTTCAATTGGTAATCTATTGTTTAACAGTGCGATTAATCGCAATTAATTTTTTTGAGTTAATCGTGTGTGTGATTAATTGACAGCCCTAAGGAATGACAATACTTCCATATGCTCACAAGGTGGTGATGAGACTACATTGGTTCAGAGAGAAGGCATGCTACAAGTGCTAAATATTATTTTGTTTAATATATGATCTTCTTTGAGACAGCTAAGAAGATTAACAAAGGTATTACAATAAAGATTAGCTAAAATCAAGGAAGACCAAACACTGGTCTGCACATAGGATCAGAAAATTTGTATATCAGGTACGATACTTAAAAATTCATAACAACCTTTGGTTCTGAAAATGTTTTTGTTAAAAGACAAAAATACAGAGTGGAGCTGTGGCCCCATCAAACCAAACAGATGCACTCACAAGATTAATTCAAATGTAAATTAATTTTCAGTTTTAATGAATCAGCTTTCTGTTCCCAGAAGACTGTGGCATCTGTGAAGATGCTCATTAGTTACCTGCAGTGCCTAAAAGTAACAATAAAACCTCACAGTAGGACTTTTATCAAGGTTATTTGACAGGAAACAAGGCCAGCTGCAGAAACTTCTGCACAAAGAGAAATCTAGTTAACCTTGTAGGTAAGGTCTGCTGAATTCTGCAACAAGCTGCATCTAAATTCAACAGTGAGGTTTCTGTGACACTGTGGTGAGGCATATTGGCAGTTCTACCATTCAACTAGTGCAGTATCCCTGTATTAGTTATATTGGTATTAAATTAATGTGATTTTACAGGGTCCCAATGTTTTTTAATGTGTCAGGTTTTTTTTCCATTTGAATACTGAGTGCTGTAAAAAACAACAGCAAGAAACTTATTAAAAGATAGGCAGATTTTCTCAGCCCTGTCCCCAGATATAACATCTTAACCTTTTACAGCATTTTGTGTTTAATATAATTCAGGCATCTTTACTGGACTGACGCTGGGACAAATCGAATAGAGGTAGCAAAGCTAGATGGACGGTACAGGAAGTGGCTTATTTCCTCTCTACTGGATCAACCAGCAGCTATTGTTGTGAATCCCAAGCTTGGGTAAGCATTTCAGGACCTCAAGGAGTTCTGGGAAATAGCATGCAGCAAGCAAGACAACAATAGAACAAGAACACAACAATAATCTATAGGAGAGCTCAGTAACTGAAAAGACTAAGGCTATGTGTTGCTGTTGATGTCCATACAAATTTCTGTCCATAAACTGATTGCAGGGAACTTTTAAATAAGGGAACGTATTTCAGGGCCAGATTTCAGGAGGGGTCTGGTTTGGTGTTACAACAGAGGCTCAGAGGTCAAACTGTTGTGTCTCAAACTGTAGAGCCTCAACATGTGATACGACTCCTTAACATACCTATTAAAGATGTCTTTCCTATAACTCCTCCTGCCTATCTTATTATCATTACTCAAGAAACAGGAAAAGCTGTGGGGATATCTTTCCATTTATTCAGACTACAAGAACCAAAGAGACATCATTTTCCTTTTTTATTATTTGTTTTGGCCTAACCAGTCCCCATTTTGTATTCAGCATCACACAATAATGGCCGATCCAGCAAAGCACAATTCCTCCCCAGCTCTTCTCTTCCTCTGTGGGAGAGGGAGTAATTTACTTCTACCCTTTTTGGGTGTAGCTTACTTCTTTTGTGCTTGACCAGCTTTGCTGGTGGGCTGGATGGTGGAGCCCTATCTCCATCCACTCCTCATTCCTTCCCATCCCCTCCATAACCCCTTGCTCACAGGGGATAGCATCAGGCACTCAGCCCCTTCTGTGGCCAGAGCAGTAAACTGGGCAACCCTAACATAGATGCACAGAGGTGGGAGGAGTCATTCTCCCCTACTCAGCTGCACTATGGGAAAGTTGTGTCTAGCCCATAGGTTGTCCCCTTAAAGTTAATGTATGAGTAAGGAATGCAGCATACTTACTTGCCACTCTGCACTGTTTATCTTTGCTGCAAGTTTCACTATGTATTAAATGGGAAACGGTATAAATACATTGGCATAGTTAACATCTCTGGGTGATACATATCATAGGTCAAACACTCAGCTGGAGAAAATTGGGGAAGATCCATTGAAGCCAAAGGACCTGTGTTGAGTTACATGAACTGAGGATAGCACCCAAAGGAAACTGCTGAAAGCCCTTTTTCCTAAATGATCCTGTTAGAATTACCTCTGCAACTGCCCCCTCTCCACCTGAGTGCCAAGATGCAGAAACTCTCCTTTAACGTTTATTTTCCATTTTATTCATTCATAAAAATTTGCTCATCTGTTGAGCTGTGTGTGTGTTTTTCCTGATCCCAGTCTGCAGATCAGGAGTTACACAACAGCCTCTTTGATGAGTCCTACGACTTAGTTATTGGATGATGCCGAAGAAAACAATCCCAACCACTGAATTCTAAGTCATTTTAAATTCTAGTTATATTCTTGTAGGCTTATGTATTGGACTGATTGGGGGAGGCAGCCAAAGATTGAATGTGCCTGGATGGATGGACAGCAAAGGCAAACACTGGTTTCTGAAGACCTTGGCTGGCCCACAGGCCTTTCTATTGATTATCTCAACAATGACAGGCTGTACTGGAGTGATTCTAAAGAAAATATTATTGAATCCATGAGACCTGATGGAACAGACAGGACCACTGTATTACACGGAGGTAGGAAATTTACATGAATGTTGTATATATTTCTGGTCTAAAAAATTAATGTGAACGTAGGGCCAGATTTTCAAGTACTCAGATCTCACAACTGGGGCCAGATTTTCAAAAACACTCAGCTCCCAATTAGGTACCTTATTAAGAAACAGACTTGGTAGCGTTTTGCATTCACTTTGCATGCGTGTAAATGACTACGCAAGGTGGTTGAGAATTAGGTCCACTGCGATTAACTTGCATGAGCAAAACAGACAGAATATGGCACAAACTGGATTGATTATTGCTGTTTTACATGTGTTATCAATTTGCAGGTACAGTGGCCTGCTCTTTTCAGTCATGCAATGACATTTCCATCAATACCAATGCAAGTGGTTAATGAATAAAATACTTCATTCAAGAAGAAGAATAGTTGGCTCATCAATACTTCTAGGATTCTTTGCTAACTGATGATTTTTTTGTTCCTTTGAGAAGTCAGCAGTCCGTACAGCCTTGATGTCTTTGAAGGCCATTTATATTGGATTTCTAAGGAAAGAGGTGAAGTCTGGAAGGAAGATAAATTTGGAAATGGAGAAAAGGTGAAAGTGCTGACTGTAAACCCTTGGCTCACTCAAGTGCGTATCTATCATCAGCATAGATACAATCAATCAGGTAATCACCAGTCTTGGATGTTCTGTTCCCTGTTATCTGGAAACTACTATCCCAAATCCATAACAGTGCCTTCAGAAAGCTTAGTAATAACCTGGGAAATGGCAGATCTCTAAGCAAATGAAGTACGTATTTTTGAAAGCATAAAGATGGAACTGGGATTGATAAGTGTATTAACTATAGACAGATAGAGAGAGGGGGGAACATATAAAATAAAGCAGGGTTTAAACACAGAAGAACAATACATTTCTCTTTTGCAGTCATTTAGCACAAAATTATGTCTGAGTCCATTTTCCCCCTCCTACAGCTTCTACACAGGAGGCAACAATAATTGATATTTGCACTCCAAAAGCACAAAGTGCAGGCAACTCATTACTGCCTCCTGTATAGACCACCTCTATCTTAACTCTCCTGCAATGGCAAGTAAAGGCAGGGCTGCCCAGGAGCAGTTCATACTACTCTAGCATGCTCTTCCTAGAAGGCTTCGTCTGCACTATGGTGGTGTGTAGTGTCCATGTAGCCACATGCCACAGTGAAAAGCAAGGTGTGTCCACATGGCGGTGTGTAGCTACATGTGAAAGACTCCAGCAGCAGAGAGAGGGGCAAGGAAAGGCTCTGGCATGGGGGGGCAGCAGGGAAAAGCTCCAGCAATGGGGAGCTGGCAGAGTGTTTTCCCACTGCCTCTCCTGTGCCATAGCCTTTCCCCGCTGCTGGAGTCTTTCACTGCAGCAGGGGGAAGGGCTCAGCCACAGGGAGCTGGTGGAAAGAAGCAGGCAGTGTAGATGTACCTGGAGTAGGCATGCTTCGTGGTGCTCAGACAATGGAGATGTTCTGTTCCTTCACCTCCTTGTGCACTTGATTCGAAAGCTATAATTTAGCCCTTGTAATGAATCTAAAAGAAGACAGAAGATTTTAATATAAAATACAGTATTTATAAGCCATCTTGGTTGTTTTACATGTAGAAAAAGCACTTGGTTTAGAATTTTACTGTAACAATCATGAGCTACTTTGGTGACAGGTGGAAAACCCCCTGTTTATGTCTCAGAAATGCTGCTAGAATGCTTCTCCAGTTTAACCTTTGTTATATCTCCAGTTAACCTTTGTTATATCTGCATTTCAGTGCCTAATCATTGTAAAGATGTCTGCAGCCATCTCTGCTTGCTGAGACCAGGGGGATACACTTGCTCTTGTCCACAAGGGGCTCGTTTTATAGAGGGCAGCACCACAGAGTGTGATGCAGGTAGAGTGAATTGTCCAACTGCAAACAGAACCACTGACTGAGTAGTATTTTCCTTTAATATGTCATTCTGATTTGGAGGGGGAATGTACACCTCTACCTCAATATAACGCTGTCCTCGGGAGCCAAAAAATCTTACCGCGTTATAGGTGAAGCCGCGTTATATCGAACTTGCTTTGATCCGCTGGAGTGCACAGCCCTGCCCCCCCGGAGTGCTGCTTTACCGCAGCATATCCAAGTTCATGTTATATCGGGTCGTGTTATATAGGGGTAGAGGTGTATATAGCTTTTCCATGACTGATAAAGCATTCTTGAATTAGAAATACAAACTGGGAGGAGGGTTCTTCAGTGGTTAAAGCAGAAGCCCTGAAGCCAGGACATGTGAATTATATTGCCAGTTATACCACTGATTTGCTGTTACCTTGGTCAGGTCACTTAACTTCTTTGTACCTCAGTTTCTTCATTTGTAAAATAGACATGATAACATCAACTCTGTAAAATTTGCCAGGTTTCAGGTCCAGCTGTGAAACAGGCCATTGTTCATAAAAACCGTTCACAAGTGTACAGCTGTCTCCAGAGACTCCTGGCGAATTGTTTCTAACGAGTTGAACCAGAACTGCAGACCCATACACCCTTGACCTTTGGGGAAGTTAGGTTCCAAATGCGGATTCAAACTTTGTAGCCTAGGTTAGGTCCTGTATACATTACAGCTATAGCCAGGGGACCAAGTTACAACATGGATACAGATGGAGTGTAACCTAACCCACTAGAGATGGTAGGAAATTTTCCAGTGGAACATTCTTCGTAGGAAAATGCTAACTTGTTGAAAGCAAAATGTTTCACCGAACTGTTTCAGTTTTGGAAAAATTTTGTTTTACGGGGGAAAAAAACAGAACAGCCTTCTGATAAGGTCTAAACATTTTCCTTTGACCTTTTTCTGAATAGAACATTTTGATTTTCTGTTTCAAAATGGCTTTTTGTTTCAATTTTAAAAAAATTATATAATATTGTATAATCTTTTTAAAGATCAAAATGGGAACAAAACATTTCAATTTTATCAAAACATTTCGATCAACCCAAAACAAATCTTTTTTTTTTAAATTTCATTCTGTGGGTAACTGGAATGTTTTATTTCATTCCATTTTGGAATGGAACAAATTTGAATCATGGAATTTTGCATGAAGCAGAAAATCTAGTTCCCACCCAGCTCTACAAACACTCCATAACTGGGCTAAAAGCCTTGGTCAATCCAGGATTTTGACCTGACTAACGGATATGATTGGCATCAGCTGCGCTACAAGTTTAAGCCATGAGCAACCAGATTCTTTTATTCTGTTATAAACCATTTGTGTGGCTTATCATGCAAACCTTTTAAATATAAGCATTCAGTGCTAAATTGTAGAATTGCACCAGACCCCACACAGTGCTATCAGGAGCACATGGGAAGTACAGTTGCTGTTTCTTCCTTGAGCACACACCCAAAGCGGTAGAGAGAGGTATGGGGTCCATGAGCATGCTCCCACCTCTCTCCACCCTCAATAGATAAGATGGGGGCAATACCCAGGAAAAGTCCTTGCACTTTGTGAGTGTGAGGGTTGCCATTTTACTTAGCTGTTAACCGAGGTTCCAGGTGTTCTCTTCTTTGTGCACCCAGGGAGTCTGGGTTATGGCTTAGTTTGGTTGATAGCACCTCATCATGACAAAAAGTACAAAAGATGAGCCAAACATATCCTAATCTTATTTGCACCTTGATGGGCAATAACTATAACAAAGGGTTCCTTGTGACACTAAATCTAGGCTACTTCTCTACAGTTAATCCATCTGCAGGATTAAGAATGACCATTGGTAAGACTGAGGCTATGGTAGCACAGGGAGGAGGACCCACCATGAAGGATATTATAGACAGAGCTTAGAAAAGTGAAAGAATTTAAATACCTAGGTCAATGATTGCTGGCAATGGCACCCTCCTGAGACATGCCCAGCATTGTAACAAAGCTGCTTCCTGCAGTTATCTGTGAAAAAAAGCTGCTAATAATGTTAAAAGGTAGAGTGCATTGAAATTTGATCCATCCCTATGTATGAAATGGAGACTTTGCCAGCCACAAGAAAAGAAATCCGTATGCTCTCCTCTATGGAAATGAAGATGTTAAAATGGTTAAATGGCTGGATGCTCTATGATAGGCAGCTTAATGAGATTGAGAAGTTTCTAATGAGAGTTGCCCTAATTGAAGACAAGTTGAGGGAGCTAGTCTATGTTGGTATGGACATGCCCAGCAGAGACCCAAGAGTTACATTGGTAAACCCTTGCAGTGATCGTGGACAGAAGATGATGAAAGGGGAGGCCAAAGACCCAGTTCATGGACTGGATATCAGTGGAGCTTAGAGAGACCAATTTGCCTGACAGCCAGGTGTACAGTCATGAGTTTTGGAAGAGGGCTATAAAAGTTCCCAACCTCAAATAGGGAAGTGGCAAGATAGAGGAAGAGTTAATCTGTCTGCTATGAATTGCATTAGTCTTTTTTCAGGTCAGCGACAGACAATTTCACAAGCTATTCCACAAAGATAGTGCCACCTCTGATTTACATTTACTCAATACTCTATGGTACTTTGACACAAGATACTATTTAAGCATTAAGTATTGGATCATCTCCAGGCAGGCCAAGGAGATATTTCAGTTTACCGCTGCATCTCATTAGTATCTAGCACAAGTTTGTTTTGAACTTTGAAGCAACAACCTTGCAAATTGCTTTAGCTACATTTTATGACAGTGATTTGCTGTTTATTGCTCATAGCGCCGGTATTTGTTACCCTTAATTAAACTGCTTTAAATAATCTCACCAGAGACGAAGAAAAACAGGTCAAGATTTTGTTTTGGAAAAAAATAATTGTACAACAAAAATATTTTACAATATTGGGCCCAGTGACTCAATTTTCTGTTTCTGTTTGGAACTTTGCTTTAAGCTTTTATGTAATACCTAACTACACAGTGGGGCTTAACCATTTAGTTGTCATATAGTTTTGTTTGTTTTTTATCATTTTCCCAAATTAAGGCCTCTAGTTGGAAGCAGAGACCTTAGCCCCAAATCTGGGATCCCTATATAAGCTAAATTACCATTGACATGAATAAGAGTTTTGCTTGAGTAAAGGTTTCAGGAATGGACTACTGGTGACTGAAAAATAGGTAAATTGAACTACATAAAAACTGTTATGGCTCATCTAGTATATCTAGGTTGTAAGTGTAAGAAAGAGAGAGCCAAAATGCATCTTTCATGTATAGACTATAAAAGCATAGAGGATTCAGACCTTTTCCATAATATTTGTACCATGCTTTTTAGTGTGTAGATTTCCCGAAATTTGAATTAAGGTCCGTAAAATTATACTTTAAAGAACCTTACTCTCTTTTGGAAGATCTTCATTAGATTCAATATCAAAACATCAGAAGAATCTCTGTGGGTTTCTCTTAAAAAATGTACCAATCCAATATTATATGGTTGTGTCTCTGATCCAAGTCAGACAATGTTGCAGCCTCAGGAGGTACCTGAAGAGTGACTGAAGCAGTAGCATGACATTTAATGGGCTCCAATGCTGAATAATGTGGAGCTTGAGCTGCTTTGTGTTGACAGAGCACAATGTAGATAATAAATGGAGACTCCTCGGGTTTGGGATTTCTCCCCCTTTGTCATTGTCCTACTTGGGACACATCAGAGGTTCTTTCCTCCTGTTTAAAAGCAAGTTTCCATCCACTATTGCCCTCATTCTCTCCAAAAATAAATGCATCATTTCTGGACAAATCACTTAATGACCATCCCTATGGGGCTGAATCTCCCAGCTGGCTTGAAGAGGAGTTTGGGACAGATGAGGTAGGATAATGTTGCATTCTGAATTTTGAGCCCTGCAGGCAGGGAACAGGAGATTTGCTTGACCTGACCTTGCTGTGTCCATAACTTTCCAGTGTTAGAAGCATACACTGCAGTGTCCAGCAATTTTCATTTACATTTCTTCATTGTATATGCAGGAGAAAATGTTGAAACCTGCACCCTTCTTGATGCTACTGAACCATTTTTACTGAATAACCCCTTATTATGCAAGAACAGAAGTTTTACCTGGATTAAAAATTGTATTTTGGCAGGACAGTAAATATAGTAACAACCTATGTCCCTGGCATTAAGAGCAATATTTTCGAAAAACTGCATCTGAGTTTGAATTTGCAAATGTCAGCACACACTCAGTTTGGGTGATTGCATACACAAAATTACAAGCCTGGTTGAAATTTGGCCCTAAAAGTAAACTTAAAAAATTGCATGGTGGCACATGCTTTGCTGAGTATGGCTTATTAACACATGCATGGCTTTCCATTTCTGCAGCCATTGAATCCCCTCCAACAATGCCACCAGCATGTAGGTGTATGTATGGAGGAACATGCTATATTGATGAAAATGATCTTCCCAAATGCAAGTAAGTCAATGTTGTAGTGATCGTAGGTCAGAGTTTGCTGGTTTTTTGGGCAAACTAGGGTTCAAAATGTAGTTACAATGATGCATTAACAGAAGATCTAACACATTGATAATAGCATATTTGTAGCAATGGTAGGAAAAATTCACATGACCATAAAACATTAGCAAATAAGTAGTTTGAAACTAAAAGGTTTGGAAAGGGGGGGAAAAAGCAAGCCATAAAGATTTCTCTAGTACAAACTACAAAATAAAGGCAAATTTGGTGAGGGGGGAAAGACCTGTAATGCAAACGGTATGAGCCAGTAGGTGCCGCCGATGCTCCACGGAAACCAAATCTCCAAACTTTAATTATCTAGTTTCTGATTCAGCATTACCTGTATGTCTATTTCTAAGCAGATAACAGGCATATTATTTTTACAGTCAGTGAAACATGTAATTACTAAGAAGTGAGTTGAACTCTACTGCCTGTAGGTAAACATTACAAAATATAATAATAAAGCTTATCCACTAGACTTAATAAAAGACAGACGGTTAAACTAGCTCCCTTATATTCACAGGTGTTCTTATGGCTACACGGGAAATTATTGTGAAATAGGATTGTCAAAGGGAGTGCCTCCTGGAACAAGTAAGCTTCAAGTATATATTAAACTTGGTAACTGAGCTAAGTCACGTGTCAGTTTAAGGTCACCCTTATACTTCTGACAGGGCTCTTTTTAACTTTTGAGGTATGCTTGTTTTAATATTTACTTACTCTTCTATCTCTGGTAGCAGCAGTAGCAGTGTTGCTGACAGTCATTCTAATAATAATAATTGGAGCATTGGCAGTTGGAGGGTTCTTTAACTACAGACGGACAGGCTCCCTCTTACCAGCTCTTCCCAAACTACCAAGGTACGTTTCACAAGACAGGTTGTTGATTACATTTGTAATCAGATGTTTACATTTGTGACTGAATGTTTCTTAAGGATATGATATGTCTACTATATACCAGTTCTACAGCAGTGGTTCTCAAACTTTTGTACTGGTGACCCCTTTCACCTAGCAAGCCTCTGAGTGCGACCCCCCTTATAAATTAAAAACACTTGTTAATATATTTAACACCATTATAAATGCTGGAGGCAAAGCGGGGCTTGTGGGGGGAGGCTGACAGCTCGCAACCCACAGTTTGAGAACCCCTGTTCTACAGGCACAAGGGAAGTGCAGGGTAAAGGCAATTCCTAAAGATTTCTGCTTCCAGATAATAACAAAGCTGGTCATACCTGACAACAAAGATTACCATATTGTCACACTACTCTGGGTCCCAATTAGTTTTCACATAAATAAATACAACATGCTTTTTAACTGGATATTAGACTGGGTATTCAGTTCAGAGGGATGGCTAAATAGGTTTATTTTAATTACTTTATCAAAGGTTGTAAGACTACAACTCAGGCAAGTTAGATACAGGAACTCTTTAACCATTAGAAGGCTGAGCTCTTCTGTAATGTTGTACTCACCTGCAAGGAATGCTATGTTTATGTGAGGCAGGAGACCTCTGTCAGGTCACTGGCCACCTGAGAAGCACAGCAATCCAGTGAAACTCAACTTCATGAATTATTATTTTTTTTAAAGTTTGATATTTTAAAGTGAAAAAAGGGAGATGAAGATCATACTTCTAAAAAGAAGGGACTCAGAGCACAAGCAGGTTTTTAAAAATTTCTTTGAAAATATCTATTTTATTTAAAACGTTTACTCTTTTTTCCTTTCAAACTTAAAATTGGTTCTTGAAGTAATGGGTGAGAAATGACACTTTCAGCTGCAGATCAAACTTGTGTGTGCGCGCAAATTTGTGGGTCGGTGGCTAGGTGCTAGTCTACACACACAGTGTTTGAACCAATGTAACTATCGTGGGTTCCAAACCATTATAATTAAGTCAGTGAAACTTGTAAAGTGGACCCGGACCTAGTTATACTCATAAAAAAGTGTTTTATCTTGGTATGCCAAAACAAGCAACCCCCATATACACACTTCTATATCTATTATATCTGCATCCACACTAGTGATTGCCAAGGCCGGCTCCAGGGTTTTGGCCGCCCCAAGCAGCCAAACAAAAAAAAAAAAGTCGCGATCGCGATCTGCGGCAGCAATTCATCGGGAGGTCCTTCGCTCCTAGCAGGAGTGAGGGACCGTCCGCCGAATTGCCGCCGAACAGCTGGACGTGCTGCCCCTCTCCGAAGTGGCCGCCCCAAGCACCTGCTTGGTAAGCTGGTGCCTGGAGCCGGCCCTGGTGATTACACTAACTTAATTATATTAGTTTCTGATCTGATACAGCTAAATGGGTGCAAAAACTGTTGTAGACCAGCCCTGAGAGGAAGTGTTAGAGTTCTAACTGTTGGTTGCTGACAGTAATATTCTGTTTCTGCGCTGTTTCATGGAAATGGTCATTGCATCACCAGATACTGAGTAAGTGAAAGTTTTAAAACACTTACCTGTCCTTTACTATTGTCAATTTCCATGAAAATGGGGTCCACTGAAATAGAGTTCTAAATCTTAGTCCTCTAACTACTGGTTCTCATTTTAAAATCTTTTTCAATGAGTATGGCTTAGCGCTAAAGTCTGTCGTTGTTCAGCTCCTCCTAATAGGCTCTCCCTATGCAATGCACTGTCTCAGTGCATGTGGTCATGTCCTCTGTTGGTGGTTCCAGCAACTATAAAAGCCTGCTACAGACATCTAAAGGAATTCTCTTTTAGCTCAACACATAGGGCTTGTCTTCACTGTAAAGTGTACTTGAATTATAACTTGTGTTGCTCCCAACTTAAATCTAGTCCACACACAAAAATCCTTATTTGGAGTATGGTGGTGCTTTTAACTTGAAATGACTAGCCCATCAGAGGTTATAGTCTAAAGCTCAAGGTAGCACAATTCATTAGCTGTTAACACAACCACTCTGCAACATGGACTTAGGCTGGCTCCACTTGAGTGCTGCTAGCCCTCCGTTAGCTTCCCACAGTCCCCTTGAAAGGACAGACAAGCTATCCCACAGTTCATTGGGAAAGAATTCATAGAGCAGCTCAACTTACTTACATGCAAAGAACCATGTGATATGCCCCCAGAAGTCTTACTGCCAGCAGGCGCGGCTCCAGGCACCAGCGCACCAAGCACGTGCCTAGGGCGGCAAGCCATGGGCGGCGGCCTGCCGGTCGCCATGAGGGCAGCAGTCAGGCTGCCTTCGGTGGCATGCCTGCGGGAGGTCTGCTGGTAACGCGGATTCGGCGGCATACCTGCGGGAGGTCCACCAGTCCTGCGGCTTCGGCCGCAATTCGGCGGCGGGTACACTAAAGGCGCGGGACCGGCGGACCTCCCGCAGGCATGCCGCCGAATCCGCGTTACCAGTGGACCTCCCGCAGGCATGCCGCTGAAGGCTGCCTCACAGCCATGCTTGGGGTGGCAAAATACATAGAGCCGCCCCTGATTGCCACACATGAGTGAGGTCAGTGCCAGGGTGGACTGAGCAACTTTAATGTTATTTAGCAGTGTGGGTACTTTCAGTCAAGCCAGGTTAACTCAAGAGAAGTAATTCGAGTGTAGATAACCTGAGTTAACTCTGTAGTGAAGGCCTCTCTTTTAGTTGCTGAAGGTCCTGTTTTTGACCACTGTTAATATCTTCATGTGTAAGGCCACAGTTCATATTACTTAGAACTGATACTCTTCCTCTCACCCAATTTCTAAAATTGCTCAAACAATTGCAAGCCTAAATTGCACCTGCAGTTATCACAATTTCATGTGCAAATTGGGCATTTACATGAAAATACCCATGAGGAACCTAAATGGTTATTTGTATGCATCGACAACTAATGTATACAGACAATTCCTGAAATTTTATCCTCCAGTTAGATATACAATTGTAATGACATTTTTGTGTATGCTTTGGGCTTTTGCCTTGTGGAAATCTGGCCCTAAGCTTTTAATAAGAATTATGCTATTGAATAGTAAAATGTTTTAAAAAGACAATGGATTTATGAATGTCAGGAAAACAAAATTGAAAATAAGACTAACCAAATTGTAGTCAGCATACCTTTTCTTTTTTAATGACTTAGTATATCTCACATATAACCAACCCTGAGGTTCTTACTCCTTATTCGGCCAGAAATGCCATTCTATTCAATGAGAGGTTCGCTGAACTGAAGAGTAAGTAAAGCTTCTGGAGTTGGCCTATAGAGAGAATGTTTCAAGTTTCCTAAAAAAAACCCGGAGTACTTGTGGCACCTTAGAGACTAACAAATTTATTAGAGCATAAGCTTTCGTGGACTACAGCCCACTTCTTCGGATGATATGCATCCGAAGAAGTGGGCTGTAGTCCACGAAAGCTTATGCTCTAATAAATTTGTTAGTCTCTAAGGTGCCACAAGTACTCCTGTTCTTTTTGCGGATACAGACTAACACGGCTGCTACTCTGAAACCTATCAAGTTTCCTAGCAATAGTCACACAGAACATTTGATTTAAAAGGTTACTGTCCAAATAATTGATTTTTTATTTTTGAAGCTTAAGCAGTCTTGTAAAGTCCACTGAAAATGGCAATGGGGTGACCTTCAGATCTGGAGCGGATGTGAGTATGGACATTGGTGTGTCTGGCTTCGGAGCTGATTCTACTATAGACAGAGCAATGCAGATGGTATGGCTCAATTCCAAAATCATCTTTAACATTTTCCCTTGTTTTGTAGCTGTTTTGTGTGTCAAATGGAAGAATTTTATACAGAAAGAGAATGAGATGATAAATGCACTATAAACAAAGAAGTGAATATTGAATTAGGTTACTCTAAAGAAGTGAAAGCAAAGAGTGTTCTCTGAGATAATATACTTTTCTCAAGATTTATGTGATAAAAATTAAATTAATCATCTGGAAATACTTCAGCATATCATCAAGGGAATGAATGGCCACTTAGTCCTGTAATTCTACAGATATTACTAGATCTCCCTGCAAAGGTTTTTGTGTACTTGGGCATCTCGTGGAACAAGTAAAAATGTGCAAGTTACAAAGGTTCCTGCTTCCTGTCCCCTGTAATATTATACATAACTGAGGCTTCAGACATAATATTCAGAACAGTTACAGGAAATACGACTTTCTGCATCGGATTGTAAACTTGTGAAATTCACTACTGCTGGAAGTCTGTGCAAAACCTGGATGTTTCTATCAGTTTTTGAGACATGTCAGATTTTATCCAGGCTGACTTATTGCCATGTCTGAGAAATAGCACTGTTTTTTGAGTCTTACACGATAAAACTATGAATTGTTCCCTGTGAGCCCCTCCACTAGCATGCAGAATCCTTACTTCCTCACTTCCTGCCGCTGCTTCACAGCTCCCTTGGGCTCCCTGCTGCAGATGTAACTTCCTTCCTTCAGGGGTGCTCTGTCTGCTAGCAATCTCACTCCACTCCCTAACTCCAACCAGGCTTCTCTCATTGAGTGAGAGCCAAAGATTTGCTCTCATTCTTGGTCAGGCCCTACCTGAGCCACATTCAATTCTTTTAACTTCTCCCTCCAGGTTTGACATTTACTGCAGGTGTAGCGGATGGGAGGCTGATTGCGCCCACAGGCTCTCATTCACCTGCAGGCCCAGTGTGGGATCGGTACACTCCAACACAGAGTACATCTAGCTGCTGTTAGCTGCTGACACAGTCACTCTGTCGCATGAATGGAGATTAGAACCACTCAAGTACTGCTAGTCCTCCAGTGCCTTCCCACAATCCCTCCCTGTTCCCAGAAAGGACAGACAAGCTCTCCCACAATTCACTGGGAAAGAACTCATAAAGCGGTTCAGCTTACTGTTGCAGAAAGAAATACACATAAGTGAGTCCTCAGGTGCTTGAGAATTGCCATGGCTGCTGGCAAGGAATTGTGACCTGGGGGAAAAGGGGTGTGGCCAGGGCGAACCTATCCCCCAGCAATACTTGGCAAACCAGAGTGTTTAGAGAGGCCTTCATGTTGCTCTAATCTGCCCCAGGGGAATAGCCCAGCGCTCAGTCCGCCAAACATTAAACGCTGTTTCTGGCAGCATCTTTATACATCTACCCAGAGCATTGTAGCCACTGCTCAGGTCTGGCACAGTATGTGTGAAGTAGCTGCCATTTATATTATGCTCTGCAGGAATGCAAAATGGTCTATTTCTAACTTAATTCATAGGTTTTAAAATGAGCAGATAAACTTGTGTTTCTTCTGCAGAAAAATATAGCAATCTCCCTACTAGGGTAATGTGAATTGATCCCATTCTGTAATATTTCAGATACCAATGGTTAATTTGTATGTCACGTTGAAGTCTCTACAGTGAAACACCTGTTTTGGGATTATGTTTCCTTTGACATTTCCTTGCTCTTAATGGCTTGATTTGTGGAAGCCGTCCTTCCGCTTTGTAGCACATTTGGAGTAAATGATTGAAATGGTTCTTTTTTGCCTAGCTATGACATGGACTATGAGCCATTCTTATGTGTTCAGGCTTTGAATGTGATGTACTCAGTGGTGATCTGATAGACGATTAACAAGTCGTTGAGTGGAATAACGCAGGGTAAAGTTACAAACTGAGTTTCATAGATAACTTGACAAAAATAAAAATGTATTTCTCCCTGAGGCAAAGGATTAGATTACAAAGTGCTGGTTATGTTATCCGTATATTATACTGTGGTTTTTTTTCACAGAATGAAAACTTTGCTGTGGAGTCAGGGAAGCAGCCAATCACGTTTGAAAATCCAATGTATATAACCAGAGAAGGTGGAGCCAGTGTAGTGAATGTAGCTCAGCCTACATGTGTAAGAAAGAAATTGAGTGTTGCTTTTCTTCTTTCCTTCTTACATCCTTATTCCTCTTCTATGCACTGGATCTTTCTTTCTCTATTTCTTTTTTTATTATTATATCCGTCCTTGTCTGTGGGTTTTAACTTTTTCTCATCATTACTAGGATCTGTATAACCCTTTTAAATTATTTTTACAAACAGGTAACCGCATCTAATAGTGAGGAAAATGAGAATTTTGAAAATCCTGTCTACTCTGCTGGAGTATCTGCTAGTGCACAGCAACCTCCTGCAAGCACAGAAACAACACAGGTAACACAGTGGTGCTTAAAATTTTTTAGAACGGCGCTAATTCATTGCTGTATTGTTCTTAGTCTTTGAAAATCATTCAGTGCTGCAAACCCAGAGCACTGTTTTATTTGTGATCAGTGTTAGGATTTCTGATCTCTCACACCTAATGCAGGAAAGATGTGCAATATAATTTTCACTTTGCGTAAAATAATGACCTGGAGTGAAATTGACACATCTCCCTGCACAAAGTCCAGCTAATCAGGCTTTATATGACAGTAACAAGGCTGCAGTTCATCCTCTCTGCAGTTGCTATTCCAGCATGCAAGCTCTTCTTCAACCTCCTATACAAGGCTTTTGTCAAAGCATCTCTGCAAGAGTTCTCTTCCCTTCTCCACCTCAAGGATCCACTTCATGGTAGTCTATTTACAGTCTGTGCAGAGTTTGCCTCCTCATGAAGTGCAGAGATCATGCTATGCAACTACTCCACTCAGGCACAGTTCCAACACAGCACTGCCATAGGGATTAAATGTCTACACTGCAGTTATAAACCTGCAGCTGGCCTATGCCAGCGGGCTCAGGCTCACGGTGCTTAAGGGGCTGCTTAATTGTGGTGTAGATGTTCGGGCTCCGGTTGCAGCCTGAGGTCTGGGACCCTCCCATCTCTCAAGGTCCTAGAGCCCAGGCTCCAGCCTAATCCTGAATGTCTACACCCCAATCAAACAGCCCGTTAGCCCGAGCCCATTAGCCCGAGTTAGCTGGCATGGGCCAGCTGTGTGTTTTTAATTGCAGTGTAGACATACCCTTAGGCACCTGATCTACCCACAAAGTTGCACCAGTTTAACTAAAGATATGGTGGGGCACTGGTTTAGTTAAACCAATATGACTCTGTGGGTGGACACGCTTACATCCCTTTAAATCTGGTTTACAGCCATTTAGACAAACCTTTAAAGAGAGGTTGAGGGCATTTGGTAGCTCACAGAAAGTGTCTGTATCTCAAAGGATATGGCCCATAATCCTTTTTGCTATTCTTCCCTGCCTCTGCAGCACAGAGGCCAACACTTCTGAATACTGAGTATGCTTGACAGTTGTAGGAACCAGCTGCTAAAATTTGTCAAGTTTTATTTCCTGCTAAGACTATTTCAGCCCCAGATGGCTTCACAGGGTTCTCTCTGTTTCTCTCCAGCACTGACTATGCTTGTGACATTGAAAGTACATTTGAATAGCAGTAGTGGTACCTCTGCAGTGAAGAGCCTACCAGTGTTTCCATTATAACCCTCTCTTTTCAGGGCCTTCTCTCAGCATGAAAGTTGCAATGTGAGCAGGGAGATCCTCAGCTGGTGTACATCGCCATAGCTCTGTTGCCAATAGTGGAACTATGACAGCTTACACCAGCTGAAGACCTGCTCCCTCCCACTTGCAGGATAAGTGATATTTTTTAACAAACATCCATACGCTCAGCAATTAACAAACAAATCCCTACTGAAATACATCTGCATAAAAATAGTTCCGTTTTTCATAGACAGTAACACTACACTTTGATCTAAAATCTGATTCATTGTAATGAAAATGTAAGAGGTTTATCGTTTGTGTAGTTTAATCATGTTTTTATATTCTACTTGTAACCATAGCAACATTAAGCATTGCAATTTCATGCATCGCCTGCATACAGAATGTTTGTTTCGAGTATTGTCGAGTATTTTCAGTGTTGAAGATCAAAGAATTTTCTCACCTCGCTTAGTCATGTGATTCCTGGAAGTCACATTATTATTTCTGAATAATACATATAAGCAAAGGCTATCATATCTCTTCAGCTCATCTCTCACATAAATTACCAATTGAGGCTCACTATGAATTTCAGTGGGCATGTGCCAGAGAATATTTTGCTGGCTGCATGCCTGTTGCTAAGGAAACGATAACAAAGTGCATATTATTGAAGTTTTCTTGAGGGGCAGAGGAAGTCCGTTAAGGCAATCAGGATAGGGTTTTGCTTGTGGTGGAAGCAAAGTCCCAGGCTTATCTGGTGAGTGACTGAAAGGCTGAGTGCTTAGCTTAGGTGCTAAGTTATCCTTCCTATTGAATCAACCGCATGCAAATGTAAATGCTGATGCTGCAGAATGATAGAGCATCCCTGGAACTTCTCTGGTAACTGAGGCTAAACGACATCTATTGAATTACATTAGTTAGTGATGTGGCTCTTTACAGGTCAGCATTCTATTAGGGCCTGATTCTACAATTTTCTCCTTGTGGATGGACCCGAGTTTCCAAGCAGAGCTCACAGGGATTTGTATCCCTGCATATACTTGAGTGTTGCTCAGTCGTTACAGTAATTTCTCATTTTATAATTTCACACCTGTTTTTTCTTTTCCATTTGATTTGCGTAGAGTCCATTTGTAGTGTTACTCTCTATAAATAAATGTTGCCGTTTTATCTGCTGTCATTTTACCTTGTGGATACTGTTTTAGTTAAAATAACAACAATTGGCCTATTAGATCGGAAACTGGACAGGAACCCAAGAGAACTGGGATCTATTCTAAGCTCTGCTACTGACTTGCCTGACCTCTGTTTCCCCTCCTTCCCTTTTTCTGTCTTGCCTACTTCGAATGTGAGCTCTTTTGAGGCTGTCTCTTTCCATGTGTTTGTAAAGTGCCTAGAAGTAGTGGGGCCCTGATTCCCATTGGGGCCTCTAGCTCAGTGGCTGTCAAACTTTTGTACTGGTGACCCTTTTCACACAGCTAGCCTCTGAGTGCGACCCCCCTTAGAAATTAAAAACACTTTTTCATATATTTAACACCATTATAAATGCTGGAGGCAAAGCGGGGTTTGGGGTAGAGGCTGACAGCTCGCGACCCCCCATGTAATAACCTCACGACCCCCTGAGGGGTCCTGATCCCCAGTTTGAGAACCCCTGCGAGCTGCTACTGTAAGCAAATAATGCTAACAACAAAAGGGGGGTGAAGGGGAAATAGTCTAAGATGAGCTCATTTGAATGACAACATTGAGTATCAAAAGGTAGATTTAGGGAGATGACTGTTAGCCCATACAGTGACTTAAAATAAGAATTAATTGTGTGGTAGTGAAAACCTAGTTTATTTTCCCTGTACTGAAGAGATCCAATGAATTGCCTTCTGTGGCTGGTTGACTGATGAAGGATTAGAGGTTGTGTCAGGAATAATAGTATAACTGGCCATTTCAGGTACCATTTGTGGGTTCCATCTGATATGTTTTTTTCTGATGAGCCTTCATAAAACCCCAAACAAACAATGCCTATACTCTTAAGGAGAAATTACATTTTTAGCCACTTTAACTGTGTTGTTACATTTTTCGTTTCTTCCTTTACAGACGGGTTGTCATTTTAACAATTGTCGAAGCACTTAGAATCTGAGATAGGCTTTAAAAAAATTACACCAAAAGAGCTTAAGTAAAAATAAATAAATAAATAAAATGGTGATGGGTTGAACGTTTCCTGAATAAAATCATTTACGGCTATAGCCAATAAGAAATGCTATTGAAAACCCTCCCTCAACAGTATTATCATTTTGCAAATGAAAGGGGAGAAACTGTTGTGCTAAAGAGTTTATTAGTAAAGTTCTATTATTTTTATCTTTCAGGAAACAAAGTGGAGTTTCTTCAAAAGAAAACTGAAACTAAGTACTAATTTTGAAAATCCAATCTATGCAGAGGTAACTCTGAATTGTATCACTCTCATTCTCAGCCTGCACTTTTCACCTAGCTCACGAGCAGGGCTGGTTCTTGTAGTGTGGGAAGCATGAATTAACGTTTGTTTTCATAGTATAAAGATTATGGATAAGAGTCTGTGCTGCACCAATAAGGGGCACCACACTGAACATGCAGCACGGGAAAAAGGGGCTAGGGTGCATTTAAAGCCACAGTTACACCCTCCCAACCTTAGGCTGTTTCTGGGGCTGAAGAAGCTGCTGGCATAAGTCCCCAGGGCTATCTAAGGCTATGTCTACACTATGCACCTTTTAGTGACACAGCTGTGCCATGCCTCTAAAAGGTGGGCAGTGTAGCTACTCTTTGTTGGCAGGAGAGAGCTCTCCCACCGATAAAATAAATCCACCCCCAACGAGAGGTGGTAGCTTTCTCCCGCCGACATAGCACTGTTCACACCGGCACTTTTCATCAATAAAACTTTTGTCATTCAGGGACGTGTGTTTTTTTCACACTCCTGAATGACAAAAGTTTTACTGACGAAAGTGCAGTGTAGACAAAGACTAAGTTACAACAGCCCCCTGGCGCTGCCCTATGAGCCACATCACTGCCCAGAATCTCTGAAGTGCTGCAAGCTGTGGCCCGGCTCCGAGCTCTCCCCTCTATCCTCAAACCCACCCTTGGCATGCTTGTGAGGGGGTTCTTGTAAGGCAGCCTTACAGTGGTCTTCTGCAGTGCCTGCCTCAGGGGAATTCTCCCATGGCTGGACACTGGCGCTTAAGGCGCTTTTACCCAGCATAAAGGGGCCAGATCAAGAGTCTCACACTGCGGATAAAATTTTCAAATGCTCCAAAGTGACTTAGGAGCCCAAGTCCTTTTTTTTCATAAGTGAATTAGGTGTGTAGGAGCTTAAGTATCACTGAAAGTCACTTCTCCTCAGTCACTTTGGAAAATGTGTCTTAGGCTCCGAGACATGTAGGTACTTTTGAAAATTTTACCCTATTTGTCCCATACTGTATGAGATGTGAGTGGGAATTTGTAAAGCGAAGGATCCAGCCCAGCAAACACCACTGAGATAATGCTTACTTCCTAAGTAGTGCTGGTTACCTCAATAATTATCTACAGTAATGAGTGTCTAGAGACATAAAATTACTCATTGTTAAACACATGGGTGGTAGTAATTGTTGGCAGGATCAGCCCTAACTAGTTTAGTAATTTATTGTTTTCTCAGCTTTGCCTGCTGAGGTGAAATCCGTGTTTAAATAATGATATATGGGCTGATGGTCAGAGGGGCTGAGTATCCACGTACCTTATTGATTTCAACAAGAGCTATGAATGTTTAGCAATTCTGAAATCAACCCTAAAGTGAATGGTTAACGTTAAACCATGTTTTTTATGGTGATTGTTTCAGATGGAGAAGGAACAACAAGGGGACACTGAAAATGCCTCTCTCCCCTCTCCTTCACAGCCTCCTAAAATTACTCTCAAGAGAGACACACCTTTAGCTTATACAGCAACAGAGGATACATTTAAAGACACCGCCAATCTTGTTAAAGAGGACTCTGTTGTATAACTAGTTAATCAGTTAGAGAATAATTAGACGTACCCATTTGCACATATATTTTTTATAAACAGACGGGAAAAGGTTCACATTCAAACGCTTTATAAAAAATATATACACCTTTTAGCCAATAGCTGAAGATGTCTTTTGAAGCTATGCCTTGTTTTTTTGACAAATGCCAACTGCTATTTTTATGAACAATTATCATGATGTACTATATGTATATCTTTGCACTGAAGCTGTCTGAAAGTAATGTTATAAATATATTGTACATTTGTAAATTTTTGAAAGATTATCTTGTTTGTTGATGTAGCTAAAGAAATTTGTTCTGAATTGGTTGTTGCATCTTTAGGGATAAATACATCATATACATGATTTAACTAAAAAAAATCAAGGTAAATATAGAGGTTTTCTGATTTACAGAAACTTTTCGAGCCTATATATTTATAACAGCACCTTCTTAAACTTGTACTGGTGTGTTGTGTATCTCTACTCCCCATTTAATATACTACTGTATATAAAAATGGGTCTGTCTGTCCTCTCTCTCTCTCTCTCTGTATATCTCATATTAAACAAAAGATGGAAAATTCAGTACAGCGTATTTTGGCTGAATAGCTACCTGCACAGAATATTGTTCTTGCAATATTTTGTCTGGTTGAAATCAAATAATTCCTCCCCAGATCCATAATACATGCATTTTCCCTCTAGGTTCCAATTAAAATATCCCATTAACAGCGTTCATAGGAAGATTTGATATATTAAAATTTTAGTACCATGCTGTAATTTCATACTTAATTTAATGAGATTTTCTCCTGATCATCAATGGAATAACTCTGTTCTTGGCTGGAGTCTGAGAAGTCGTTTGTACTGTTAAATGAAGTAGCTAGCAAAGTACAAAAGGTGCTGGTTAATTTAAAAATGAACCAGCTTTTTTCATGTGAAAAATTTAATTTTTATTGACTATTTATTTCCTGAGGTGGACATTAATAGAAAGGGAAACAGTTTCTACTGATGCAATCTTTGTAGGTCATCTGGTTATTTCCATAATGTTCTATCAGAATATACTGTACATGTTGCTAGCTTTTCCATTAATTAGCCAATTTAGTTTCCATAACATGAACCGTTTAAGGAAAGTCTAAGCACCACTGCAGGAATAACTCTAATATGTTATTTAGCATTCCTGGCTAATTACTCATATAACTGCAGGTTCCTAAATTTATAATCAATAAGACTTCTGCTGTTTGATTGATTGTTTTATGCCTGAGTTCTCAAAATATATGCTATCCCTATTTAGAATGCTTGTTGTAATGACTTTGAAATGTATTTTGATTAGAAAAGATAACTGGAAAATGATGCTGCTGAATAAATCTAATAAATGTGTTATTTTATCATATTCTAAATCCATAAATTATTGAGTCTAATGCACCATACAAATCTGTCATAATCTGGAGCTTTCAGTACAGTCTGAAAAAAAGCAGTGCTTTAGAGAACACTAATGAAAGTACTTGTACTTTCCAAACATTTGAGCCTAGTTACACATTGAGGGGTAAATCAGAACTCTGTTGAAGCCAGTTATACCCTGGTAAAGCATGAGATGAAAATCATTCCCATTATAACATATTAATACTCACAACATCCCTGTAAAGTAGGAAACTATTATTCACAGTTACAGATTGTGAAACGAGGGCAAAGAGACTGACTGGTTGGAAGCCATAAAAGGAGTCGGTGTCAATACTGGGATTAGAGGTGGAAAGTTTCTGGTTTCCAGGCCTGTGCTCTGGCTGCACAGCTCTCCAATCCCAGTAAATCACAGAAGGCCAAACTTTGGCTTGTACGCTCCAATGTGCATATCATACTAGTGATTGTAGCCCTCCCTGGACAAAATACATGCAAGTTAATGCCTACAGTATCTTGCTGCTAACACTATTGTTAATATCCTTCATGAGTCCCTATCCAGTCATCTCTGTTCTGATGAGGTAATAATCAGAATAATCTCTGTTCTCATGAGGTTGAATGCCTGTCACTGTGTTGGTCAACGTAGGTGTATTAGAGTAATAGGATACTTAAAATCCACATGCACAGAAACGGGATCTCAGACCAACACATGTATTTGCTATGGCTGTGTTAAACTTCACCTGTTAAATACATTGGAAGCCTCCAGTTCAAGGAAATGTCTGCGAGAGTCAAATTTTGTCTCCCTGCATCCTTGTGGTGTGTCTTACTTCTTGGGCCAAATGTTTTTCTAATATTCCTGTTCTTGTGGGAGTGCTAGCCAAATACTTGGCCCAAGAATCACAATATGACAACTGACCTTTTACCTGGATGACATGGCTCTTTCTGGTGTCTGTGTGCCAAGAGAAAATAGGGCTTGCTGCACCTAGGTGCTTTATTCCTCCTCCAGCTGGAATAATAGTATTGGTGTAGCTGGCACAGCTTTTGTGTTCGTTTTGAAAGGCAGATTACTCAAAGGCTTTGCTTTGGAGAAACACATCCACTTTTGTTCAAGCCAAACCCTCTATTTTAATCTGTACCCATTGATTCATGAAACTCATGCCGGTGTGATCATGAACTGATTTTAATGATGGTGCAGATTTGCACCGAAGCGTGATTCAGAAGATGTACTCCGTTCATGCATAAGTTGCTTGCAATTTTAACTTAGTGCATGAGTGCACCTCACTCCAAAGTTGGCTTGGAATGTTGTAAATCATTATCATTTTTACAACTTTTCTATGATACATTTTATTCACAATTTAAAGAATAATGCAATATCCTACAATACATAAGAATTGTTACATCCTGGAAAAGTTATGAACAGTGTCTTTTGCACAAAAATTGTATAATAAATTGCATTTTACAAATGAACCTGTGTAAGCATGTCCAGTATATCTCTTATTCTGTAAAATCAGGGGCCAGATTGGCAGCTGGTATATATTGGTGTAACTCCATTCACTTCAACTAAGCTACACCAGTTAATACTAGCTGAGGATCTGACTTCAGATTTGTAAACCTTTTCAAGTACATAGTTCTGTTATAATGTCTCTGATCAGTATTTTGGAACTACCAAAGAAGGGACTACTTCAAAGAGGATCTTTCCAAGCCATTACACTGAGCTCAGTTTGTGGTGGAATAGGACATAGGGAGTGTAGTTAGTGCTTTAAGACTATTCAGGCAGTACGGACCAGAGCAAAACAAATAATGGCTTGGTAACTCCATTTTACCCCAGTGCTTTACTTTAAGATGTTCCTAGTAATCCGTGGAACAGTTTACAAAATAAGATGTTTTTTTAAAATTGGCTGCTTCTTTTTTTTTTTTTTTTTTGAAGGAAAGAACTACCTCAAACCCACAAAGTTCTTATACTTGAATTTTTAGAGAGAGAGATGATATTGAGGCCTATGTTTCCCAAATCTGGCCTCCCTTTGCACCCATAAAAAATGCAGGTGTCAATTTTGCAAATTATACCCAGAGACATAAAGCTTCAGCTGTGCTGAAAATCTACTGCTAAACCTCATGTTCACTTTAAATATATAGTAACTGTTTTTTTCACAAGATTTGTAAGTTGTCAGACACAAATAAAATGTAGTCTCTTCAGGGCTGTACTGTTTATATAGTGCATATGTTTGCTCATGATTTAAAAAAAACAACTTTCTTTTTCTGGCAGAGGGACCCCCAGGCACCAGTTTGGGCTTCCTCTCCTCCGCAATAAAAGGTATAGCAAAGGCTTCCCCTCCCTTCCACGAGTCAATGAATGGAGAGTAGCTATGGTACTCAGTCCAGCAGAGGCTTTAAGGTTTTTGTTCACAGCTTTATTCTCTGATTTCTTTCACTTTATGATCCCCATCCCTTGTTGCCTTTCTGAACACTAGACTGATGTTTGAAAGATGGCTCATTTTCTATGAACTTTCAATCTCTCTTTGTAATCTGCCACTGTTAGGGTGATAAATGACATTAGTTTCTCTCAGATGTAGGATCTTTCAAGCCATCAGACCAGACAGGGAAAAATATTTATAAATGTGTGATTATCATCAAATGAGGTAAAATGAATTTGCTTCCTCTGGTAGAGAGTAGACTCTGAGTGCAGTACTTTAATTTCACACAAACACACACACATATTCTAAGTTCTGACTTGCTGTGATATTTTTGTAAACTTAATTGACCTGGATATTAATCATTAATCAGCAACTCAAATCTCTAGTAAATGAAACCTTTACCCTATCAATTTTCAAACCATCATGCACACCATCATGTCAGCTACTTGCCAGCGGCTTATCAGGGAAAAAACCTATAGTGCACTTAGCAAGTGGTATTTCACCATGCTTAGTGCATTGCATATAGTAATATTAATCGATGACAGCATAAACAAAATGATCTGCTTCACAAAATTAGCATGGGGTGAAATGCAAGACCCCTTGGGATCCCTCAGGATAAAAGGCATCATGTACATATGTATTACTTTTTGGATAAAACTACACTAAAATTAGGAATCAGGGTAATGTATAAATATTGTGGTAATGGATAACAGTTGTCTTTGATTGCTTGTCACTTATATTACATATTGTTGAAATAACCTGTGTATTATTCCCACTATAGTAGCTGCCTATTGAATGGTAAATAGGCGCATAGATGTAGCTGAGCACTGGAACCATCTTTTTGTGGATATTTTTCAATGCTAGGGGCTTACTTTGACTGAATCATGCACACCAGCCACTGAACTTCACAAAGCTGTGAACTCTAATGGCTTTAACTTGATCAAATCAAATACCCATATTCAACATGAATAGATGTATCAGTTCTTGAGTAAATGTGTTCTTATAGAACATGTATATTCTATCCACTAGAATATATGGATTAACAATGTTGCACTTTGCATACCAACATCATATAATTCATAGGCTGACGTTTGGTCCAACTTAAAGAGCAGAATAGATTTGCATATAGAAGGACTGATTCGGGAAATAAAAGGCCCAAAGTCACCAAACTTTTTATCTGGTAAATACTATTTGACCAGCTCTGCAGGTGAATGTTATACTGCAAATATATCTCTGATGAATATAACAAAGAAAAACTTTCTCCAGACTGAAATTCAATAAAAATGAAAGTGTTTTCTGAAGAGAATTAAAGCTGTCAGGTAGGAAAATGAACAGCTGATTTTGAAAAGAATAACAATCATCACTTTAGCATTGACCCTAGTGTACTAAATATTAAACATCAAGTTGAACTCTGGATACTGATTTCCTACTGGCTGCTGGAGTTGGAAGCAGCATACGCAACATCATATCAGATAGAAGGGTTGGTGCATAGGAGAGGGGCAGCCAAAAGAACTTTGCATCCCATCCAGATCCATAGCGTGTCCTGGGGTATTTTGCTATCAAGGCATGCTCCATGCATTTTGTGACTTTAGAAATGTCAGAGTCGCACAATCTTTTCATTGAAAATCTTTGAGCTCTTATATCTGCAGGGAAGAAAATAAATCCCTGAATGCTTATGAAACATTCTCTGATAAAAGAATTTTAAATTGTTGACAGCTAAAACTCTGTAAAAGAACAAGAAGAGCTATTGATGCTCTCCACCCCCAAATGTTACTGTTAACTGCATTGTAAAGCTTTAGAAATCATTCTATTTTTATGTTAGTAATAGTTGCTTATTTGCTGCTCAAGAAACAAATATTCAATAGCCCATAATTAATCTATGAAACTACAGGCTTTGTATACTGTACATCTGTTTCCAAGTTTTGCTGTTTATCGCCCTGCCTTTTGTAGCCTGAATTAAGTATATTTAATAAGTAAACTTCACTTTCTTTCTTCTTGAAACTTCCTCAGTCCCTCTAATTCGCTGCAAATGTTCTTGTACCCTGTAAGAGTAACTCAAACCTAATCTTCAGCAGAACAGGAAATCCTGCAGCAGAAGAGGAAATACTCTTTAGTGAAACAGAAGAATCGGAAATCCTATGTAGAAAGAAAAGCTATTCTGTAAAGCATTGGGAAGTATATTGACTCTTCAACATTGTGATGAATTGCCTGGATGAGTGAGGAGTGTCCTGCAAAACAAAGACGTGACAGCGCCCTAGAATCAAAGAGGTGTCCTGCCACTGGCTCTCTAGCTGTCAGTTGTTGAGGACAAAGGACAATAATATGTTTTACCAGGCCATCAATAGAGCACTCTGTCAGCTGAATAGCATTCTTTCCCAGAGTTATCTGAACCAGAACATGTTCCACCAATCTAATAGGTGCACCAAGAGATTAAGCCCTTCACTCCAACAGGAGAGTTGTACTCCAAAGGAAATAATGGTCAGTCCATGACTAAGGTTAGCCAAGTCCAGTCCAGTCCAGTGATGTTAAGTATTTGTACTTACACTCAACAAAGTATTTATCTCCATAGGATTCTCTGACCTCAGGAGTTAGTTGGTTCCAAAGTCTTAGCAGGTCTCTCTCAATGACCTCTGAACTAGTTACTCCAGTCTTAAAACATCCCGGCTCAATTATGCTCACCTTCACTCCAAAATGCTGCATGTCTCTCCTGGAATGGAAATAAAACACAATAGCAAATGTTTTCATCCTGGCAGACCCAACAATTTTTTAAATATTTGGTTCTGTAATAACCAGAGTGAAAGCATGTACCTTAAGAACATAAAGATCAAATGTTGATTTATTTCTGGTTATGTAAAAATGTCAAAAAGGTGCAAATTAGCTTTATTATATGGCATATTGTCTTTTTGTTGTAACCCATCACAGGAAAAGACCCACTGTACAGAGAACTATATAATCTAGCTACGAAGAGCGCTTGAATGCAGCAGCAGGTATACTAACGTCTATTCTGCGTGGTTTGCTTAGGAACAGTGAGGATCAAGGTAACTCCCAAATCCATTTGAGCCACACATCTAGCTGAAACGCTGTACATTTCTATTCAAAGATGTAGAATACAAAGAAATGTTTCCAGTTCCTGCTGCTCTGTTATAATCTACTTCTGCTGGTAGGCCATTAACAACCTGAAAGAATCTGAAAGCAAAACACAGTTGGGCAGAATCATTTGACTGGTTTAGGAGTCTCAACTCTGTAGATTTCATTGGACAAACGTTCATGTGCTGAAAGTGAATTCATTTACTGTTAACTAATAAGAAAGGGAGCAGATGTTTACAGTTTATATTTTGCATTGCAGTTTCACTCCTTCACCATGAAAATTGCTTCTTTCCCTTAGGGGGCAGCTCCAGAGACCTTTGGGGAGCTGACTCATTCAAACAATGCAATGGAATTGAACACTCTTGCACGTCAGCCACTAAATTTGTTTCTTGGAGCATATTCTGCTTTATCTGAATGTTCACAACTGCTCCCAGTCAATTTTACCAATTCTACCGGCCTGTTGAGAGGACCCTCTGGATCAGCTCTTCAGCCTCTGTAAATCAGCATAGCACCATTGACGGCAGAGGGACGGATACTCATTGAGTCTAATATTCCAAAGTTATGTATAAGTATCTTACATACGCCAGCCTAATTGTTGCCCAGCATCACCAGTGCTTAGATTATTATGGGATAGCAAAGACAGCAGAAGTTAAGGATAAAAGGGGCAACAAGGAAGTTTAGGCCAGTGGAAGCATGTGATTACAAGAACCAGGCAGAGGAAAAGACCGTCTAGCGTAGGAGCAATAGAGCTCAGGAGCTGGTTTGCAGAGCAGGAGAATGAAGAAGGGGCATAGCAGGCAGTAACTGAAGGTGGGAGGACAAGGAAGAAGAGAAGAGCGACTAGTCCTGTACGAAGAGGAGACGAGTCAATGGAGATACCCCATTCAGAGCCCCAGGGTGATTCAGGATGACTTGCAGAACATTACCGACTGGGGACTCCCTACTAAGAAGAACAGACAGGCCTGTCACCAGAGCTGATCCAGAGAACAGAAGAGTGTGCTGTCTGCCAGGAGCGAAGATGCAGGATGTGGATCTGAGGCTGAAAAGGATCCTAATGGGAGCAGAAAAGAATCCACTGATTGTCCTTCATGTGGGATCAAGTGATACAGCTAGATTCTCGCTAGATTCTCGATTCTCACTAGATTCTATCAAAGGAGACTATGCCAGGGCAGGGAACACACTTAAGAAAATGGAGGCTCAGGTGACCTTCAGTGGGATTCTACCTGTCCCTACAGGGGGAGAATGAAGGAGAGACAAGATCATGATGATCAACAGATGGTTCAGGCAGTGGCACTATAAGGAGGGCTTTGGGATGTTTGATCACTGGGAGGTATTCATGGACAGAGAAGTATTCTCATGGGATGGATTCCTCCTGAGTAGGGAGGGAAATAGATTTCTGGGATGGAGGTTGGCACAACTCATTAAAAGAGCTTTAAACTAGAAACTCGGGGGAGACAGTTGGGAGATGCTCATGTAATCTCCATGCCTGATTTTAACATTGAGAGGGAGGAAAATCACGTAAGAAATTATTCAGCAATGGAGAAAGTGGGTAGGAGAATGGACATTAAGGGGAAGGATAGTGTTGAAACCAGTCAGATAGGCAATACTGGCAGTAGAATGACTGTATCCAATTGGGCAAGGAATGTGGGAGAAGCCAAGTAGCAACAGTTAAGATGTTTGTACACCAATGCAAGGAGCCTGGGTAACAAAATGGAGGCATTATAACTACCGGTGCACGAGGTGAAACCGGATATAATAGGGATAACAGAAACATGGTGGAATATTAATCATGATTGGAGTACAGGTATTGAAGGGTTTGTGCTGTTCAGGAAAGACAGAAATAAAGGCAAATGTGGTGGAGTAACATTGTACATTAATGATGGGGTAGACTGTAAAGAAATTAGAAGTGATGGAATGGATAAGACAGAATCTGTTGGGGCAAAATCACTTTGGGGAAGAAAGCTACTAGAGGTACCCCTGGGCTAGTGCTTGGGGTATGCTACAGACCTCCAGGATCCAATTTGGATATGGATAGAGACCTCTTTAATGTTTTTAATAAAATAAATACTACTGGGAATTGAGTGATTATTGGAGACTTAACTTCCCAGCTATAGATCGGAGGATAAGTGCTATTAATAATAGTAGGGCTGACATTTTCCTGGATGTGATAGCTGTCACATTTCTTCACCAAATAATCGCCAAACCAACAAGAGGTGATGTCATTTTAGATTTGGTATTGGTGAGTAGTGACGACCTCATAGAAGAACTGGTTGCAGGGGACAACCTTGGTTCGAGTGATCATGAGCTAATTCAGTTTAAACTAAATTGAAGGATTGGATTTGCAACTAGGGTCCTGGATTTCAAAAGGGCAAACTTAAAAAAATTAAGGGAATTAGTTAAGGAAAAGCAACAGAGAGTCCTGTGGCACCCTTAAGACTAACAGATGTATTGGAGCATAACGTTTTGTGGGTGAATGTCCACTTTGTCGGATGCATTCACCCATGAAAGCTTTTGCTCCAATACATCTGTTAGTCTTAAAGGTGCCACAGGACTCTCTGTTGCTTTTTACAGATCCAGACTAACACGGCTACTCCTCTGATACTTAGTTAGGGAAGTGGACTGGTCCGAAGAACTCAAGGATCTGAATGTGGAGGAGGCGTGGAATTACTTTAAGTCAAAGTTGCAGGAGCTAGCTGAAGCCTGCATGCCAAGCAAGGGGGAGAATTCGTAGGGAAGGGTTGCAGATCAATCTGGATGAACAAGCATTTCAAACTGGTGATTAAGAGAAAGCAGAAAGCCTACAAGGAATGGAAGATGGGATGGATTAGGAAGGAAAGCTACCTCTTGGAGGTCAGAAAGTGTAAGGATAAAGTGAGAACTGCCAAAAGCCAAGCAGAGTTGGACTTGCAAAGGGAACTAAAACCAGTCATATAAATAAAAAGAAAACAAGGAAAGAAGTGGGAGCGCTAACCACTGGGGATGCGGGGGAGATTAAGGATAATCTAGGCATAGCCCGACACCTAGATAAATACGTTGCCTCAGTTTTCAATAAGGCTAATGATGAGCTTAGAGAGATAGTGCAGGGTGACTAATGAGGATGGGGAGGTAGAAATTACCACATCTGAAGTGGAAGTCAAACTCAAACAGCTTAATGGGACTAAATCGGGGGGCCCCAAACAATCTCCATCCAAGAATATTAAAGGAACTAGCACATGAAATTGCAAGGCCAATAGCAACATTTTTTAATGAGCCTGTAAATTCAGGTTGTATCCTCTGTCTGAAGAATTGCTTATATAGTTCCTATTTTTAAGAAAGGGGAATAAAGTGATCCGGAAAACTACAGACCTGTTAGTTTGACCTCAATTGTATGCAAGATCTTGGAACAAATTTTGAAAGAGAAAGTAGTTAAGGACATAGAGATACATGGTAACTGGGTAAAATACAACATGGGTTTACAAAAGGTAGATTGTGCCAGACCAACCTGATCTCCTTCTTTGAGAAGATAACTGATTTGATAGACAAAGGAAATGCAGTAGATCTTCTCTACCTGCATTTCAGTGAGGCATCTGATACAGTTCTACAGGGGAAATTATTAGTTAAACTGGCTGCCTGCTCAGATGGGATTGATTGGTAGTCTCACAACAGCTCTAAAGATAAAAGGGCTGCCAGAGGAACTCCAGAGAGGAGACCCCTTCCACATCCTGGCAAGGAGCTGCAAGAGAGGGAGCACCAGAACAAGAGCACTGGGGAAAGCCTAGTGAGGAGGCGAGGTAGGAATCAGCTCAGGGAGCAGCAAGGGTCTGGGAGGAACTGGTTCAAGTTGCTTCAGACAGTGTCCCTGAGCTGTAACCCAGTGGAGTGGGTGTGCTTGGGTTCCCCTACTACCCTGCAACACAAGGCACGGTAAAGACTTTGGAGCAAGAAAAGACCCTAGGCCTGCATGGCCTAGAATTGTCCACTAGAGCCACTGAACTCCTCCTCACCCTTTATTACCCCTAAAGGGTAGCAACTAATAAGGGCCTGGCTGGAGGACTGGGGTCATAACAAAAAAACAATATTGACTGTGTGAAGGGGAGAAACTGAATCAAACTCAGGGTATCACCCACACAGCCACAAGAGGGCGCCAGCTGGTGAAGGCAGCCTCAGACATAGGGGTAAAGTGACTACACAGAGCAAGACATCTCAGATGTTAACTCTGCTAGGTTTTCACCTTGTTAGCTGAGTCAAAGCTGCATTTCTAGGATTTTGTACAGGAAGGTTTATGTTGTTAAAAATGGGATAAAATTAGAGAAAACTCCATACTAACCCCCTGCTAAAGGGAACAACCCAAAGTCTGGTGAGGATCAGAATTTCACATCTGGTCTCTAAACTATTATGAACTCAACCACACGCTCAGAGTCAAACAACTACAAACTGTAGAGCATTTGAAAGCCAGAACTAGCATCACAAATCCATCTCTAATGACTCACCGTAAGATGTCTGAGAAAGCTTCCACGCCCCACTTTGACAAACAGTAGCCACCACCTAAAAATGCCAAGCGACCCATAACACTGGCAACGTTGACTACTCTTCCTTTAGCCTTTTTCAAAAGCGGGAGAAGCTTCAGGGTGATTTCAATCAACCCTATCAGATTAACATCCAGAATTGTGTTGAAATCATCTATCTGCATCCAGTCGGTGGGTGCCATCGGCGTTGCTCTTCCAGCATTATTTACCAAACCAAAGAGGCCTAAGAATATTCCAAAAATATCACGTTCAGTACATGCCAATATCACAGCAGGGAGTGGGGTTGGAGACAGGATATATGGCAATAGACTGCAAGAGCTCACATTTTGCACACTGTTTAACAAGATCAATGTAGCTGACTGGGTTTCCTCATGACTGTCTGGATTTATACTAAAAAAAATTTATACTGTACAGCTGGCAAACTTTCTTTCACCTTCCTGTAAAAAGCAACAAAGAGTCCTGTGGCACCTTGTAGACTAACAGATGTATTGGAGCATAAGCTTTTGTGGGTGAATACCCACTTCGTCAGACCAGGGCCACCCAGAGGGAGGGGCAAGTGGGGCAATTTGCCCGAGGCCCCGGGCCCCGCAGGGGCCCCCACGAGAGTTTTTTGGGGCCCCTGGAGAAGGGTCCTTCACTCGCTCCGGGGGCCCCCGGAGCTTCTTCCGGGTCTTCAGCTGCAATTCGGAGGCGGGGGGGAGGGGGAGGTCATTCTGCTCCAGGACCCGCCGCCGAAGTGCCCTGAAGACCCGCGGCGGGGGATCCTTCCGCCCCAGGACCCGCCACCGAAGTGCCGGGTCTTCGGCGGCAATTCGGCGGTGGGGAGCCCCCGCCGCCGAAGACCCCAGGCCCCCTGAATCCTCTGGGCAGCCTGCGTCAGACGTCTGACGAAGTGGGTATTCACCCACAGGACTCTTTGTTGCTTTTTACAGATCCAGACTAACACTTTCACCTTCCTAACGCTTTAGTCAATGGTTCTGAGTTAGAACTGGGTAAAATATTAATGGAGAAATTATTTCAGTTGGAGCCATGGCTTCCCAGGCTTTCTCAGTACTAGACCCGAAGAGTGTGTCTACCCTGCAGGTGGGGGTGAGCCTTCCAGCCTGGGGAGACAGACTGGTGCAAGTGGGACTTGCTCTAGCATGCTAAAAATAGCTGTGTGACATTGTGGCATTGGGAGAGCTAGCCCATGCCCCCACTGGTGCTGCAACATGCACACTGCTGCTTTTGAATTCTAGAATGAGCCTCACTATCATGAGTTTGCCTACCTGAGCTTAGAGCCTTGCTCCCAACTGCAGCGTAGACATACGCTAAGTGGGCCTGGAGCTCTCTCCATTACCCCATCTGTAAAACAGAGATAATAATGCTTCTCCACCTTTGTAACGTACTTTGGGCTCTATGGATAAATAGTGCTGTATAAGTGCCATGTTATTAATGTTACAGCACCCTGCTCAGGACGGCCTATTTCTAGAGAAAGAGGATAGTGTAGACTCCCTGCTAAGGCAGTGCTTGGCCTCTTTGATTGTATGGCTAGAGTGAGAATTACAGTGAGTGTTCGCTGTGGTTGCCTGTCCCATGTAGACTAGACTGAGACCACAGTGCTTTTCAGATACGGTATGTGGAGAGGAGTTCAGCAAAGTCCCTGGCGAGATGAGTTGTGGTTATTTTTCCTAGTCCCACCACTGGAGGTAACACATGTCAGTAATGATCTAAACTCTCTGTTCACAGGTATTCAGAGACACATGTTCTTCACTCTTTCACATCATTAAACTCACTGGTGCGCATAGTAGCACTCTCTGGTACAAAGAAACACCACTGTAGTAACAATCCAAAGGGAATGATGGATTTGGACAATGCCTCTTTTGATTGCTACGGTCAGTGTCATCATTATGTGTGCATTACAAAAATCAGACTTGTTGACATAGAAAAAACTAACCATTTGCTTTCCCAAAGGAGGAGAGCGTGAACTCAGCTAGGCATTTTTAATTGGCCAGACTGATTGATTGCTTAAGTCGGTCAATGAAGTTCTGATCGGTTCCGATTAGCACTCCCACAAGCTGAGTTCTTTACCTACAGCTGAGTGAGACTTAAAAACATGTACAAGTATATTTTCTGACTGTTAAAATATCAAGGAATCTGATACTTAGAAGTCCCCTGATTGATAAAAGTGGGCAACAGTTGAAACTGGCTTTTGGAACATAAAACACTCTTGGAACTATGGTGGTTGGTGCTAATAAATACCTAACTAGTTAGAACCATAGCACTGAAGAAAGTACAGCTTTAATCAGCACAAGAAATACTCCTGTGTGGTTATTATGGAAGATTACTACCAGAACTCTTCTGTTTTATACTGGACTATATTTAGTAATTTGTATGGACTGCAGCTATACCACTTACCCTCCCCATCTGTCTCTTGTTTCACAAACTCCACTGCATTGTCAATGCTGATGGAGTCAGTTAAGTTCAGTATCACAGTCTTCAGTGAGAGGGATGTGCAGGCTAGTAGTTCTCGGCTTCCCTTTTCTGTTAGACACGCGGCGATGACATGGAATCCCCTTTGGTCAAGCTGTTTAGCCAGCAAGTTTCCAAACCCACTGTCACATCCAGTTATGAAGACGTGCTTTCCATTCAGGTCTTTCACGTTAAGACTGTCTCGGATGAGCCAGCAAATAATGAGGAAAAGTACGGAAGCCAAAATTCCTATCTGCGCCGAGTTTGAAAGCAAGGCCTATAAAAAATAATGTTAGAGATCTGGGAACTTAATGGAGTAAATCTACTAAATCTATCTCCAATTTAAATACAGCTCCTCTAAAAGGCGTTGTGTCTAGTTCCAGCTTTTTCTGTCCTACTGTGAGTAAATTGGGGCACAGGCTTAGATGCTTGGGCAGAGTTTGAATGGTGTCCATGAATAATATATGTATTGACAGAGCCTTTCTCTAAACTTCCTAGTCAATAGATTTCTATTGTTTTCAAGATGCAGCTTCACTTGCTCTTCTCCCTAGTCTGCAAGGTGGTTGGAGAATGTTTTAGGATGACAGGAAGCATGTCCCTCACTAGCAGCAGAGCCTTCTGTTGTGAACACTTCTGATTAGTGAGGGTACTGCTGGAGAGAGAAGAATTCTGCTGCAAAGGAGTGCAGTTCGGTATGATCATCTGCTTCTTGCCACCCACAGCACTTCTTCACTTGGTAGCACAGAGACTGTGTGAGCTCTGGGTGAGAACAGATAAGTCTGGGCTATACTAGGTGAGTGCACTGACTCCTTTGTTGTGTGCTTTGTAAATGTCAAAAATGCTGGTGCTCGCAATCTGCTTTCTTTAACCTCTGGTTTTTGAGCAAGGCAGCACTTCAGAGCAGTATCTGAATCTGTTGTCTCTCTCACTATCTCCCTCTCACTAAATAAGTGGTAAAATGAATGGAAATACTTATAGCCGGCAAGTGCTGACGGGATCGCTGATCAGCCTGACTTTATTGTGAGAAAGAGGATTTCAAGAATGTTGTTCAGTACGAGTTGCCACAGTGATTATTGTTGCATATTTAAATATACAACAACATTCTCATTCACGGTGACCGTCCGCACTCACACAGGCTTCTTCATTGTCACGGGTTGGCTTTGGATGCATTTGCACTTTGGCTTGGGGCAAGAATTAAACTGAAGCTCGGGGGCAAGGAGGCTGTTTTCAAACTTGCCCGCCGATAGCTAGATACCCAAATCCATTGGTAGAGCCCTAAACAGAAACGGTCCGTTTCTCAGAAGTGCTGATCACCTGCAGCAATCAGTGATTTTGATGGGATCTGGGTTGCTCAGCACCTTTGAAGTCTACTTTTACTTAGGGGCCTAAATTTGGCTTTGGGAACCCAGATTGACCATCTGAGCCTTGACTGTTAGTTTTAAATAGCATTTTAAAAAATAATTACATTTTAGAGCAATGTGATCGATCATTTTTAAATCCTTGAAGTAGTTAAATGAACCCTCCCCCCCACCTTTCCAATTTTTGTTTTCCTAAAGTTCAGAATTCTTTTGTTTTTTAAAATTCATGTAGACAGTCAAAATATCACACAATAATCAACAATTTGGATAAATGAACATTAAAACAAAGAGGAAATGCTCAACTATTAGGCCTGGTCCCTGCAGTCCTTACTTGTGTTCGTATTCCTATCAGACCATTGGAGTAATCACATCATTTTCTAAAAGCCATAGAAAACCCCAATCTTTTATTGTACTAACTGCAAATAGCCAACCAGACACTGTGTGGAGCACAAAAATGATTCTAGTCTGTAGGACTCAAGTCAATAATGTCTGTCAATAGAGTGTTTTATGCAGAACCCATAGCTGGTTGGTTAACAGTCTCTAGAAATCATTCTGGAAAAGTAGCGGCTTAAATCTGAGTATCACTTTGTCACCTCTTCCCCACCGTAATTTGTTCTAGTACTAGTCTGCAAACTCATATAGCCTGTAGTTTTACACATTGGTTTTGTTCTTGTGCTGGTACTTACATTCTGGGGAGACATCTGCAAGCTCATTATAAGATTCCAAGAGAACAGTGTCTTTGCCAGTTACAGCTAGTGCTGGAGTGAAGAAGTTGTTGCAAATTTTAATTCACAAGGCTTTTCAGTAGGATCCCTGCACAGTGATACCTTGCTGAAAGTCTCAGCGTAGATTCTGTACTCTGTGGTACTGTGTGATCACTGTACAATAGCTGACAAGCCCGGTACAACTCCCTGCTGTTGATTATGACTTACATTCTGATGACTATTTTAGTCTCTTACCAGGAATTAATCTTATGTGTATTCTAAATGCCTGTGTATCCCACCTAAGTTGTCTAAGCTTTGTTGGCCTAAATACAGTAATTCCCAAAGCACAGAGATTGTCAAGACTCATTAGGGAGATAGAATTTATCCCATTTAGAGGCCTGATCCAACTCCCCTTGATTTCAGTTCCTCCATTGACTTTAACAGGAGTTGGATCAAGCCCTCTGGGAATTAATCTTGTTTTTTTCCCGTATACATGTGCACAATTTCTGTTTGCATTGATTGGAGTTGTAGGCACAAAAAGTGAGGAAAATAAACTCTTGTGTTTGATCATGGTTAGGGCCAATTCTTTTTTCTGATCAACGTTGCCTATTTCTGATCCCTAGAATAAATGATGTATCTAAGAAGTTGACAGCAACTTTTTTTTTAAATAAAACATTTAGAATCTGTGAGAGCTAAAATCCCCATCTGGGAAAAGAATCCACACAGATGTATGACAACTAACAGACTGCTATAAGCTGGCCCAAAGCTTCCCCTCGCCCGCCTCGGTGCCACAAAACCTAGTGAGCTACATTTTGGATTTGGATGCAAAAGAGTCTTCTACCTGTATCTTGTTGTCCTTCACTCTTTTATCCTCAGACCTACATATCCTCCACCCTCATAGAGGCAGAGCTGCCCCAGGCGGGGTAGGCTGGACATTTCTGGATTTTGAAATGAATGCATAAACTGCGTGTGAAAGGTGATCTGAACCTAACTGAGTGAAAATTTAAACTGGAAAGAAAAATGCCTACTCCTGTGCCTGCTGTGTGATGTAGCTAGTAGAGACCTCTCTGGCTCTATGAACATATACGTGTCTTTTAGCTACATTAGAACTCCTGAATCAAACTGTACCATTCACGACACTATGTGGATTTGTGACTTTCCCTGGGGACTTGGGTTAATGCATTATATATTTATTTATATTTTTAATCCGGTGTTAGCATACAGCATTGTGGAGGTGGATTTTTTTTTTCCCTGGGTGGGAATTACACTGAATCTCACTGAATTTAAACTTTTATTTAAAATAATTAGGAGCTAGTTTGTGCAGCCCTTACAATGCTGAGCCCTTACTCTGTGAGTTGCTATTTTAATGGTTTTTGTTTTAGGGGTAGATGGAAAGGAGATGTTTGAGCTTGTTTTGTAGGACAATCCTTGTTGACATTCCTCCCTTTTTTATTTCTATCTCCAATTGTACCTTTTCTTCTTCTCATTCTCAGAGTCTCTCTCTTCTGCTGCTTCTTTCTCACTCCACCTCTCTCTCTGACTATAAAGGTGACTGATGAATGGCTCCCCAGTACATGCCTGGCAGTCTGGACCTGCCCAAAGATTCAAAATGTCTGTCACATATGATTTAACATTGTCAGTATATACAATGTATAATGCAAAACATAGTTAAAATGACCCCCCATTGCATTATTTCCCATCAGAAGTCCCAGGCTATTCCTGGAGGAGCATTCCTCTAGGTCTCTTTGCTGTCAGGTTGCATCCTTATTTTGAGATGTCATGGGCCTCCCCTGACTGAAAACAGGTGTAGTAGAAAAAAGTCTAAAAGGAGACTCAGTACTGACTGTTTATGCTGAGGATCCTGGGTTCTGAATGGTGTGAAATCTTTTTGGAGGGGTGTAAAGGTCCTGCTTAGGCTTCCCCACTCAGTGACTAAATGGCACTCTTCCACACAGGGAGCTTTTTCACCTGTGACAGAGACAATTTGTCAGTCTCCCGAGCACTCTCAGAACACGAGGTATGAGAGAACACAACAGAATGGAAATTACTTAGGCGAAATGCGAGCTCAGGCTGCGACACTCTGAGAGAGAGTGTAGAGCCTGGCCCAAGACAGCTTGTCGTTTACAGAATGCCGTCATTGAAAGCTGGCATTTCTCACCAGCTTCCACAGGCTTATTTTGTAATCGAATCTCTAGGTCTGAAAAAGTACAAAGAAAAATGACAGCGCTTGAAGGCTGGCATTGGGAAAGGAAATGAGATGTAGAAATCCCCAGGCACAAAAAAGAATCCAACATTATTCATGCTAGACACACAGACATTTTTAAGGTATATGTTTCGTACACCATGGTTATAATGACAGGGAGTGTGGTAAATTGGCTGGAATAGGGAAGTGGGAGTCAGGACCTCTGAATAGGGTTGTCAACCCTCCAGGATTGGCCTGGAGTCTTCAGGAATTAAAGATTAATCTTTAATTAAAGATCATGTCATATGATGAAATCTTCAAGAATACATCTCTACCCCTGAACTACTTTTATTTGCTGTATGACCCTGAGCAAGTCCTGTCATCTCTCTGTGCCTCAGGTTTCTGATCTGTAATATAGACATTTGGGGGAGGGATCGCTCAGTGGTTTGAGCACTGGCCTGCTAAACCCAGGGTTGTGAGTTCAATCCTTGAGGGGGCCACTTAGGGATCTGGGGCAAAGATCAGTACTTGGTCCTGCTAGTGAAGGCAGGGGGCTGGACTTGATGACCTTTCAAGGTCCCTTCTAGTTCTAGGAAATAAGACATCTCCATTAATTAATTTATTTTATTTTAAAGGCTTACCTGCCTCAGGGGGTGTTATGAGGCTTAATTAATCGCAGATGATAACAAGCTCTGAGAGCTGTAGCTTGAAAGATGCCTTAGGAGTGCAAAATATTATTAAAATACCTTCAAGTTAATTAAAATCAGTCACTACATCAGATGACTGGAAAGTAATCAATGTGAAAAAGGTGGTGATTGTGGGAATAACAGACCAGTGAGTCGTACTTCAGTGTCATGTTAATAAGTTAAAAAATAATTATAGTCTGCTGTGATATGGGAAGGAAAACTGTCTTTCCAGTCTACTAGAATTCTTTGGCAGAGTCAACTAAATAGTGCGTAAAGGAGAACCGGTCAATACAATTGATCTGGACTTTCAAAATGATTTTGTAAAAGTCCCTCACAAAAGACTACTGAGGAAACTACAGTAAGTAGTTACTGTGTGAGAGGTAAAGGTCTGTCATGGATTAGGTACTGGTCAAGAGGGAGAAGGGAAAAGAGGAATGAATGGTACATTTTCAACATGGGTGTGGAGGGTAATGTTGAAGGAGGCCTTGGTCTCACTTTCACTCCACACCTTCCTGCTCCCGTTGGGGTAGGTAGCACCAGCAGATGTCCTAGCAGA
Organism: Malaclemys terrapin pileata; assembly: GCF_027887155.1. Taxonomy (NCBI): domain Eukaryota; kingdom Metazoa; phylum Chordata; order Testudines; family Emydidae; genus Malaclemys; species Malaclemys terrapin. The sequence goes on from NC_071515.1 coordinate 42,788,288, forward strand.
GAGCCCCACATGCACTCTTTGAAGGCACTATGTCAAACTCCTGTAAGGGAACACAGAACAGGAGCCCCTGGTGCACCCAAGCAAGGCTGGGCACAGTCTAGCCCTTTTGCTGCTGTTATTGAGTGCAGACTTTCTCCCAGCTAGTGAAAGATTAGTCACATCTTGGGTGCTGGTCAAAATGTGAGGCTAAGAAGTACCAATTAAATCTAATTACAGAATGAGAGTCCCCAACTTCCTAGGATCAAAACCAGCAGAAGATTAAATCACAGAGACCCCCCAAAAAACTCTGAGAGAGGAGACCGAATTGCCCTGCAGGTTGCCAGTATCCTGGCGGACACTGATCCGCCTCAAGGTTAATATTTCTCATTCCCATTTTCAGCCCCTGAATGAGTAACAGACCGTTCATGTTTGTAGTGGTTTATGAGCAGGGAAGCAGCATGTACCCACTCACTGAGGACTGGCCAAATGTCGCCAAGCTTTCTGTTCTGAGAGGTGAGAGAGGTTGTAAGAACATAGGGTATGTCTATGTAGCAATAAAACACCCAGGTCTGGCCCATGAGAGCTGACTTGGGCTCCCAGGGCTTGGGCTGCCCAGCTATAAAATTGCAGTGTAGATGTTTGGGGTCAGGCTGGAGCCCTTGAGTCTTAGGGTACATCTACACTACAGCGGGGAGTCGATTTAAGATACGCAAATTCAGCTACGTGAATAGCGTAGCTGAATTAGACGTATTGCAGCCGACTTACCCCGTTGTGAGGACGGCGGCAAAATCGACTTCTGCCGCTTTTTGTCGGCGGCGCTTACTACCACCTCTGCTGGTGGAGTTAGAGCGCCGATTCGGGGATCGATTGTCGCGTCCCGACGGGACACGATAAATCGATCCCCGAGAGGTCGATTTCTACCCGCCGATTCAGGCGGGTAGTATAGACCAGACCTTAAATAGATTGAAGGTGGGGAAAGGGAATGATGAAAATATGGAGGGCTAAGATGCAAGAAAACAGAAAGGGCTAGACTGTGACATCCTCACTCATGTCAAACAGTGCTTTAGTCTTTGAGCAGTCAGTGGGACTACTTAAAGAGTAATGGGTCCTGCTGGTGTGCACTAAAGATTCCCTAGTGTGCTTTAACGTTCTGCCATTTGAAACAGCATTATGTTAAAGTGCACTAGGGAACCTTTAGTGTACATCACTGGGGTTTACATGGACCAATTCAAGTGCAAAATATTAGTGTGCTTTAGAAATAACACCCCCATAGAGTGCATTACTCTCCTGTGTAGACAAGCCGCCGGTCACTACTCAGTGGGAGTATTGATGTCACAGTCTGGCCCTCAATAAGCAGCTTACTTTAGCTTGTGTTTTGTTGGTTTCATGTTTCTGAATTCTCTCTTTCAGCTATTTTCCTTTTTGGAAGAAGTGTGTTTGAAGGAGGAGGGGGTGTAGGCAGACGGACAGTGACTGTGCCAGCGCTCTGCACAGGGGCACAAGGAAATAGGAGGAAACTTTCTGGGCCCTTTCTATACACCCTTTTATCACAGAGTCGGCCACAAGCTAACCCTAAGAATGATAGTTTTTTTTCTCTACAATGAAATATTCAACTAGAGTAGCCCAACTGTTAGAATGGAAGATTCCAGTTTAAAAGTTATTTCCACAACATGATGCACGCCGTATGCAATATTATATGTGTACAGTTTAACTAGCTGAGTACCCGTAAATATTTTAATAACACTATGCAGAATTAAGAATCAATGGGGAATGGTAACATCCTTAACACAGGCTTTGGTGTGCAAAATGCCTTTCGTGGGGTTCAAATACCCCAGCACTTTAAGCTAATGTGCAACTAGGTAAACAGATAATTTAATGTTTTAGGTATTGCATAATGTAGTGGCCTGAAGGTCAACCCTCGAAAGAACTCTTTAGCTGCACAAAAAAATATTTAGGTTCATCCCAGAAATAAATTTTACAAGGAGGAAGGGCCACTAATTTTACATAATAACCAAACAAATCAATTCATTAGATGTAGTAAATATTGTATTAAAGGAAGGAGGTAGCAGAAGAGGGTATTGAGACAATAAAAAAAATTGATTAAAATGCAATTTTAAACAGAGTATTCTCTGAATCATTTACTATTACAAGTGGCTGCTAGATATTGGTCCAGAATATGGGCCGTAGATGATTCTGTTCAGTTGTTTTTCTTTCTTTCTTTCTCAAGCTGAGGAACAAACTGTTAAAAATGGTTCTGGCAACTGGATTAGAATAGAGTTGAAGACCAGTTTTGCATAAAGCTACATGAGTTCAAATGTCTGGAAAAGAGCAATAGGAAAAGTCATAATGTCACTGGGAAAAGTTCGGCTATTACATACAGGCAATTCCATTAACATTGCAGGGAATACAGGCGCTTAATCAGAAGCAGAAACCATGTTTTACTTCCATAAAAATATAATAATTTCAGCTCTTTTTTATTAATTATTTTTACCGCAGCAGAGAAAGGAACTGTGGCTTGCTCATTTCCGGTAGGTCACTGGCCAAATACTGTTCTCATTGACACTTGAGTAAATGAGGAGTTTGGTTACAATGGTGTTGCTGACAGCAGAATCTGGCCCTTTATATGATGTAGTATAATACATTTGGGGAAGAGCCAGCTGTTCAAATAGCTACATTACATAAGGCACATTTAGGATCTCATCTAGGATCATCTTACCCACTCCCAAAACTCTGTTTATTCCTTACTTTCACTTTCAGATTTCATATATCTGTGATATCACAGATGATATCACATCATGAATGAGCTTCTGAAGGAACTGATGCAAACTCAGGTATAGTTGGCTATATAAATAATAATGAAGATCAGAGCAGTGGCATTGATGTATTCAGGATTATTTCTATTGTTTAGATACAACTCATTTTCTTTGCTTCCTTAATCACTCCAACAGCCTGGGTCTGGTTTCCTCAGGGCTAGTCTACACCAGAAGTGCTACACTGGCACAGCTGCACTGCTATAGTGCGTAGGGTTACCATATTTTGAGCCTCCAAAAGGAGGACACTCCACCGGGCCCCGGCCCCGGCCCCAGCCCCGCCCACGCCCCCACCCCAACTCTGCCCCTTCTCCAAAGTCCCCGCCCCAACTCCGCCCCCTCCCCTGCTTCCTGCGAACATTTGATTCGCGGGAAGCCTGAAGCAGGTAAGGAGGGGTGTGGGGGGAGGAGGCGCGGCCCAGGCTGGCCCCCCCGGCGTTTCCAGCCTGGGTCGGCTCGGGCCCTGGGGTGCTGGCCACGGGCCCGGCCCAGCACCCCTGGCCTGCTTAGCACCCCCCAGCCCCGCCGGTCCCCCGGCCCGCTCAGCACCCCCCGGCCCGGCCCCCGGATCCCCGGCTGAGCGCCCCCCCGGCTCCGCCGGCGCTCAGCCCCGCCGGCCCCCGGCCCCCCTGGTCCCCGGGCCCACCGGCCCCCGGCCCCACCGGCGCTCGGCGCTCCCAGTCCCCAGCACCGCCGGCGCTCAGCCCCACCGGCCCCCGGCGCCCCCGGCGCTGGGCCCCACCGGCCCCCAGCGCTCGGCGCCCCCGGCACCCCCGGTCCCCGGCACCGCCGGCCCCCGGCGCTCGGCCCCGCCGGCCCCCGGCTCTTGGCGCCCCCGGCCCCCCTGGTCCCCGGCCCCGCCAGCGCTCGGCCCCCGGCACCCCCCGGCGCTCGGCCCCGCCGGCCCCCAGCCCCCCTGGTCCCCAGCACCGCCGGCGCTCGGCCCCGCCGGCCCCCCGGCGCTCGGCGCCCCCGGCCCAGCACCGCCGCCCGCATGTCCTGATTTTCCCGGACATGTCCGGCTTTTTGGGATTTCCCCCCGGACGGGGATTTGGAGCCCAAAAAGCCGGACATGTCCGGGAAAATCCGGATGTATAGTAACCCTAATAGTGCGTCTGGTGAAGATGCTCTGTGCTGACGGGAGAGCTCTCTTCCATTGGCATAATTACTCCACCTTTGCAAGAGGCAGAAGCTATGTTGGTGGGAGAGTGTCTCCTGCCAACATAGCGCCGATGTGGACGGCGCTTAGGTCATGGTAACTTGCGTCGCTGAAGGGGGTGGCTTTTTCACATCCCGGAGTGACATAAGTTATATCGACTTAAGTGGCAGTGTAGACCTGCCTTCAGTGTATAAAATACTTTCCTTTAACATCTGGAAATAGAATTCAAGTCTCCTAAATGATATGAATCTAAAGATCTCAGTTCAGTTCTGAGGACAAGCAGCACATAAGCACAATCTGGTGCTCTCAGTTCTGCAGAGGCCAAAGACTTGGCTAACATAAGGACCGACTGACCTCTAGCTTAAAAAACCAGCAGCTTTTCCAGGCCTAGGCTAAGGTGATTGGCCTAGGCTAAGGTGATTGGGGTGGCAACACGTGGATGCTCACATTGCAGCTATCAGGCTTATGATTTAAATAAAAAGAGTTTGCTTTCCCACCACTTTGCCTTCATGAGTACAAATATTTTTAAAAGAAATCTACAATAGCAGGCCCACTAATACTCACTGCAGTAAGAATAGCTAAGCCACAGGCATATGTACAGCACACCTCAAATTTGTTCTAATAGGAAACAACCACCATACAATTCTGTTCATGCAAAATATAAATGAACTCAACACACATAATGACTAAATACAAGCTGCAGTCAGAAAGCAGAGTCATACCTGGCAAGCTCCAGAGAAGTTAAATTGAAAACCGGCAATATTTAGACACGCACTGGGTGGCTTAATGTTTAGCCAAGTCATGTCACAACAACTCACCAGACCAAAGAAAGCGTTTGGCTTTGCCATTGGCCAGTTTTCTGCCCAATGGGAAACCACTTTCTGGGCAAACCACTAAACAGTTATGACTTGAGGTAATTTTGTGCTGTTCTGGAGCACTCTGGTCATATCTAATTCGAAAGGAGCCCAATCTTGCAAAATACTGAGCTCCTCCTGTCATGTACTATGTGCCCTTTTTTCCCATGTACTTTAACCCAAGTTAAAGCCCCCTTGCAGGAGTCTCTCAGCACTTAGCAAAACCAAGGTTGTCGTCTCTTTGCCTGGAAATAATTTCATTGAAAGACTGAGGCCTACATTTTTCAGAAGTTACTAAGTGCCCAACTTGAGTGTGGGTGCTCGATACTGATTGCAAATCTGGCATCTTTGAGGTTTCACAAGGTGAGACCCCCAAATCACTGGTCATTTTGGCCTCTCTAGTTCATATTTTCCAGAATAAAGAAAAATCCTACACGAAATATTGTAAGGTTTGTAGTTGGTGATTTTTGGCCCAATTCCTAACGCTTTATGCACTTAAAGCTAGATGACACATGAAGGATCGGTCACTTCTTTGCAACCTTTCCATTTTTTATTGATTCTTTGATAAATGTGGCCTGGCTTATACATAAGATTAAAACTATGGCTATAATATGTATCACAGATTTGAGAAACAGACACTCTAAAACTGTTAGAAATATAAAAAAATAGGTGTCCGGCTCAGTTTGGCTCAGCAGGCACAGGGCTAAAATAAAGGGCTGGTCCTTGTTGACTCAGACAGCTGGGCCATCCCCATTTGAATGGGAAAGTGTAAATAGAAGAAGAGAATTCACCCTGCAGTTGGGTCCGCAAGCTCTGCTTTGTTTCTCAGGAGTACAAAGTCCTGTATTGCTGCAGGCATGCTTGAAAGGGGGATCCAAAGAAGCTTAGCATCCCAGCCTGCAATGTAACGTGAGTGAGGATTAATGCTTGTTAGAGCATGCTCCATACATTGCACAACCGGTGAGAGGTTTGTGTTCTGAAGCATCTGAACCAACTTTTCTTTCCTTGCTGCATCTGCAAAAAAAATCAACGAGGGCTTCATTTTAGTGGCAGGACCTAAAGGAAAGGAAAGTGAATTCTATCCCATTTCCTCAGCATGCATTTGTGATGGTTACTTTGATTTTCAATTCTGGCATGACCAGGGCCGGCTCCAGGCACCAGCTTCTCAAACAGGTGCTTGGAGCGGCCGCTCCGGAGAGGGGCGGCACGTCCAGGTATTCGGCGGCAATTCGGCGGACGGTCCCTCACTCCACCTGGGAGCGAAGGACCTCCCACCGAATTGCCGCCGCAGATCGCGATTGCGGCTTTTTGTTGTTGTTGTTGTTGTTTTGGCTGCTTGGGGCGGCCAAAACCCTGGAGCTGGCCCTGGGCATGACTGAGCCAAATGGCACTTCCTGTTCTCCCCAAGACAAGGAGAAAAAGCGGTCCATATTAAAAGCCAAGTCTGGCCATTCTTACTCAAGCTGAGTAGTAATTTGCTCCCTGAATATTCCTATTGATTTCACTTGTGGAGTAGGGCACTACTTAACCTGAGCAAGGGTGGCAGAACCTGGCTTATGATGGCTGAGGAAAGTCAATTAGTCATTTGCTCAGAAGGAAGAGACAGAGGTAGAACTGAAGGGGACATAGACATTTCTGGTGCCAGGTTCAGTGCTGGTGTAAATGGGTGCAGCTTCATTGACTTGAGTGGAGTCACACCTGCTGATGCCAGCAGTGAATCTGGCTCCCTGGGGTGGGAGAAGATACAAAAGGCAGCTGTAGAGAAAGGAACTAGGGGAGGAGAGTGTAGGGAAGTTCCAAGGGTTATCAGATAAGCAGATCCCATTTCAAGATGGATTCAGAAATAATCTATCTATCAGAGGAGCTGATCCTGCAGTGAGCTTTCTGCAGGTGCAGGGATCTGTCCATGCAGAGCCTATTGCCAGAATGAGGCCTTAGGTTTTTTCCATGGGTTCCATCACCATAGTACCTAATAGGAGCAAAGAAGGTTTGTCCTTGGACTATTTGAATTACCAAAAACTGGTAGTAGTGGGAAAGACACACACATCGCTTCCCTCCCCTATCATTTGTTTCTGCTTGTATCTTTGGGTCAAAGGTATGTGCATATGCATGTTTGTTGTTTAAGGGTCACATGCCAAGCTGAACATTCAAAACTCAGATGAAATCGTAGTCAGTATCATGGGCAGAAGGAACAAAATAATGATTATTTTGTGCACAGTCATTCTACGACGTCTAGCATTTTAAGCTTACATTTTTATGTCAAATTTCAGAAGAAAGAGGTTCACTGTAAATCAGAAAAGTCTGGGCCATTTTCCAAGGATCGTGATGCTGCAAATGACACGGGCCCTTCAATACAAAATAATCAAGTAATATCTCACCTTTCTGTACATACCCCTCTCCATATTGTTTTCTAATGGCAGGAGGAAGTTGATTCCAAATGGTCTCCCTTTCTTTGATGATCTTCTTTCGATTGGATAGTCCAGTTTTGAACAGCCCAGGTTCAATGCAAGAAACCTTAACTCCGAAAGCTTTCATGTCCCGTCTGCAGAAACAGCCAGTTAAGGATGTCATTGCTATTTTAGACAGCATTGTTAATAGTTGATGTATTTATATCTGCACTAATGTTCTCTTCCTATCTCTGTAGCTCACTGTGCATATTGGGAAGGCCAAGATCAAACTATAAGTAAGTGTTATCTAGTAGTGGGCCAGTGTGTAGAGGTCACAGGGAAGCAGCCACTGTTTTTATTTATTTGAAGTCCTTTGCAGTGATACACAAAGGGGGCTATACATACAAGGCTACAAAAACACCCACATTTTAAACTTCAAAAGTTGCCTTTTGTTTTAGTTTTTAACAAAAATATGGGTCATTGCTTCTTTTATCTGAGTTGGTTCACCCATCCATAAGACTGTCTGTCTATTACATGAAGTTCTGCTTTTAGTCCAGGCATTCTGGAATATCTTGCTGTGCCCTGTTTAAAAAACAATCACAAATAACACCCCCCCCCCCAAAAAAAAAACCCTACCTTCAAAAAATCAGGGTTAAATGACTGAGAAAAGCACACCTACTTAGTTGAAGAGGCTTGAGGAAAAAGCAATAGTTGCACCCCAACTTTGTTAGGATAACTTTAACCATAACATGCAACTATCTGGCAGGTGTTTCCTCAGGATAGCACTTCTGGGACTGCCTACACCTTATAAGTGATCTTGCATTTTAAATTATGCCAATTGCAATGCGTACTGCAGTCATCTAGACTCAGTGTAAATGAGATTCAGACCCAATAAGGCCTCTTAATTCTTAGCTAGACTCCCCAACTAACATGAAATGACAGTCACCCCTCTGCTGGGTACTAACTCACTATCAAGTCGCTCAGCATTATCGAAAATGTATTATTTCCTCAAAATTAACATTACTGTACCTTAAACTGTCATTAAATGCTTCCACCCCAAACTTGGAAGGAAAATAGCCACCCCCCCAGACTGCCAGGCGGCCTCCAGTGCTGGATATATTTACTAGTCTCCCTCTGGCCTTTTTTACCAAGGGAAGCAAATGTAATGTAACATTTATGAGGCCAATTAAATTAATTTCAATCGGTGCTCTGAAGTGCTCAATATTCAACCAATCTGTCGGCGCTGATGGTCCCATAATCCCCGCATTGTTGACCAGCCCCCACAGACCTGCACAGAAACAAACAAAAAATTAAAGTAGTGATTTAGGAAGCAAATATTCACATCTATATAACATGAAGAGGAGCCAAACTGACTGAGAACTCATCAAGAACTATCTGAGAACCAGACGGATTACAAGATGGGCAGGGACCTCTAGATCTCCTGCAGCCTTCACCATTTTACCTAATGCTTGCGTTTCACCACCACTCTTTCCAGGCCACTTCACAAACTGTTAACATTTTCCTTTTATGACCTTTGAAGGTGGGCGGGTGGGAAATCTGGGGGCTTTGGAAGTCTGGGGGGCAGTGAGGTGTTAGAAACCAAGGAGTTATAATATTTTTGACACAGCTAAAAGTAAACTATCCAGAATATCAGGGTGGGGTGAGCTGGTCTGGATAATATAAGAGACCTAGACTTGCAACCAAAATTGAAGTCAATCTTTTTGAAAACAGCTGAGAGCACAATAAATGGGAAACATCAATATCATGTGTCTCCCACCCATGATTTCATGTAGTGGAAGGCTTGCATCTCCTAGTTACAATAATCTTGCAGTCATTCTGTAGACTCTCTTCTCATGGCTTCTCTTGTATCTATTTCTGTATTGACAGAGCAGTTAAAGTTGAATTACAGGACTGTTTTAGGCATCTTTTTTGTATGGGTGCGCCATCCAGAAAATATTTATTCCCCAAAGGAATATCCTGGCTTCTCTTTAGTCACAGCTATGTAGTATGATAAATCACCACCTAACAAAGGTGATGGTATTAAAATTGGCATAACAGATTTGTAGTTCTACTAGTTATAGGAGCTTCTGGCCTATTTGCTTTCTTAACTCAGCTGCCCTTAGACCTGAGTTTCTGAGAGCTGAGCTCAGGTTTCTCTTTGGAAATGTGTCCAAAAAATTCTTCTATTACATAGGTGTGAAATTGCCAGCTTTAAAGATTCGTAACTTTAAAAATCCTGAACTGATATTTTCAAACTTGGATTATTTTTTACATTTCAGTGAAGACTTTCAAACAAGATAAGTCTGAAGTTTTGTTCTTCCATCATGTGAGTTGAAAGTTTGATACTGACACAGGAAAGTGTATTTTTCGTATCATCACAAAACTCAAAAGCAATTGAACGGATATTCCTCCAACATTACAGAAAAAAAATCACCTTTGGGTTTAGACCAAACACTGAAAATTTCAACCTCAAAACAATTTGTTTGAGCAAGTTATAAGCAATTAAAAAGGGAGAGAGGGAGGTTAGCCTGAAAGGTGCATGTTGCAAGTTCCAGACTGCACGGTTCAAAGGGCCAGATTTTGTTTTATCTTAATTCTGAGTAGTGCTTTTACTCCACCTGTGGCCCCATTGAAATCAAAGCAATCAATCAATTAACATGAGTAACAGTATCAGAATTGGGTCCTATGAAGGTAACCTCTGGCTAGTTAATGTGGGATTGCATATGAAATATTATTTTATGGCTGGGTAAATAACTGATCTAGGTGATTAATACGTAAATGAATAATTTGTTCAATGAATTATGTCTCTTTTCCTGTTTGAAAATGATGCAGTTTGTTGTGAGTATTCAATATTAAAAATCTTTTAACTCTGCACATAGCTCTCACAGTATAAAGAACAAAAGGATGGCCATACTGGTTCAGACCAATGCTATATCTATCTCTGAATCCTGTCTTCCAACAGTGGCCAGTGTCAAATGCTTCAGAGGAAATGAACAGAACAGGGCAATTATCGAGTGATCCATTCCCTGTCATCCATTCCCAGCTTCTGGCAGTCAGAGGCTTAGGGATACCTAGAGCTTTGGGGTTGCATCCCTGACCATCTTGATTAATAGCCATGTTGATGGAACTATTCTCCATTAAATTATCTGTTTTTTGAACCCAGTTATATTTTTGGCCTTCACAACATCCCCTGGCAATGAGTTCCACAGGTTGACTCTGTGTTGTGTGAAGAAGTACTTCCTTTTGTTGGTTTTAAACCTGCTGCCTATTCATTTCATTGGGGGACTCCTGGTTCTTGTGTCATGTGAGGGAGTGAACAACCCTTCCTTATTCACTTTCTCTGCACCATTCATGATTTTATAGACCTTACTCATATCCCTCCTTTAGTTGTCTCTTTTCTAAGCTGTTCTGTTCTCTAACAGGGGACTTCGTTCTGAAAAGTGCTGACTACTCTGGCACTGATCCAGCAATGCACTTAAGGATGTGCTTAGCTTGAAACACATAAACAGTCCCATCAAAGTCAATGAAATTCAGTTTCCATTGTGAATATTTGTCTGCTTTCCAATAATGTTCTCCAATATTCACCTAAAATTAGCTGTATCCACAAAATTTCCTTCCAGTGACGCCATCCACTAGAATATTTGTGGAAAGAGATACAAAAGAGACAACACAGCCAAATACAAATTTCAAACAAATATCCAGTGGGATCTATTTTGCAGTTTTTATCCATGCCTATTAAACGGTTGCAATTCATGTAAGTGTAACTTCTCCTTGGAGTTTGCTCAGCTCCAGGAACTCTCAACTGAGCCTCCCAGAGTTCCTACCCTGTGGACTATAACAATGATAGCTACCAGAGCTCTCTGACACTATTTCCAAGCATGCTTGGAGTCAGGGGTGGGGATAGAATGGTTTAGGAACTCTTGCTGAGCCCAATAGGGTGGTTTGTGGATGAGGTGATATAGGCCAGTGATGATATGACTATGACTAGTAATGACATGACATGACCAGTGATGACATGACGAGTGATGAGCCCATATAATGGCCAGTGATATCATGGGCCGGTGATGAGCCAGGGCTGCTCAGCCCCTGGATGGGGCTTTGTTCCTGACTCAGAGACAAAGGGACCAGTTTTTGTTTCAGTTTTGAGTTTGGGAGCAGAGCGAGAAGCAGAACAACTTAGGGGCTCTTTGATGAACTCCCCCCCCCCCCCCCAAAGCAGAATCTTTGAATTGCTGTGGAATCTAGTGCATGGGTCAGGCAGTTTCAGCTCTGCAGAGACCAGTGTCCAGAGTGGCAGAGATCCAACCCACCAAGACCTCCATTGGACTCCCGACTAGGGAGCCATGACAGGACTTTCCACACCTAGGGGTAAAGACACTGTAAAAGGACCATTTTTTTTGTTTTAGCCAGCCAACAGTGCTACAACACTCATCTCCAAACTCATCCCCAGCATACCACCTACCTGGGATGTGCCAGCTGGGGGCTAGGAGGTGTTGTGCATGTCAAGAGGTGGGGAATTGGTTGATTTATTCATGTTTTAGTACTTATTAGTCAACCCTAACCCTTTCCTTCCCCAGATCCTATTTTTCTGTTCCCAATAAAGGTCACTGCTGTTATATTGTTATTTTTGGATTTGTCATTTCTTTACTGGGGTTTATGTTGATGTATTTAATTGTTTTTCATGTGCTGGGATTACTTCTTACTAGAAATGGTAGAATTAATGTTCTCCAGGGACAGCAACCTTGTGTCACAGGCACAGTGAGGAGTCATCTTGGGTGGAGACACCAGCATCACTAAAAAGAACTCAGGACCCACCCCATGTGAGGAGAGGGGAGAAGCCAATTGTTCCAAGAAGCAAGCATCAAGGAAGAGCCACACCTTGGGGAGAGGCTACATAGGAAAGAATCCAGATCTTCTGTCACTCACCTGCTGACCCCACTTCAGCTTTAATCCACTCTGCCACCTTCCTAACATTGTCTGGATCTGTCACATCCAGCAGCACTGTTTGGAGCTGCTCTGAGGTCACTGCTTTTAGCTCCACTGCTCCCACTTCAGTCAGACAACTGGCAAGAACTCGAAATCCTTTCTTGTCAAAAGTCCTTGCTGCCAGATTTCCAAATCCTGAGTCACATCCAGTGATGAATATATATTTATCTGTGAGATCTCTAATCTTCTGCCCATCTTGTGCCTTCCATCTCCACCACAAATAGAAGATGGCCAGAAAGATGAGGATGTAGAAAAACATTTTCACTAAAGACTTCTAGTCCCTTTTCCCCTGAAACAGAAAGAACCAATGAAGGGAGGCTTTCCCCCACTTTTGTTCCAAGTTTATTTAAACAAGAGAGGACACAGCTCCGTGAAGTGGCTTCCTCAGTGTTCTGCATCTATAGGATTATTGCTTGTATTAAAATGAGGACAAAAGCTAACCTGGCAAACATTTTATGATGGGATTCTACAGAATAAAAGGACCCTTGGACACTGCCTCCCCTTTTCATAGCCTCAACTCCAAAGGAGACATAGTTGAGATGTAAAGAGTCTAGAGCAGGGCAGCAAAAATGAAGGCTGTATAGAAGGAGACTTACAAGACTGGGCTGCACTCACCCCTTGATTTGCACTAGCACAATAAAGCAACTGGTAGTGCAAGGTCTATGAGGAGCAGGGGTCCAGCTGCACAAGCCACCACCAACCTTCCTCTTTGCAGCAGCCCAAAAATGTGGGCAAGGCCATCATGGAAGGGAGCAGACCAGTACAGCACATCACACAATGGGGTCCTGAACTATGACTAGAGATCCTAGGTGCTACGATAATATAAGTAAAAATAAATAGATAATTATAATCACAAATATGCTGATTACTGGGATTATGCATTTCCGGGGATGCTCCACTAGCAGTGCTCCTCCCAGCTGGAATCTAAGACTGTCTTTCCCAGACAGAGTCCCAGAGGAGGATGGTGGCAGTTCTGCCACTTGTCCCCCTCAGGGAGTAAATTTCCCCTTCAGTACATTCGTCCCAGGAGTTCAGTAAGGTGCAATTTGCATCCCTACTCGTTAAGAAGTGAATCTGACCGTGTTGTCTTTTGTGTTCGGTAAGAGTCTACCACATTTTGGGATCTACTGCAATAATAATAATAAATAATAAGTAATTAATAATTAATTAATACATAATTAACAACGGACATAACAGCATTCTATACAATCCTAACTTGAGTGAAAAACAACTGGTTGTGCCTCCCCAGCTAGGGCCATGACACAGAAAACAGAAGACACAATGAAATAATCTAGGAGACCTGCTAAACAGATAGACGGTAACGTAGTATTTTTATACACTGCCTATAGACACTGCTATCTCACTGCTGCAGGTAGTCATTGCTGCTACATACAGTCTGGCCAAATTCTCCATCAGGAAGAAGACAAAAAAAAACCCCCAAACAGTGCAAAAGCAAAGCACATGCATTTATCCTGTTGTTCTGTATTGTGGGAGGGAAGGGTGTTCCTTTCTTATCCCCACATGTAATCCCTTTATGCCCTGAAACACAAGGACCCATCTACCCCAGACCTTTTGCCTGATTTCCTAGCTAATGTGGCTGCTTGTCAGAGGCTGCTCAAGACAGTCTGCTGCCCTTGGCAAAACTTCAGTGTGCTTGCCCCTCCTAGGACAGTAGATTTGGCCCAGATGCTCCTCCATCATGACAGAAGGGCAGCCAGGGCAAATTTAAGTGAGTGGTGTTGTGACTGGGCCCCCTGGGTTGCAATGCCACTCAGATTTGGCCTAGCTGATTCTCTCTTATGATGGAGGGCCAGCTGGACCAAATCTGCCACCCTAGAGAGCTGCCCAGAAATCTGCTGCCCTAGGCTGTTTCCTCATTTGTCTATAGCTAGAGTGGCCTCTGTGGCACGTATTTCAGAGTAGCAGCCGTGTTAGTCTGTATCCGCATGTAAATATCTTTGGTGGAAGTGGGTGCAGCCTCTTGCACTGCAAGGTGTTGCACATAAGTGTTACAGAACAGAATACATACATATACTAATTTGTGGTGTTTAACTTTGCTGTCCTCTGTGATCTCAGTTGTGGGGAGAGGATACTGAACAAGATAAACAAATGCTTGCTCTCAGTGTGGTTAAGTATATTTCCTTTGTACTGTAGAACAAGGAATTCTAGTATGTAAACTTACGTATACACAAAAGAATGTTGCATTTTCACTGCCTTTGTCTTTGACCTTTATTCTAATCAGCTTCTTTGGAAAAATAATTCTGGTTTATCATAGTGCAGATGGGTGAGGCACTGCTTGGGGTGTAGAGAACCATGAAGGGTACACACTCTAAGGGTGTGTCTACACCACAATTAAACACCCATGGCTGGCCTGTGTCAGCTGACTCTCTAGGGGATCAGGCTGTGGGGCTGTTTAATTGAGGTATAGATGTTAAGGTTCAGGCTGGAGCTGGGCTTTGGGACCTTGTGAGGTGGGACGATCCCAGAGCCCAGGCTCCAGTCTGAGCCCAGACATCTATACTGCAGTTAAACAGCTCCATTGCCCGAGCCCCATGAGCTTGAGTCAGCTGACGTGGACCAGCTGCAAATGTTTAATTGCAGTGTAAACATACCCTAAGGTTCTAGTGTCTCTATTCACCTAAGCAGTGTCTCACCATCTGCACTACTATTTATGCCTGTGCTGGGGGGAGCTTGCAGCATATGTACTCGACTCGCTGCCATGAGGAGTGTACAGTGTAAACAAACCTTTACACTGAAATTCAGTCTAATCCTTTTGCTTTGTTTCAAATCAACATTTTGGAATTCAATTTTTTTTCATTTTGAAGCATTGAGTTGAAAGAATAATTTTACATCAAATCATTTCATTTTGATTGAAAATGTCCTAATTTTCTGTTTTGACATTTCCAATTTGAAACTTTTCAGAATTCTTAATTTTTTGTGAAAAATTCTGACATTTTGACTTTTGGCTCCAGTTTGGAATGGAAAGTAATTTTGAATTGTGAACATGTCCTGTGAAAGGAAAATTCCATTTTTCAAACAGCTGTAGTCAGTACTATGATGTTTCTCTGTAAAGTGCATGAAATGAGCTGGCTTTATGTAATGAGCTCCCTACCAAGGTCATCAGTTGTGATAGAACTTATGATGTTTCTGGACCAAAAGCACAGACCGCCACCCATTGATCTGAAGGAGCAATTCCACTGGCTAATGGTGATAACAGACACATACCTTATATGCAGGCAGCCATAAGCAGGAGACAGGAGCACACAGATTTAGCCATTCTATTATAGTTACTGTACCTAGCAATTCAACTTATTCCCCACACCAATATAAGAAAATTTCATTTCATTAAATGAAATGAAAATTGATTCTTATCATCAAAACAGCTTATCACTTGCAGCAAACAATGCCTTTCAGAGAGGCAACTCCTCTCTTCTAGGTGGCAAAGTCACAAATGCATACTTTTTCTTAATGGTCAATTTACTTTCTTCAGTTCTGCTTGGGGTATTTCATTTTCTTCTCCAAAATCATGCACTGATGAAGGAAAAATGTTGTAAATATGTAGTGGCATCTCACAGAACAGACATGTCACTTCCGCTTTTTAACAGTAAAACCTCAAAAGAAGTGGAGGGTAAAACCTGTGTTGGACAAAGTGAATACTAAATATCTCTAGCAAGTTTCCTGTGAACACCAAGAAAAAAGTGAAGAGACATATTTTCATGGTACTATACCTGAACCAGCAGGAGCTTTGAAGCACTTTCTGTGCACAGCCACATTTCAAGAATCTTGCATTTGTGGCAATCTTGTGTTAATAATATTACTTCTAATCCAAACCGAGAACAACTTTTTTCAGACTCATAGCAAGTAGATTAAGTCTCTGCCTCTCAGTGAGCTCATATGAGAAGGAGAGAAAAAAGTATCCTGTTATTCCTCAAAATTTCAAAAACAGCTGAAAGGATTTCCCTGGCAACTGTAAAAGGCAAAATATCACAGAACTGGAAACATTTACCAGTAACTCTAAATGAATCAGATTCAGAAACGTGTTTCCTTTTCTTCCCCTCTATGTCTAAGGTTGTCATGTAAAGAAAAGTTTGAGCAGAATAAATAAAATGTTTACATGAAAAATTTAACTCTCACCTGATTTAGGGGAGATACGGTCTCTGGGAGGTAGCCATTGCCTTTTCTTTCTGTCGCCTTGTTTCTCTGTCTCTGTTTAGGGGAGATCTGGTCTCTGTGTGTGCTTACTAAGGAAGTAGTGCTGAACCAGGAAAAGCCTGGTTACATGAGTTTCACAAGTCAGTTGTCATAAACAGCAGCTCTGTTCTGATCATTAGAAGGTTGGATGAGCTCTATTAATGTTTGTTCCTTATTCATGAGTCATGTTTGTTATAGGATCCATTGCTGGGTATTATATATTTCACCTGCGCACTCCGAAATGAACCAAAACTTCACTGCTAGTGTAGGTGAGCACAACTCCAGTGACATCGGTGGTTGGCAGCTACTTTGGTTTCAGTGGTTCTTTGATTTGATTCTAGCAGGGCCACAAACAGCTTTTAGGGGACGTGCGTCAAAATCTGAAAATGAGCCCCTCCCACTCTTCCAACAAATTACCACGGGGTCGGGGGGGGGGGGGAGGGGAAGAATGGTAGGGCGAGTGTACCCTGCAGCAACAGTGTCCCATGAGGCTGGGTCCTGCTCCCTGCTCTGGGCATTGTGACCTAGTGTATGGAGTCCCAGTGCCATTCGGCTTTGGCCCAGCTGCCTCTCTGTCATGATGGAGTGGCCTCCACAGCCAAACTTCAGTGGCGTTGCAGCCCTGTGCACCCAGTTGCAAGGCCACTTGGTTTGGGGAGAGGATGGGGCAAAAGTGTCTCTTACTCCCCCCCTCCCACCCTCGGTTCCTGGATTCTAAAGCTGGGCAGATAATGAAAAGAATTCACCATGACCATTTCCTTGCATTTAAAAATGAATTTGCTTGGATTGTTCATTTATTATTATTTGTGTTAACATAGCACCTGGATCCCTCAGTCATGGACCAGGACCTGATTGTGCTAGGCGCTGTACAAACACAGAACAAAAATGGTCCTTGCCCCAAGGGGAATACAATCTAAGCATAACATAAGAGCCGAGAGATGAGTACAGACAGCCCAATGGGGGAATACAAGGAAACAATGAGACACTATTGGTCAGCACGATAGGCAGAGGTCTCAGCACACCAACAGCCTAACTGTTGTCAGGTGTTATGTAGGCGTCATAACAAAGGCGGGTTTTGAAGGTGGAGAATGTGGTAATTTTGCAGATGTTTATGGGGCGATCCTCCCAAGCATGAGGGCCAGCATGGGAGAAAACACAAAGGAGCTTTTAGGGAATTTAACTGGTGGGTGATGGAGGCTGACACTGTGGGCTGATTGGAGTGGACAGTCAACATCTCAATAGTGAATGAGTGATGACAGGTAGGGTGCGGATATACCATAAAGGAGCTTGAAAATTAATGCAAGTAGCTCATGTTTGATGTCATAGAGAAGGGGGCTCCAGTGGAGGGTCTCGGAGACATGGTCAGAGCAACAGGCTAGGAGAATGACCTTTGCACCAGCATTCTGAATGGAATGTAAGTGAGGCAAGATTGAGTTTGTCAAGGCCAGAGAGAAGGATGTTGCAGTAATCGAGATGTGAGATGATGAGCGCATGGATAAGAGCTTTAGCTGCGTGGATGGGTAGAAATGATTGTATCTTAGTGATGTTTTGCAGAAAGAATCAGCAAGATTTAGACATATCCAGGCTATGAGGACCTAGACAGAGGGCTGAGTTGAAACTTAGGTTACAGCTCTGGGCGACAGGCAGGATGGTGGTGTTGTGTTCAGCAATTGAGGAAGCAGGTGGTTGGGAGAGCTTGGGGAAAGGCTCGGAGCTCTGTTTTAGCCGTGTTGAGCTTGAGCTCGTGGCTAGACATCCACAAGGAGATGTTAGAGACACAGGCTAAGATTTTAGTTTGGACAGAAGGAGACTGGTCTGGAATAGAGAGATCTGTGAGATGTCAGCATAGAGATGGTAGCTGTGTTTGCAGATGAGATTACCCAGAGATAAAGTGTAGAGGGAGAGGGGATCAGGGCAAAGCCCTGTGGGATCACCACAGAAAGCTGGAGGAATGATGATGAGGATCCTCTGAAGAGCACACTGATGGCACAATTAAAGAGGTAGGAGGAGAACCAGGAGAGAACAGGGTCATGGAAGTCAACAGTGGCTGACAGGTTAAATGGGATAAGAATAGAGACTGGTTTTTGAACTAGGAAGGTCATGTGAGACTTTGGTGAGAGTGGTTTCAGTGGTGTGCAAGTTCAGTGGAGTTCTTGTCTGTTTTGTGTATGTTTTCTACAGTATTTTAGTGATTAATTTTACTAGTAGTAATGGAAAGAAAAATGATAAATGTTAAGAATATATTGAAGGATATTTGTGGAAAGTGCCTTTTAAATTTATAACTGAACAGTTATATTGGAAACCTGATTCTAAGAGTTCTGCTCAGGCAATCCGGGAAAAGAATCATACCATGTGACCAATCAAAATTAACCAACATAGCCTAATTTTGAATATTGGACATGTTTGTGAGTGACCTACAGTTTGAGAATTATTTGCCGAAATTATGTGACAAATTACTCTGAATGGCAAATTAAAAAGACAATTGCAAACGATTCAGTCATGTACCCATCTTCTTGTTACTTTTTTCTAAATAACTTATAATTTGAATTTAAATTTTTAAAAGATATGAAAGTATATAATGTTAGGCATATGAGGCAGTAACCTAAAACAGTAGGGTAAAAATGATCCACGGATATCTGCAGATAAAAAGCGGATATCCATGGATTTTCAGGGCTCTATGCATATGTATAGCCATGTTATTTTATTTACTTTCATTCTTATCATGCAGAAAGGGAAAGGTCACAATAATGTATTTTCTTTAAGCTGGTCAGCTGGTTTGCCCACAATTTTCTTTTTTTCGGACCCACTCCTGCAATTTTTACTAACACTAGCAAATACTCCCATTAGAGTCAACAGGAACTTTATCTGCACTGCAGCCTTCAGGAGCAGTTCCTGTATTTGTGACCTGATGATTTCTTTTTATTGCTAGATGAATAACTGAAGAGAACACAGCAGTGTGAAAAGTCAGATGCTAAGCAAAGTATATAGTCTTTTTCCAAGGCCAAAGATTTAGCATTTTCAAAGTACCAGAAGAAAGACGCTGTTGTTCTCAGAAGTGTTAACATGAGAATAAACTCATTTGACATGCATGGTAATGAAAAGAAGGTCATTTATTTTCCTGATCAAAATCACATTGAAGCCACACAGAGAAAAATAAACGCTTTTAACATTCATCTTATGGTAGCTTTGATTGATTGTTGGTTCTTTTCATTTCATTTAGAAGCTAGTACTAGCTAATGTTAAAAGTATTATAGCTCTTCTGACTAAAGACAGTGTATATGCATGACAAGGTGGATGAGATAGTATCTTTTACTGGACCAACTTCTGTTGGAGTGAGAGACAAGTTTTTGAGCTTACACAGAAAATAAATGACTTGAAGAACTCGGTCCAATAAAAGATATTACCTCACCCATCTTGTCCTCTATTTATAAATCTAACATTGCAAGGAACACCAACACATGCAATGTAAGTGAACTGATCAGGGACTTTCCTGCTACAATGAACATATGCTAATTTGCACTGCATATTTACTACTGCCAGCGTCAGAGTCCTACCTGAGTTAGGCTTGGCAGAATTTGATGTATTTTTTATACTTTTGATAGATAATATTAATGTTTATTTTTACTTTAATTTTTTATTGACGTACATTTTCACAGTTGTTGGAAATTATTGGCGGCAGGTGTCACAGGGTGCTCTACTCACCACTTGTCTGGCACCTCCTCCTGGTCATGCTGGAGATTAACTCTTGAGGTCAACACCCCTTCCTATGGTCGCATGCTGTGTCTCTCTCTCAGGTCTGCAGCTCCTCTCTCATCCAGGAACCGCAGCATCCTCTTAGTGACTCAGTCCTCCAGCCAGGTCACTCAACGTTCCCCCTTCCGCGTACAATCCTTCTATTCTCACAGTGACTCAGGCAGTCTTCCCATTCCCTGTCCTGCTGGTGCCACTTCCCCTGTGGTGGGTGGGGGAACCCAGACCCACTCTCTACTCTGGGTTTCAGTTCAGTGACTTTCAACCCAGCAGTTCTCGGCTTTCCTCTCCCAGCCCTCACTGCTCGTTTCCTGCACTGCTTCCTACCTCTGTGGTTCCCCTCCTTTCCCTAAGTGTACCACCTCCAAACCCTCCTCCCAGGGAGTGACTGCCCTTTCCCAGCAGTTTCCCCTGTCTGTTGCCAGCTTCCTGGCTTTATAGGCCCTTGCAATCACTTCCCTGCTCCCTGGCTCTTCCTTCAGGTGCATCCTGAAAGTCTATGAGTCTGTGAGCTAATAGGCCTATCTGGCCACCTTAACGCCTTCCAGTCCTGTCTGGAAATCCCCATGGACACCCCATCACATGGGGTCAAACAATAATTATTTAATGACAGTAGATTTTGAGATTCAAGAAATTAAAGTTTATAACCGTTAAAACACAAATGATCAAAATTACAGGTAAAAATATACAAAGTAAATATCCTTAAATCAAAATCTAGTAAGGTCTGAAGCAGTATTTTTCTTGTTTGCCAATCTGTAAATTTTGATGATTACTGATGGAAATATTTTTTTCGGTTTGTGTGGGTATGATGAAATTGATTGTTATCAACAATTACTGATAAAAAGCTAATCCTGCCAAGCCTTTTGTACCATAGAACAAACTGTTCCTTTCCCATCTCTTCTATTTCTTCTAAAGTCTTTTATCTATTATTCATTATTATTATTCAATTGCATTAAGAAAACTAATAAAAGTTCATGACACACACTCCAAGAAAAGGTTAAAAATGAAGATATTTTAAAATGAAGATAACTTAAATTTCTCCCTTAAAGCAGTTGCTTCATAATTTAAGTTGCAAACAAAAAGAATAGATCCTATTTCCTGGTTTAATTCTGGGAACCAGTTATATGCACTGTTATTCAGCGTCACTGTTTTTTAGGACTGTATTATTTGGACATAGGGCGACCAGACAGCAAATGTGAAAAATCGGGACGGGGGTAGGGGGTAATAGGTGCCTATATAAGAAAAAGACCCAAAAATCGGGACTGTCCCTATAAAATCGGGACATCTGGTCACCCTATTTGGACACAGGGAGTGTGATACCATCTGGGGCTAAACAGAAAAAGTGACTCCCAAAGCCTTGTTGTCCAGAAGTGAAGGCCTGGTGAGCTCAGAGATGTGAGTTCTCTGCAATGGGAAGAAATCGGGTTTTTTGCATTTAAACAAAGGTAAAGTGCAATTACTCAACATACTAGTAGAAGCAGGACGCAGAGGTATTACTATGTGGCATTGTGGCTTGCCCTTTACTGGCTCATGATCTACAGCTTCAACACTGTAACTGACAAGGTGGAATAACTGTTTGGAGATGGAGATATCCCATCTCCTAGAACTGGAAGGGACCTTGAAAGGTCATCGAGTCCAGCCCCCTGCCTTCACTAGCAGGACCAAGTACTGATTTTGCCCCAGATCCCCAAGTGGCCCCCTCAAGGATTGAACTCACAACCCTGGGTTTAGCAGGCCAATGCTCAAACCACTGAGCTATCCCTCCCCCTGATGGAGGAACTAAAAGTAAACTGCAAAAATAACAAGCTGTGCCTCAGTTCCCATATGTAAATACGGGACAGTAACACTTCCTCTCTCACAGGAAGTGCAGCTTAATTTATTAAGTGCAGTGCAGCTTAATTTATTAAGATTAGTTTGAGTAGTCGTTGAGATCTTCATACGCAAGGTGTCAGAACAGCACAAAGTGTTATCGTCAGTGTTCAGAAGCGACCATGATGATGTCCCTAGAAGTACCTTACACTGACAGATAAAGGACGGATTTTACTGCCAGGGACACAACTGAGAATCTGGAGTAATTCCACTCAAAATTTAATTCACGTGTGTGAGTGACTGAGAGATTCTCAGCTGACTGTGGCTCCTGACTCTCGGACCAGTGTTATCACAGATTAGCGTAACGTAGCGCTGCTCTGAACCAAGTCCTCTGCCAGTCAGAGAGAGTCCAGAATGCTGCATCTGGGAGCAGACTTCGTCCCAAAGCATGGAGGCAACTCGGTCATCTGGTGTGTCAATCTGGAATTAATGTGTGGTGACATACTGGAAATATATGGTCATCTAAGCACTCTACAGTTATGACCCAGAATAGGGAGTCACAATTAGTGACTAACTCTCTTGCGCTGGAAGCTTTTTATTGGATCACTGCCACAAGGGTTTTTTGGGGTTTATTTTTTTTGGACAATGTACTAATCTACTGTGGTAAAACCAGTTCCTTTGGTTTATTGTAAACAATTATGTCACATCTTGGAGCTAGGGAGTGCCTTCTATAGGAGACTTAATAATGTATGCCAAAGGGCATCCAAACGTTGTATGCATGAGAGAAATAATCTGTCAATGAATATTAAAGATATTTCCCCACTAGCTTACTCTCATGAAGGATATTGGAAGAAATCCGAAGAATAGATAGTGATTTTGTCACTGGATATACAGTGACATAAATACTTTGGTTAAAAGGAAACATTAAATGTATTGCAATTTGACCTTCTTTTGCTCATGCAAAGTAATATTAGAATAAAGTGAGATCAACACAATAAGTTAAATGCTTCCTTTTAACTCAGATCCTGGTAAAGAGGAACCCCTCTGGCAAAAGTAGCGTACGTTCCATCGACTGAACTTCAATGGGATTTTGGCATCTAACGCCCTCAGGTGCCTTTGAAAAGCCCAGCCCTGGCCATTCATGTTTTAGTGCTGTACTTCTTTCTTAGTACACAGAAATGCTACTTGAACTGAACCCAGAGAAAGCAATAGATTGGTTTTCCCTTTTCCAGCACATCTACAGAGTGCCAGAAAGCAGTAATGTTCCAGGAAAAATGCTAGAGTTGGCAGGTGCACTAATAGTAGTTTGGAAAACATGAAGCTGGATGTGACTGGGCACAAAACAGGGCCTGCATGTGCTAGAAAGCACTGAAAAAGTGGGAATATTTGAATCATAGTCATAGTCATAGATTTTAAAACTGAAGGGATCACCAAATCATCGTCTGACTTCCTGTATATCTCATGCCTCCTACACAACCCAGAACCCCCACATTGGCCCCAACAACCAAATCAAAATATTATAACCCACAGGAGATGAGACTATTATGTGCCACAGGCAGAGAACAGAAGAGACTGAGGTGCACCAATGCTCAAAGCCCCTGAAATGGCAGGAACTGATACATTGAAATATACCTCATGGTCTCAGCAACTGATCCACACCCCAGAGATGAAAAAAACCCATATCTGTCAATCAGGCCTGGGAGGGAATTCCTTCCAGCCCCCCAAATATGGCAATCAGTTAGACCATGAGCATGTGAGTAAGAAACTGCCAGACAAGCACCTGAGAGAACACTTGGTGCCACCTCTGAGCCCTGGTCCTTTCCATCCAGTGTCCCATCTTCAGCTGTGGCCATCTCTGATGCTTCGGAGGAAATAGACAAAAAAACAAAACCAACCACCAACCCAACCAGAATGTATTGGGGAGAAAACTCCTTCCTGACCCCTGCAGGTAACCAGCTGAAGGCCTGAAGCATGAGATTTTAGAAACATAAAACATAAACTGGAAGGGACTCCTGCCCCCCCCCCAAGCCCTGCCCTCTTTGCCCCCCATTACAAGCAACTCTATTTGTGGCCAATTTCTACCCACTTGATCTTGTGCAAATATTGTTCATTAGCTAAATAGCTCTGCTCCCTCCCTGGTGTTTACCCCCATGGTGTATTCCTTTGCTCATCGGCAGCACCCATCCAACCTGGAATTTCTTGTTTGTCTCCCCACAGATAGTCATGCCTTTATCCACCTACCTGATTGCTTCCTTTTCAAAGATAGCAGATAATTTATCTGAAGGCTGGGTTCATTTTTCTTTTTGTTTTAAACCTTTAAAAATATGTTTAGCCTGCTGTGTATTCAAACATAGCCAATTGGATGCTCCAGAGAAAGGATCTGTAAACATCTGTTAACTGCAGAACAAATTCCTGGCTCCCCTCAATCATTGTCTAAATAAGTAGAAAAAATAAAGGTTGTAAATCAAAATGTGACTTAGTGACTCTTTCACGATGAGGCCCAGTGAGGAAGTGTTTGAAAGCTGAGGGGGCTAGGGATGACCAAGAGGACAGAGATCTGCTGAGGCTTTCTAAGCAAGATCACAGCAGGAGGGGCAGGTTGTAGTGAGGCTAATTGGCTGGCTAGCTATTTAAGCTTTGTCTTTACTGCTAAAAAAAGTGTGTTTTACTGAGGCTAAATAATGCCTATCTCGCTGTAAAAATCTAGTGGAGATGAGCCACCACAGTTTTACCATGAGGTGAACAAGGCAAGATCAACGACCGATGGGGGATACAGCACCGACCTCGCCTCACTACCTCGTGATAAGAACTACAGGGCGCTTGGCTCCACTGTGATTTTACTGTCACATGTTAGTTATCTAGCTGTAGAAAACTCAACCTATTAGCCGTGATGACAAAATGTTAGAGCCCATGTCAGAGAGGAGGGACCAGAGATCTGGCCTGGATATGGGCAGAAAAGCAAGCTTTTGGGTAAGGACCAAATGTTTATTCTCTCTGAACTTAACCTCTGAACCAGTTTGTCTATTACTCAGCAATTTTTTTACAGAACCAATTATTAAGGCTGAGGTTAGTGTTTACAATGGAGATGCTAACCTATTCTGACCCACATCATTGCTTGCCAAGTAATGCTATAATATTGTCTTCCTATAATTTCAAGAGGCTCTATGTTTTAACCACTGCAGAGCGAACTGCTGCCCAAGTGCCCTGACTTTGTGTTGTGTGATTACTTTAGTCAAGCTTAAACTCTCCATCTGATGTCAATGAACTGTAGCATGGTGACTGCAAGGTTACCGACCCAGGTGCAAATAGTCAATGCCCACTTAAAAAGCTTCAGATCCCGTTAACGGGTTAGAATGATGCAAACTGTGGCTGCAAATGGGTGTACACATCTTTGGCTACCTGCACTGAACTGGATCCTTGCCGTTTCTTCTATGGTTCTTTCTTACAGCTTTGGTGAGCAACAAATCTATCATATTTTTAATATTAGAACGTAATAATCTGCAATTTACTAATTTAAAAGTGACTTGTATTTTTGCCCCAAAATAATCTGATGAATAGTATGCAATGAATAGTATCTGAGTCCATTAGGGGCTACTCAAGAAGTTGAGTCACTATTTGGCATGCACACTGCTATTAATCTTTCAGAGCATTCTAGGCTCACATATTCAAAGAGCAAAGAACGATATCTATGAAACTTTTTGCAATGCCTATGGTCAGTGCAAAGGGCCTGATCCAAAACTACTGAAGTCAATGGAAAGTTCCTTCGTATAGAACATATTTTCCTTTGTTATTTTAATGTGATAATTTGTTTTAATGAACCTGGATTCATTTTCCTTTTTATTTCCCTAGAGATTTTGGCTTATCAGAAGTTTAATATTTATTGATTGTTTGGCTATGGCAAAATGTCATTTCACTTTAATGCCATATCTGATACATGCCATTAGTTGTTTCTGCACATGGTGGGGAGAGAAATGATGATCAGATATCTTCTATTATTTAATTCTGTCCTAATCCATATATTAGCTTCTGTAGTCTGCAAAGTGTTACCAATGTTCTGTAGCTAGACAACCAACCCCAAAAGGGCAGTCTGTTCTAGCGCTCGCCCAGCCTATTAATCTAGTGTATTAATCTGTTTCTGGTAATCAGCAGAATGATGCTTGCTGAGGATTACATATTTTGTGGAGCTTCAGAAAGGTAAACATGTGTATTTAAAACCATTGGTTCCTTCTTTATTATGATCATTCACAATGTTACAGGAAAAGTCAGATCATTTCAAAAAGTCTGGTCCTAACAAAAACTCCACCGAGAATCTTTGCCCAAAGCCAGTAGCAAGAGAGAAAAATGACATTTCACCTTTACCTGTTGATTTTTTTTTAATCATTTAAAGCAACCTTCTGTAGGCGTTATGCATCAGAATTTGGGGGTTGGAAGGTTTCAGCTGCGTAGGGTAATCTGTAGTTGGATTTGTATCAACTGGCTGAATCTAATCTGGATCCATGGGCTCAAGATTCTGAGGTCACTGACACTACTGAACTCTTGTTTATACCGCTCCAGGGTGAAGCCACACCTCTCTGATTGCCATCTAGAAAGGGGGGCAATTCATGATATCAGCAGGTGTTTGTCAGAGGACATGAGGGAGCAGGCCCTAAGTCTGACTGGCAGCAAGCCAGCTACAGAAACAAAGCCCTTCCTAATTAAAGTATTAACAATACCTTTTGCTCTCAGTGTAGTGACCTGGAATGGCATGTGAGCATCAGAGCAAGCAGCCTCTCTGTTTTAGAAAGGTACCTGATGGATTACACAAAACACTGTAATGACTGTGGGCTCGTGTATTCTAACACCATGATCTTTAGCTGACCGCATACATTTGACATAGGAAATGCAATACAACGCAACATTTGGGCAAGCACTTCAAAGGAACTTGTTACGCGACAGTAAGCAGCAGGCTCTGTAGCAAGTGTTCACAGGCTCAGGGTCCATCTCAAATGATTGTACAGAGTTAAATAATATGGTTGCAGAGAGAGAGAGGCAGACAAACAGAGAGGGAGTTTTTGCCTAACTCAGACTGGACCCCCTCATTGCAGACTGTGACATGTTTCTGAGGTGGAAATGCTTCACCATATAGAGTTTCAGCATAGGGCCAGTTTCACTCCTTTGCTTTGGCTGCTTTCCACCGATCCAGTTAAATCGGCTCATGGCTGCTTTGCACTCTCGGAGCTGT
Source organism: Malaclemys terrapin pileata (assembly GCF_027887155.1). Taxonomy (NCBI): domain Eukaryota; kingdom Metazoa; phylum Chordata; order Testudines; family Emydidae; genus Malaclemys; species Malaclemys terrapin. Next base: position 42,815,434 of record NC_071515.1, read on the forward strand.
TGAAAGAAGCCGGAATGTACCAGTGACTCTAGCCCCTTAGCTTTATATTTTAAAAAGTCTCATATTTGTTGGCACAACGCAGTTTCCAGGTGAGTTTTCAAATATTTAAGAATAGCGGGTATGAGCATTTCAGCAGACTTTGCTCACACAGTGCAGAAAATCAACTTGGGAATGAAGTCATCATTACATAGCAGAACATATATTTTCACAATCTGGTTTTGCAATTCCATTTATAATTATACTTGTGCGAGTGTAAAGGTTAAAGAAACATTATCGAGTATAATGTTGCATCTGAAGAAGTGAGGTTCTTACCCACGAAAGCTTATGCTCCCAGTACTTCTGTTAGTCTCAAAGGTGCCACAGGACCCTCTGTTGCTTTTTACAGATTCAGACTAACACGGCTACCCCTCTGATACTATTATCGAATATGCCTTTGGAAATACTGAATAGTCAACAAACTTCTTTGTACATTACATTACTGTTCTGTAAACACAGTGACAATACAAAGCAATCAGAGCTGAGGCCCAGGAACTCGTCCATTTTAATGTGTTTAACTTAATAAACAAGGGATTTCTTTTGCTTATATCCATCTGCAACATCTAATCCTTTACAAATAATAATCATAATGAATAAACATGTCTGTTCTTTGTAGTTTAATACCCTAAGCCTAACAAGGCTGTTCGATTGTCATGTCTGAACAAAATCTGTATGTCATAATGTAAAATAAAGAAGTAGTTGTTGGTAGCAGGCTTACTTCCTGTGAAACTTACATGATAATACAAAAAGAACAGGAGTACTTGTGGCACCTTAGAGACTAACATATTTATTAGAGCATAAGCTTTCGTGGGCTACAACCCACTTCTTCGGATGCATATAGAGTGAAACATATATTGAGGAGATATATATACACACATACAGAGAGCATGAACAGGTGGGAGTTGTCTTACCAACTCTGAGAGGCCAATTAAGTAAGAGGAAAAAAAAAAAACTTTTGAAGTGATAATCAAGATAGCTCAGTACAGACAGTTTGATAAGAAGCAAGTGTGAGAATACTTACAAGGGGAGATAGATTCAATCACATCAGCCATAACATCAGGGGCTCGTTCACCTGCACATCTACCAATGTGATATATGCCATCATGTGCCAGCAGTGCCCCTCTGCCATGTACATTGGCCAAACCGGACAGTCTCTCCGTAAAAGAATTAATGGACACAAATCTGACATCAGGAATCATAATACTCAAAAACCAGTGGGAGAACACTTTAACCTGTCTGGTCATTCTATGACAGACCTGCGGGTGGCTATCTTAAAACAGAAAAACTTCAAAAACAGACTCCAACGAGAGACTGCTGAGCTGGAATTGATATGCAAACTAGACACAATCAACTCAGGATTAAATAAGGACTGGGCATGGCTGAGCCATTACAAACATTGAATCTATCTCCCCTTGTAAGTATTCTCACACTTGCTTCTTATCAAACTGTCTGTACTGAGCTATCTTGATCATCACTTCAAAAGTTTTTTTTTTCCCTCTTACTTAATTGGCCTCTCAGAGTTGGTAAGACAACTCCCACCTGTTCATGCTCTCTGTATGTGTGTATATATATCTCCTCAATATATGTTTCACTCTATATGCATCCGAAGAAGTGGGTTGTAGCCCACGAAAGCTTATGCTCTAATAAATTTGTTAGTCTCTAAGGTGCCACAAGTACTCCTGTTCTTTTTGAGGATACAGACTAACACGGCTGCTACCCTGAAATCTATGATAATACAAACAGTTTCTAAGACCCAAAGGTCAGGGCATTAATGATACTATCTATACTTACAGCCAGGGGCGCCTCTATGTTTTTTGCCGCCCCAAGCACGGCAGTCAGGCTGCCTTTGGCAGCACGCCTGCGGGCGGTCCACTGGTCACGCGGATTCGGACCTCCCGCAGGCATGCCGCCGAAGGCTGCCTGTCTGCCGCCCTCACAGCAACCGGCAGACCGCCCCCCACGGCTTGCCACCCCAGCCATGCGCTTGCTGCGTTGGTGCCTGGAGCCGTCCCTGCTTAGAGCCAGAGAAATAGATATTTTATATGCAAACAATGGCATGCTCTCTGGGGGCATAATTCCTAGTAAAATTGTCAGAAGTGATCACCTTCTTTTCATAGAATATGTCAAACGAGTTTGCATGTTGTCTCTTACAGAAGTTGTTAATACAGCAACCGATGTTTTGGCTATTTTAACCCAGTGAATTAATTACGTTGATAAAATTATACTAATTAACAAAACTTTACAGCCTTATACATTTCTTCTACTTTTGTGTGTGTTTGCATGTGTGTATCTGACACGCATGGGAGAGTTGGAAAATTGGGCAAACCTTAGGTTGTTGCTTTGTATTGACTTTTCCCCATGTCTGTAGGACCTCTGTCAAGTTTATCGGGACTTTGCATAAATGGAGGAGGGTCTGTACTCGCTTCGTAGCCTGGCTCCAACCCCAGAAGCTAATCAACACCTTTCATATGTGTTTGATACAGACTAATTTAAAACAGATACTTTTGTTACAACGCATAGCTGTAGCCTGTGATCAGTGACACAGCTGCCTTTAATTTCATTGCAACTTTACATATTTACCCCAGGAGAGAATCTGGGCCCTAGAGTGTTTGAAATCTTCTCTTTAATCATTCTAGAGGAAAAAAACATATAAGCCTTTTGTGGTGTTTTAGTTAATTTTTGATTCTAGCAGATCTCTTCCCCACAAATATTAATTTTATCCCTTAAACATATTTTAAACAATTATGCACCAAATTCTCTCTCCTCCCCCGCCCCCATTTTAGTTTTTCTTGTGATTGTTGAATGCAATACTTTGTTTCTAGGAGTATCACTATTTATTGGCTAGTGGATTAACAGTTCCAGTCCACACATCAAAATCCCACTGGCTATTCTTCTACTTAAGAAAGGTGGATACAAGTACCAAAAAGGGGATATGGGCAAGGTTCAGAGGAGGAGAGACCAAAACGAAAGCCCAGTGGCAGGAAGGTGAAGAGTCAGGGTGGAAGTGAATGGTTCTGAAAGGTGGGGATGAAAGGAAGGGAATAGACAGGAAGTGGCAGGATTTATACAAGAAGTGACTTCAGCATCATTATCTATTGACCAATCTCCTATTTATCCCTCACTCTTGATTTGACAGGGAGGGGTGTCCTTATATTTCTTGCATCCTGCTGTAATTTAAGAGAGAAATTGCATCACAGCTCCTCCTGCTTTTACGTAACTGCCACTCCATGGATTTCATACAATGTAATAGGCAGGTAAACAGCCACAGGAGAAAAGGGAAGTATGAAGCAAAAACTGTTTAATACTAAGGCATGTGAAGACATAAGCAAGTGGCAAGAGGGCAACCTATATACACAGTAGAGAAGGAAGCCAAATCCATCAACATGACACTCAGAAGCCTGAACAGACCAGCATAAGACCAAAATAAATGGCAGAAACAGGTAGATGCCCTATACAGAAGAGGGTGTGGGAGGATTAAAAAAAGAGAGAGAACAGACAAGTGCAGGACCAGCCAATGGTGCTGCAGAGCTTGGGAGAGGTGTGCTGCCATTCTTGAAGGGGTGAGGCCTAAGAGAAGGCAGCAGCAGTGGAAGACTTCAGGGATGGGGTGGGAGGACTCCATGTGTTTGTCCAGTGGTTTCCAGGCCATGTAAGATGTCCTGGATGCTACCTTTCCTGCTTTATCCAGCCACTGGTTCACTAATCCCAATGAGATGATGAGGCAGACGGAGGACCCTTCAAAACCCATTCAGGATTTAACCATGTTAAAACCTCATGCAATAAACTACCCGTGGGGTGTAACTTAGCCTGAAGCATTGTTTCTGCTAGCATGACTGTTAAAGATAAATCCCTGCTTGTATTGTTTAGGCAAACTGTGCTACAACCATGCTAGCTATAATCAAGTTGGGGAAACCCTTGCTGAGTAGCGCCTGAGCCACACTCAGCATGTATTGTAATATTTCACTCCTTTTGAAAGACTAACACTTTAGTCACTGATAGTTAAATGTGCTTTTGTTTCAGCTCTCTTCACTATCTGTAGTGTCACTAGATTTGTAGGACTGTATTCTGTTCTCAGTTACACTGGTGTAAATTCAATGTGCTTAGCAGAGTTACACTGGAATAACACGGATGTAACTGAGATCAGAGTATGGCCCGTACAATGTTGTCTTATCATTTTAAAAGACATTACTATGGTGATACTTTTTGCCTTTTCAGGGTTTCTGATTAAAGGAGCAAATCATCATGTCCAATCCTGTTGTTCTGCGCAGTATTAGGAGATTTGAAGAGGATAACTACATTTATGACTCAGATGGATCATGTAAGACATTTACTCTTTAATCAGCTTCTACTTTAATTTCAATAGCCTGCTGAAAACACATGCCATACTAGATATTGCAGTTCGCATAATTATGGGCATATTTTATTCAAAACAACTTTTGTTTACAAGCCTAAAGCAACAATCCATGTACGTGGATGATCTCTTCTTATCAGCCTAGCCATCCACAGTATCCGTCTATATGTCCCCATCATCTGTCTACCAAATGTAACTAATTTATCTAGATTTTCATACCATGATCATCACCATGGTATCTGAATAACTCCATTGACTTAAATGGTCTTTTCAGCAGGGATGATTCTGGCATTCCTCTTTACATTTTAGAACTCACAATAAAAGCTGAAACACCTGTGTCCTGCAGGTTTCTAGGGTTGATTTATTATATTTAGAATTTATTTTAAATGTGTGAACAGCTCTTGCTTTCCTCACCCCTCTCCAAAGCTTCCTTTCTCTCCTCCTTCCACTCTTGCTTCATTTCTCCTCTTCGAGCTTCTTCTTTTTTTTTTTAAAGTGCTTGTTAAACACCAAGCATCTCAGTTCAGATTAAACAGGAGGTGGTGACAGGAGGCTTGGGGTGTTAGGTGAAGATGAGGAGGAGAAAAATGAAGAGAAGCTGCTGAACATCTTGACCTTGACTTATATGTTTCGGTATAAGCAGGTGGAAAATTAAAGGGACACCAGATATTTATATTTAATTGCAATTGCAAATGGAAGCAAGTTAACATGGTAAAATAGTAACTACATATGCAACAGGCAAAAGCAAAGGCACATTATAAGGAAATACATGTCCATACATGACCTCTGGATTTAAGCACAAAGCCCACACTCATTACATCTGCCATTCCCACATGCAAGGCCAAAGATGCAGTGGAAATACTGTGCTTTCATTGGGAAGTGTGCGGTGGGCAGGCCGCTGAGTCCCCGGGTGCATGGAATTCTTTGCACCCTTTGCACTGTGGCACACAGCTTTGCAGTGACCGCGCAGAGCAAGGGGCATGGAAGTGTCCATGCTAAGTGCTGTGTTGCTGAATGGTAGAGAAAGTAAGAGGATGGGGATTTTCTATTCAAGCTGCAGCAAGAATTGGTTGAAAAGTAAAACATGATTCCAGTCCATATTAGGACATAAAAATGGGCCGTGGGTTGCCAGTGCACTGGAAAACTCTAGAGATATGCATTGACTCTTCAGGAACTTGCACAATGACTATTCAAGCCAACTCTGTGCTCCCAGTGGTGTTGCTGTCCAGAGCTAGTGCTTCATGGTGTGCCACACAAAGTGACTTGTGATAAATATTTTGAGTACTGATCCTTATGGTAAGGCCTCCCCAGTAGGACCACTGTCGAGACAAGCTACATTTTAGGGCCCTCATCCTTGACAGCGTCTCTTGATGCAAAGGGTCAGATTGTGGCTGTTAGGCCGTGGCCTGAGTTGCTATGGAGGCTGAGGTGCTGTACTGCAGCCAGAGTCCCCAGGTGGAATTCTGCCTCTCTAAGTCACAGTTCTTCCAGGGGCTTCCCAGGAGAGGACATCTGTGTGACAGCTCAACCTTCCCCTCAGGGGATGGTGCAGGTACTCCTTTCTATGTACTGTCAGTGCTGGTGGCAAAGCTACAGCCCCTTTCAAGCTGCCCGCACACTGCACATGACTGTGCCACTCATCAGGACTGTGACTGACAGAGCCAGCTGGATAATAGCGAACATTATTTACCATCACATTATTTGCCACTTGATGGGAATATGCCTCAAATAATGTATTGAGTGAGTAATATTCAGTCATATATTCGTGGTTAATTATTCAAGGGGAGAGTGACAACATTAGCAATTAATTCATTATGCACAATCAAGGGTGCTGGAACAATTTGTATAGTGGGGGTGCTGAGAGCCATTGAACCAAACTGTAAACCCTGTATATGATGGAAACCACTTCAAACTGGGGGGTGCTGCCGCACCCGTAGCTCCAGCACCTACATGCACAATGAAATATTTCACCAACATTAATGCCTGGTGCCTGAGGTGGTGTATGAGTGAGAGGAGTCTCCTTGAATCTGAGGAGGACTGGGTACCTTGGGCCCTAAGTTTATTTCGAGAACGTGTCTGTTGGAGACTATGCACTTTATCAATAACTATTAACTATGGTTTGTATTTATTTCCCCCAACAGATAACAACCATAAGAAACCAGAGTAAGTCCCATAGTTGCTCATTGATCAGACAATCGTTATTTGTTTCTAGAACTATCAAGTGAAATAAATGTTATTAACACGTGACATTAATGCATATATGGTATTTATGGTATTTGAGATGCAGACATGCACTTTGCTTTCTGAAACTGCACTATTCGATTCAGCTGAGGCAGGCTAAAGCAATCTTTATAGAAGAGGTGAAGAGAAGTGTTGAAGATGTAGAGTAATGGCTGCAAAATATCAGGGTCTCCTTCAGCAAACCCCTTTAATATGCATTTTGTGTCTGTTCACACCACACCCACACCCAACCCAACCACCCAGCGTGTTTGGAGAATAACATTGTGGGGGAAGTTTCAACATAAACTTCATAACTTTTAGAAATATGAGACTAGAAGTGAAAAAGATTCAGTCGAAATCATTCAGCAGGAGAGGAATTGAGATTGAAATGCAAATTCCCAGCTATTCACAGGTTGAAAGGTCATAGAGACCCCAATCATTCTCTGTAACTGACAAGTGCTTGTGGGGAACATAACACCTCTATGTTCCTTGATTCTGGAGTTGCTCTACACCAGATCCTGAGAACTTCTGTAAATTGCACCTCTTCTTCATGGCCACAAAGGGCTGTTTCAGGAGCAGGGAATCACTAGCGTTGTTTGATTTAGTTTTTATTTGTTACATATTTAAAAAATTTTAAATGTCATGTAAACTCCAAACCAAATCCACTACTCATACAGCTCTCACCACATAAAAATGTTTGGTATAACATAGATCCCATTCCTGTTGACTTGATAGGACCTTTAGGCTTTATAAATTACTGCTGTGTGTAATAGTCTAATGTGGGCATTGCTGGAGGGTCAAATAATACTCTCCAGCAGAAACCCTGTGGAATGGGATAGGAAGAGAGACTCCAACCCACTCCAGGCATGCAGGTGTGGTGTGGTCCCATCCAGTCAGCAGTGCTAGCAGCCTGGTGGATGTGGGAGCAGGAGAGGACATTTACATTGGAGATTCACAGGAAACACAGGCCTATATCCTGTGTATCTCTGGCCTTCTTGCAAATCAGTTGTTCCTCCCTGTGACCTCAAGGAATTCCCAATCCATGTTATAAACAGTGCTATGAAGTGGGACTAGTGGTGGCCCCAGCAGCATAAGCCTTCATGTCTCTTTAACCACAGAATTTTGTTCCTAATCTGAGTGCTGCATATTGGCGTCTGCTTCTCTGGTCCATCCCTTCTCACCACAGTGCACCATCCTCCTGGTACTCCTGGGTGGAGGGGATTCTGCAGGATCAAAGGCATGGGGGAGTTTGTGATGGAGTCACTGCTCCCCTTTTTGCATATCATCCACTCCAGGCCAACAGTCCCCTCCGTCAGCAGAGCTAGAAAGGAGCACTCAGGCCCAAAAAGCTGTTTAAAGTAGGTTTAGAACTGGAGTCATTCTACAATAGTGAGATGTATACAGCTTTCAGAAAAACCTACACCAAATCACTGTCCTAGAACAAGTCTGAGAGAACCACATCATATAGGATTTTAGAAGAAAAATTGTGTGGCTAAAGTGTCCTACCAAAAAAAAAAATGGTGCCATTGATAGAATCAAGTGAAAGAAAAGACTCAGGTTAAAAGTGCTTATTCCAGGTATTTCTATACAAGTGAGGAACCTTCTCCAGAGAATAAGAAAAAGGGGACAAGGGAGTTAAATTCAGCTTTATATGCAATCATTAGGCAGGAGAAAATATATGATATAGCTGGAGATTGCAGTTTTATAATTCTACATTTTGTTTTCTTGAAGGTCATCAAACAAGAAAGAAAATGACATTCGGCTTGGCTTCTTTCAACTGGTAACGAAAGTGTTGGATTTAAATATTTTACACATACTGTGGGGTCACTGAAATGTGTCTTTAGTTGCAGTATGTAGTTGTGACTCAGTCAAACCTTTAGGGTGAAATCTTGACCTTACTGAAGTCGATTGGAGTTTTGTCACTGGCATCAGTAGAGCCAGAATTTCACCCTTTGTCATTATGCCACATGTATATTTCCTGTGGGTCATGACTATCTGCTGGGTACATTGTCATTAGAGCAGGTCAGAAATTTTTTTCTGATCCTTTTTTTTATTTTACAAAATATTCTTATTTTACAAAATATTCAGAGTTCTATACCCACATCATACATATGTTAAACTGTTTTGATGGTTAGGTGTAAAATACACAGCATGTACATACCATATGTGGCTAGAGAGCCGATGCCACATAAAACTGGGCATTTTCCAAGGTTTTATGGTAAGATCATTAATTTCATTATATTTCTCAGACTTCTTTCTTTTTTTTTTTCCTTTCTCCCTTTTAACACTGTAGCACTTCACCGTTGATGAGGGGTGGGCAAACTGTTCGGGTCAAGGGCCACATCTGGGAATAGAAATTGTATGGTGGGCCATGAATACTCTCAAAATTGCGGTTGGGGTGTGGGAGGGGGTGAGGGCTCTGGATGGGGGTGCGGGCTCTTGGGTGGGGCCAGAAGTGAGGAGTTCAGGGTGTGGGCTGGAGCGGGGGGGATGCGATGGGGTAGTGAGGGCTCCAGCTGGGGGTGAGGGCTCTGGGGGATGAGGAGTTTGGGGCGTAGGAGAGTGCTGCAGGCTGGGACCGAGGGGTTCAGAGGGTGGGAGGGGGATCAGGGCTGGGGCAGGGGTTTGGGGTGTGGGAACGGGTGCAGACTCCAGTTGGGGATGCGGGCTCTGGGGTGGGGCTGGGGATGAGTGGTTTGGGGTGCAGGAGGGTGCTCCAGGCTGGGACCAAGGGGTTTGGAGGGTGGGAGGGGGATCAGGGCTGGGGCAGGGGATTGGAGCATGGGGGGATGGTCAGGGGTGCAGGCTTTGTGCGGTGGTTACCTCAAGTGGCTCCCGGAAGCAGTGGCATGTCCCTTCTCTGGCTCCTATGTGGAGGTGCGGCCAGGCGGCTCAACACACTGCCCCGTCCACAGGCACTGCCCCTGTAGCTCCCATTGGTCATGGTTCCCGGTCAATGGGAGCTCCGGGGGCAGCGCTGGGGGCGGGGGCAGCGTGCAGAGTGGAGTCCCCTGGCTGCCACTACGCACAGGAGCTGATCATAACACTCTACATACATTAATTGGTAGTAAAAAGAAGAACAGGAGTACTTGTGGCACCTTAGAGACTAACAAATTTATTAGAGCATAAGCTTTCGTGGACTACAGCCCACTTCTTTGGAAACCTGTCATTAATTGGTAGTGTGTATTTATGCAACATCCCAATCTGAGTGTATTTAGTCAAATTTCTACCATATAACCACAGAACCATCAGGAGTAAGTCACAATAATTTACTTTATTCATAGGTTGTGTAGAATGTCCTAATTTAAAAAAAAAACATGCAAAGTTGACTATACAAGTAAACGTGAATTTCAAGGACATATTCACAGTAAATCTTTGAATCAAAGTGTGGAATACTGATACCTTGCAGTGATGCTTTATTATTTGGGTTTCAGTATTTGTTACTCTCTGCAAGTCTGATTATACATTCACTCAGAGAGCCGAACTCTGCTCCTGTATTCATGGATAACTCGCACTGTAATCAAGGGGGATTATACACCCATGCAATGAGAGTAGGATTGGTTCTACAGCTGTAGTAAAAACAATTCTGAATCAAATATTCACTAGTAAACATTGCTGAAATTACTCCCCTGAAATGTCAATCAGGGACATATGATTAATGAATAATTAATGCCTAGCTAACACCAAAATCACTCAGACAGTATTTTTTTTCCCTCTCTTAGTTTCGATTCTCTTCATCATCTGAGATTTTAATGATGGCTTTTGGTAGTTTCTGTGCCATTCTTCATGGTGCAGCCCAGCCATGCATGTTGCTTGTCTTTGGTCTGATGACAGACACATTTATTCAATATGACATTGAGAAGCAAGAGCTTAGCAACCCAGACAAGGCATGTGTGAATAGCACCATAGTGTGGATCAACAGTTCCCTTCACCTAAATGAAACAAATACATCAATAAGTTGTGGGTAAGTGGTCCATGGAGTTTTTCTTTTTTTTCTTCTTAAACACTGTAAGTGAATTTTTTGCTAGAGAAAAGGGCCCAGTTCAATCTAAGAGGCTAAATATTCTATCTATAGGAAACTTGCCAATGTTCTTTCTGTTCTACTACTATGCCTCAAGTCTCACCCTCCCATACCTAGATGTGGTCCTTGCAGGTATCTCATGCTTATTCAGCCCTTGGTTTCTCAACTAGAACTGTCAGCAAGGATGCTGTTTACTGGTGGCTGTTTCTATGATAGGGAGGGACCCCTGCATCCAGGAACAAATTTGAGACCCTAATGTATTTCACAGAGGTAACTAAACATCCATTAGAAGGGAAAGACTTTTGGTCATTTTCCACCTACCTGAACCAGATTTAAACTAGTCACTTCAAAAGAAAAGGCTCTGTAGCCAAGTATCAATTCCCTGAGTCATCTAGGCTCCTGGCAACTTTTGTTGAATTGAAAATGATTCATCTGACTGCCTCTGATGTTTTATGTTTCCAATGCTCAGTTTCTGCAGGAGCTCAGGCTACATGATCATAATGGTCCCTTCTGGCCTTAAAATCTGTGGCTCTTCTAATTCTGAGTTTGATGAGCTTTTAAGAAACTAGACTGGCTCCTACTCTCACCACTACATATAGAAATCTAGAGAAATAGCCAGGAAGCTCCACTGAACTATTTTGAAATAATGTAAAAGTAATAGCAGCAAATTGGTGTTCATCATGGAGATTAGGGATAATTTAGTATTTCCACATGATCTGAAGGAAATGATTTCAGATTGGGTACAACAACCACCCCTCACACTTGTCTATAGAACATTGTTTGATTTTTGCTACCACATTAGCATCTATATTGGTAAAAAGTAACGCAGGGCTTGTCTGCATGAACATTTAGTTCACTGCAAGCTGGGGTGTTACTCTAACCCACACTAGCCTGTTGTGAACTAACTGGCCATGTGGACTGTTCCTTACTGTGCTTTTATCTAGTCCTGTTTGAAAGTGGGATAGATTAACATATGCTATGTACTCCTGAGGGAATTCTGGGCCAAAAAATTAAAAATTCTGTGCACAATATTTTAAAATTCAACATATTTTATTTGTCAAAATAACACAATATAATCACACTCCTTTCAATTATTTGCTGACAAGTATTTTGAAATAAATTACCAAAATAATTGAAAAGGGTGTGATTATATTCTTATTATGTTATTGTGTGATGCTGACAAATATAATATGCAGAATTTTAAATTTTAATTTTTTTCATCTCCGTTGTCCTCCTTCTCCCCTCCTCCCCGCCCAATTGGAACTAACATCTCTGGGCAGCCAGGGCATCCCCACACCTCCCCTTCCAACCCCCAACCCCCCACAGTGACTGGGTGTGCGGGTGCCTGAACAGACACACTCGTGCTGCCGGGGAGGAGTGAGTGAGCACTGGTTCGGGAAAACAAAGAGAATCTGGTGGGAAGGGGGGACATGTTTCTGCGTACATGCAGTGGCACTGAATTCCCCCAGGAGTAGCTATGGAACTTTTAGTACACATCAGCAGGGTCCACATAGACAGTTAGTTCACAGCAGACTAGTGTTGGGTAAATTCACACCCCCGCTTGGTGTGGTGAACTAAATGTTCATGTAGATAAGCCTTTAGTTACTTTTGTTCTTGGCAAGCTGGGGTATGAATTTACCCCACACTAGCCTGCCGGGCACTCGCTGTCCATATAGACAAGTCCTATATAAGATCACTATCTACTGAAACTATGTTGGACACCTCTCCCCCAAAACAATCCTTTCCTGCATCTTTTCATTGCATGAGGTCTGGTGGTGTTTCACAACCATCCACTGCAAACTACTCCACAGCACTCCTTGCACTTCCCAGTCCCCTCCACATCTGCATTAAGCTCAGAAACAATCTGCCCCTTGAAAACAATAGACTGTTAATGAACAGCAGTTTAGGGGACACCCCATTATTTCTGATATCAGAAGAAGCAGGTTTGCCACTTCTTATCCCCAAGATGTGATGTTGTGCCAGCTTTAGAAATCAATTACCAAAGTGCCATTATTTTAAATTATCCTGAATAATAAATGCAGGGAATGCCCTTGAAACATCACTGTTAAGTGGACTGTTAAGCAGATTTGCTGTCAGAAATTTGTAACAATGTTGTTTAATCTTCTAATTTTATTTTATAGGTTCCTGGACATTGAAAGTGAAATGATCAGATTTGCAAGTTACTATGCAGGAATCGGGTGTTTGGTGCTTGTGTTAGGATACCTCCAAGTCAGTATTTGGTTCCCCGTGTTATTTCCAATATATAAAACACTAAACTGTTATGTTTCATAAGAAAGGGTCCTATTTACTGTATATTTTTGCACAATGTAATGGAGAAGGCATACGCCCTTGCAGAGTTTCAGATCTTAATTTCATTGGGTGAAACTCGCCTCCGTGCAGAGGGCCAGCCCGAGTCTAGATAATTGTAGGGCATAAGCCCATGTTGGTCCATTGCGTAGGGGTGAATGTCACGCAGTGTGAGATTAGTGCATGCAGCTTCTGTTTCACCACATGCAAAGTTTGCTCCACAATGGTTAGGGAAACAAAAAATTGACTAACATAGCCAAGTTCAAAGTGTCAAAAGCATCATACCAAATGTCAGTGAGGACAAGTTATTTCTTTAGTCTTTAGACTATACAATATGATATTATATATTTCATTCTATCTACCATATAAAGGACCTGATTCTCCTCTGACTTGCATAGGAATAAACCAGGAGTAGCTGCAATGAGGCCTATGGAGATACACTAGTGTAAAATTGGTTTAAGAGGAGAATCAGGCCCAGAATTTTCTGAAGTAATGGCTCAGCCCACTACAGCTTATTCCTGTGTGATGTGCTCTGGGGTTTGGACCATTCCTGTAAAATACTCTAGTAGTTATTTTCGACAGGAGAAGCCATTTTTCACTCTTCCTCCTAAAAGCACATGGAGTTTTGCTGGTGCAGAATGGTTGCTGCTCTAGCACTGGCTTTGTTTTGGCAGTGAGTGATGTGATCTGTACATTACATACAAATATAGATGGCCAAATTTTGTCCCCAGTGACAACCATGCAACCTCATCAAAGTCAGTTGTCTTGCATTACCTCTCCAACTCTTATAATTGAGGCAACTGCTTGGACAGCCCATGAATATTTTGGAGGTGTCAGAAATTTTCCTATTCTGCACTGGGACAAAACTGAGACCTGAAATAAAATACAAAATGAGTGTGTGTGTGAGAGAGAGAGAGACAGACAGACAGAGACAGCCACTCTAGAATAGCCAATAGCCCAGTGATTAGGGCACTCACCTCAGAGTTGGGAGGCCTATGTTCAAGTCTTTGCTCTGAATCTGGAAGCAGGGTCTCCCAAATCCCAGGTTCTGATGAAAATTCCCGAGCAGCTGTATATCAAGTAGATGTCACGTGTATGTAGTTAGAATATAATGGTTTTCTTAACAGTAAGTCAGTATCCACATTACTGTCTTCCCAGATCTGCTTTTGGATAATGTCTGCAGCTCGTCAGATTCAGAAAATCAGGAAAGCGTATTTCAGGAAAATAATGAGAATGGATATAGGCTGGTTTGACTGTACATCAGTCGGAGAACTGAATACACGAATCTCTGAGTAAGTAATCTAGAAGAACCCTATGCCACAGTGCATGTCCTTTTAGTTTCTAAGGTGCTGTGAACAATGAGCAGTACATAAAAGACTTTAGAAGACTCGGTCCACTAAAGGCTAAGCCATCTCCTATTGACTTCACTGGAAGTTGGATCAGGCTCTAAAGACCTGATCCAAACCCCTTCAAGTCTTTGGAAAGACTCACATTGACTTCAATGGTCTTTGTATGAGACCTTAAAACCCCAGTTATGGACTCCTAACTTAGGTAAAACATAAATACTCTTGTGACAGGGGTCCATATAAATACATAGACTGTCAGAGAGGTTATCAGCTAAATTCTACTGTAAGTTCCACAGTCCACATTTGGAGAACAGGAGAACTGAATTTTATAAAGAGCTAAAACAATACATTGAGGATCCCATTCATAAAAAAATCCTCCATATAGAGAGAGCAGGGAAGTTACATTCCAACCATTGTCATTGTCACTTTCCTGTGACTGCAGAACTTTTTTTTCCCTTCTGCCTCTTGCCATTGCATAGTGGTGCCTGTCACTTCCAGTAAAGTTCTGGACCAAGGTCAATTGTGTGTGAGCGAGAAGAATTTCAGGGGAAAAAGATGATGTAAATAGCTTTGCATTTCCAACTACGCTGATGTAAGCCAGTTCTCATCTTTGGCACCGCTTTGTGTCACGCACCCAGAGAATACTCAGCATCAAAACGTTCCAGAGAAACCTTCCAAACTTGTAAACATGTTTCATAAATCAAACGTGTTTCTTTTTGCAGTAGATAACGTAACATCTTACTGAATGCACCAATGTGCTAGTAGTTCTGCATCTTATGGCTATTCCGAACCTCATGCCCTCTGCTCCTGAGGGTGACATGAGTTGACTGCTTTGCAGTTCTCATGCATGAGGTGACAACCAAGAGCTGCGGAAGTGTGTGACCACTGAGTCATATTAAGACCCGACAGAAATGTCTTCTGCACTGAGAAAGTGCATTACACAGGAGAAATGCACCTGTGTGTTCATTGTTACTGAAAACTGTGCAGTTGCTCTAGGGCTAGATCATCATAATCATTATCTGTCACACGGGAAGGGTAAGGGATTGCACCGGAAGCCTTCCAAGGGCCTCCCACAATAGCAGTTCATACACTCCCTGCTCCATTCTGTCCCCCCTCCAAGGGAACATGAAGCTGGAAAAGCGGTGGGGAGGGGCTAGGAGAGAGAGGGAAGAGTTGGGGTCTTGGCCTTGTCCTCCCTCCGAATCATCCCACAGAGAAGGGCTGGTACTCCGAAGGAGTCAATGCAGTCTATTTTAAGGGACAAAGGGCAGGATGCTCAGCCCCTGGGGGAAGTGGTTATCTCAAGTCCTTCTTTAGATTGCACACACACAGACCTCTTGCCATTGGGGAATTGCACCAACTCCTCACTACAGCCCAGAGTTTCTGAAAGTGGTGATAGTGGGAAAGAATAGGGGCAAGGAAAATTACAGGGCCCCAATTCAGCTCTGAATTATAATGCAGGGGAAATGAGATTCATCTATCTTTGCTTTTCTTGTTCTCTACAGTGATGTGAACAAAATCAATGATGCTATTGCTGATCAAGCAGCACTCTTTATCCAGCGCTTCACCACCTTTATCTGTGGATTCCTGTTAGGATTTGCTAGTGGCTGGAAACTGACCATGGTTATTATTGCTGTCAGCCCACTACTTGGGATCGGAGCAGCTACCCTGGGCTTGGTGAGAGATTTTAATGCAATTCATGTCTTAATGCGATGATTATTTAGAGTGAGATAGTAATATACCAGAGGGCTGGGGGCCAGATTCAGATCATAGTGGCACTGGTGTAAATACTTCCACTGAACTGTGTCAAGACTCAAGAGACTTTGGATTAACAATGCTGTTGCTGAGATCAGAAACTGGCCGACAGATTTCTTTCACTGTAATACCTAATGTTTTAGAAAGTTCCTCAACAAGGGGTTTGAACTGTGCATATGTGTGAGAGGGAGGAAGTTCTGGTATAGTGCCATGTCTTGTTTGCCCCTTTCCCTGCTCCCCCATTTTCACTACCCCAACTGCAAGTGAACTAAAGCTTCTCCTTTTCTGCAACCTTCCTCATTACAATTCCCCATTTTTCTGCCAGAAAATGAAAGTCAGGATGAAAACATAAAACCAAAATACCCCTAAAGTTCTGTGTGGCTATTCTTGCTCTCCATTTTCTCTGTGGTGGCTGCTCTATTTCCCTCCTATCCATTTGTCATTTTGCTCTTCTGTCCATTGAATGTTTCCCCCCTCACTCTCTCTCTTCTTCCATATACTCACTGTCTCTCCCACTTGCTGGATCCCTCGCCCCATCTCTTTCTGGCCCCCTTTTCTCTCTATTTTCTCCACAAGCCAGGTCTCCCTGATATCTGGGCCACCCTCTCCAAGCTTGTCCCATGGTGTTTCCATCTCTCCACTATCTGATGGATATTCTTTTAGTCTCTGGTGGGTCACTGTACTCCTAGCTGTCCAGTTTATCAGGATTGTCTGGATGGAGAAGCCTAAGCTGCTTTTAGGGCTCTTTGGCAGCTCTACAGCTGATTACTGTCATGGAATAAAAGAGGATGTGGAAGGGGTAGACTGAAATGAGTCGCTGCAACTGCCCTGCCACTAGGGTGACCAGATGTCCTGATTTTATAGGGTCAGTCCTGATATTCGGTGCTTTGTTGAACCTATTACCCCCAACCCCCATCCTGATTTTTCACACTTGGTATCTGGTCACCCTACCTGCTGCTGCTCAGGCATCTGGTCTCCAGTGGCTTTGCTAAGGACTGCCACAAGGGAACAAAGAGGGAGTGCTGAGGTCTCTACTTAAGCTACTCCTATGGCTGCCCTATTGGCAACAGGAGCAGATACACAAGCAGGTGGGAAACGCTGAAGTAGCTGCTTGCTGCTTTTTCCCACTCCTTATTGTCAGCCCAGCTGAAGAGTGATTCAGCACTGGAAACTGTGTGGCACCTGGAGTTTACAGCCACTGCCCCTCTCTACTTCCAGCTGGCATCCTCTGTTACTCCTTCCCTTGCTGCTTAACTCTGCTTAACCCTTCCCAGAGCTGCTTAGAGCCATGCAGGAGCAAGGAAGGAGGAGAATGTGAAACCACTCATTGTCAGCTGCTCTCCCCAGTGACTCTCACATTCAGCAAAGCAGTTGGCAATGGGATATGGCCATGCTGCCCAGAGTGCAAGTGTACATTGTGGCCACATGCTAGTGGGGGTTTGTGCATGAACAGGACAACACAGAAGATTCTGAGGACATAAAAATAAAAATCTGTGGTCTATAAATTCTGCTTAGAGTATGCTGGGGAGACATAAAGTCTGGCTAGTATTGTTGACAATGAGGAGTGCTTGCTGATAATGCTTGATTGGTTAAACACGGTACTGTAAGCACTAAAACTGGAGCAGGATAATATTTTGCCACTAATTCTTCTTGACTTTTTAGGCTGTGGCAAAACTGACAGGCCTAGAGTTAAAGGCATATGCAAAAGCTGGTGCTGTGGCTGATGAAGTGCTGTCATCAATCAGAACAGTGGCTGCTTTTGGTGGGGAGAGGAAAGAAATTGAAAGGTTTGTTCGGTCACATTTCTATGAGGTTTCTTATTTCTTTAGATTGAAACAATAGGTTGGTTTTTTAAAAAAAAAGGTTATCATAAACTCCCAGGCCCTGGCAATTAGTCTGACAACTACAAAATAATGACCACCCAACAGCATTCAAAAAACATACACGTAGCTAACCCATAAATTCAGCCTGCCAGCAACATCATGCAATCATAAACTTTAACACCTTATAACTCAGCCAGCCAGTGAATTACAGCAGCAGAATAACTCCTTTCCATCTGCCCATCACCTCCAGGAACATACTTTCAGCCTTCCCCCAAACCCTGGCAAATATGTGGCTTTTTCAGTGTTCCTGGAAAGTCATCAAGGGCAGGCTATTTCAAGCCAAGCAGGGGGGCAAGTTCCAGCCACAGGGTCCTTGCAGAAAATGCCCTTCCAGCAGTTCCCTCTCTTTTATTTCTTTGAATTAGCATTCCAAATGGCTAGATATTGATGCATACTGTACTGTTTCATCCACATTGCTCTAAATAGCAAAAGCCACTTTGCCAATACAACAGCCATTATCCCTGTTGTCATTCCCACTTAAAGACAGCTGTTTATAAAATAAGAATATATCTATGTCTTTAAAATGAGCTTTTCAAAAGAGATTTTAGACATACGGTTACAATATCTCCATAAGATGGAGTAGTGTAGGTGTCTTTCAATGAGAAATGACTTGAAGGAAATGCAAGACTGGAAACTCAGTATTTGAATATGTGAAAAAGGCAGCAAATTGATTGAAGTACTGTAAGGTACATTATATAATTGTTTAGAAATTAACAAGTGATCCACAGCAGATATGAGCCATTATTTAAAAAAATCAAGGATGCTCAGCTCAATGTGCTCCAAAATAAAGGTTTTTGCTGAAGACCCAATAGAAATGATTCCATGATTTTTTTAAAAAATTCTATGTGAGTTGCAAATGATGTAAGAAATGTATCTGAAAACACATACATACATTTCTTACATTGCTTGCAAGCCAAATATAGCATTATGGCACCTGAGAAAGGGAAAGGGGAATTGATTACAAGCACTTGTGAAACTGACTAGCCTATTTTTGTTGACTACATTGGGAAAACTACAAATAGTAAATGAACAGTATAAATACTTAAAAGTAAATTAGATTTTTAAAAAAATCCTTCATGTTAATAATGTGAAGTGTTATTAGTCACCAAAATTTGCTTTCTGAAAATATCTGTATAAATATACCTTAGCTTATGGAATGTAATGAACAGTCAAAACAAAATTTTATTTAGAAGTTGCCAAAATATTTATGAACAGTTTTTTCCCATTATTCACCCAGGTCTAGCAAAGACATTTTTTTTAAATGTACGATTTTTAACCTCACCATTCTCTTTAACAATAACAACAACAAACCACCCTAAACATTAATAGAACCTTGGTGTCAACTGCTTGTCTTAGATGCATTTCAAGCATCATCAGACTGCCAAGATGGCAGATTCCTGTTTAACTTGATTATTTATGTTTTTTTTCAATGATTTACTCTTTGTAATTAGATATAGTGAGTTGATGGTATTATACTGCAATTCTCTTTTAAACTAATTTAAAATACAGCATGGTTGCAGATCTGTCACAAATTATCCAAAACTTCTCCTATGTCAGAACAACACAAATTCTTTTGGGCAGGTAGTTGCAGTAATTCTGATATTTTCCTATACTTATAATAGGACATTCTACAATTTTAATGTCTGAGGTTGCTACTACAGCCATTGGAATCATTAGCATCTTTGCAGTTAATTTCAGTGAGAGCAGCACGGGGCCCTTACTGCAGAGTTGTAAATGCTATATTTTTAATGGTATCCACTGTATTACTGAAGGAACATCACTCCATGAAACAGCCTCATTGTACTGGTCTTTATTCATCCTAGTTTTCTGTTAAATGCATTTCGTCCACTTTCATTTTTATTTTTTCCTTAGATATGATAAAAACCTAGTGTTTGCCCAGCGCTGGGGAATTAGAAAAGGAATGATAATGGGATTCTTCACTGGTTACATCTGGTTCATAATCTTCCTGTGTTATGCATTAGCCTTTTGGTATGGCTCAAAACTTGTCCTTGAAGAAGAGGAGTATTCACCTGGGACTCTCTTACAGGTACTGATTATAATACTTGCTCCTTTCATATCTGATAGTTTTTCAGAACTGTCCCTGAACATGTACATTAGTTATCACCTAGCTTTCAGAGTGGTGACTGCTGTCTGACCATGCTTTTCTTTTCTGCTCTTTGCTCTCGTATTTAGTTGCCAAATATAAAATGGCAAATCACCCTATTTTTTCCCTGAACCTTCTTCTCCACTACTCCAGGATTCAGCTGCTATTTCTGTCTGTAAAGTTCAAACTCTGGTTCTTCCAGTGGTGTGCTGGAAGCACATTGTGCCAACTTTTATGCAGCTCTGGAAGCTGTTAGGTGAAGTAGAATGGCTATTCTAGAGACCAGTAGTTTAAATGTTATGGAACCTGAATCCTTAGATATTTTAATTATTCTCTACTGCTGGCAGATGGCCCTCAGATGGAACAACCTGAAATTGCACTTGCCACTAACAAGTCAGTGCAGTGATAAAGCCCGCCAGAGATTTCCTTGACTTGAACCCAATAACTGTAGTTCCACATTCCCAACTGGTAAATGGCAGCCAGCAGGGAACTGACAAACTGCAGCCAACATTGGAAGGGAATATCTCCAGTGCCGCCTTCTTTTCCGAGTTGTCAATCATCTTTCTTTTGCTTCAAATTTCTCACTTAGCACTCTAAACATATACACCCAGTCTCCAAATATTCCTTTCCGGGTCACTGAGAGGTTGTGCTGAACACCCACCCAATTAATTCAGCAAGGGTTAACCAAGCAATGCTTTCCCTTGTTATAATCAAAACCATTGGGCCTGGTTCCTTCTTGCTTACTCTGATTTTACAGGAGTGTAGCTTGGATGAGTTCAGTGGATAAGTTCAGTCTTGATTTATAATAGTGTGAATGAGAAGAGAATCTGCCCCTGTGTATTTTTCATTCTCCCCTGGCAATCGAGTTTACCTGCCACACCCTGCCAGCCTCTCCTTTACACATGCCTGTCTGCTGTTCTCAGACGGCTAGCTGAGTCCTTGACTGCTTCTTGCAGAATTCCACAGACATCACCAAACTAATGTAAATGGTTACACATAATCCTTTTCACATTTTTTAATTGTTTCCAAGCAGATCAGTCATAACAGAGCAAAAAGATGGGCCAAAATCAAAGGGCATATTCATTATCTGCTACATCAAGCTATCACATAACCAAGAAGGGACAGCATAAATCAAAATAAGTTCTAAACAAAAGTTTAATTCTAATGAGAGCAATTTGTACTGTAGCAATAGGAAGAACACGTACTAGGTTAATATTACATAGAATATATTACTGCCCAGTTCCTTGAAATAAAAGCAGCGAAGTAATGAAGAAGCCTTCCCCCTTCCTTGATCATTAAGAAAGGGATAGGTAATATGACCGAAAATATCATATTGCCTTTATATAAATCCATGGTACGCCCACATCTTGAATACTGCATGCAGATGTGATCACCCCATCTCAAAAAAGATATATTGGAATTTGAAAAGGTTCAGAAAAGGGCAACAAAAATTATTACGGGTATGGAACAGCTTCTGTATGAAGAGAGATTAATGAGAGTGGGCCTTTTCATCCTGGAAAAGAGACGACTAAGAGGGAATATGATAGAGGTCTATAAAATCATGACTGGTGTGGAGAAAGTAAATAAGGAAGTGTTATTTACTCCTTCTCATAATACAAGAACTAGGGGTCACCAAATGAAATTAATAGGTAGCAGGTTTAAAACAAACAAAAAAGTATTTCTTCACAAAACGCACAGTCAACCTGTGGAACTCTTTGCCAGAGGATGTTGTGAAGGCCAAGACTATAACAGGGTTCAAAAAAGAACTAGATAGATTCATGGAGGATAGGTCCATCAATGGCTATTAGCCAGAATGTTCAGGGATGGTGTCCCTAGCTTCTGTTTGCCAGAAGCTGGGAATGGGCGACAGAGGATGGATCACTTGATGATTACCTGTTCTGTTCATTCCCTCTGGGGCACCTGGCATTGGCCACTGTCAGAAGACAGAATACTGGGCTAGATGGGCCTCTGGTCTGATCCATTATGGCTGTTCTTATGATCTTATGATCTCTGTCCTCCAGTATGCTGTTCTTTGAGTTCCCCACCCCTGATTATAATGACCAACACTTTCAGACTTGGGTGCCTACAGTTAGGCACATAAACATAAATTTATGCACCTTAGTAAAAGTGGTTTGATTTTCAGAGCACTCACAGCTCCCAATGAAGACAAGTTCTGGCAAATGCTTTCAGCATTCTGGCCTCCTCCCCAGCTTCCCTGCCAGGTCCTGTTGGGCTCTTGGAGTGCAGTGTTTTCAGCCCACTGGTGTTCGCCCCTGCTGGCTGAGGTCTCTAGTGATGCTGCACAAGAAACATGGCCTTTCTTCAGATCCCATGTCAGATCTCCTCTCATGCTACCGTGAATTAGCGCAAAAGGACATGATCCTTGGATTTTCAGAAAGGGGTGATCAGCCAGTGATTCCTTCCTGGGGTTCTTGGCTAGGATTGGAGAAGAACACTCTCATTGGGTAGGGCTGGGGTGAGCTGCTGCAACAGCATGCATTGCAAAACCAGAGGAGGAATGTGGGTATGCTGGAGGAGTGGAGCTGCGGCTTCCACAAATACAGTAGCTATGAAGTGATACAGCATTCTACCAAACGGGCCTGCACGTTGTCCCATCCCACACTTGCTCAGTTCAAGCACTGGCAGGTGGAGTATGGGTTCTAATGGCATAGGCACTATTGCTGTGGGCCCTTTTATGTAGGGGGGGGAATCCTCTCAGAGGCAGGAACCTGCCTTTGTAGCAAGGTTTGCAGGTGTGATAGATATACAGCCATCAGTCCCACATTAACAGCAACAGTACTTCAACCAAACAGTATTTTAAAGCTGCTGATTGAGCATAATACCAAGTAACGCGATGCATTTGAAACTCCAAATACAGAGGGCACATCACCATGCTGTCCTATATGTTTTCAAGCATTGGAGCATCAATCCTGCTTGCTGGCCCCAAACATGTCCAGAAGGCTCAGTCCTTATCTAGTTACCACCCGGGTGGTACCAGGTTGTTTTCTAAGCTCTAAGAAAAAAATTAATGTAAAGCAGTTAATGTCTTCCCATGTTTTTTCAGGTTTTCTTTGGAGTCTTAATAGGTGCTTTAAGTCTTGGTCAGGCTTCTCCTTGTTTGGAGGCTTTCGCCACTGGCCGCGGCGCTGCAACAAACATCTTTGAGACGATAGATAAGGTAAGTATGGAATTCCTAAGCTCTGTCAGTTTGCTGTGAAAAATAGTTAAGTAAGCCCCGTGCAGGGTAGGCTTTTATTGGCAGTGTAAATTAGAAAAATGAGGGTAATTAAGAAACAGCTGACTGCACAAGAAAAAGACCTAGCTGCAATTTATAAAGAGGGTATTGAATCGACATCTTTAAATGTTTTGTTTATGAATATTCAAGTTTTTACCAAATACTGATATTTCATGCTCAGGTCTCATAAGTGCAGCTAATGATCAGCTATGAATTAAGGCTAAAGGCTCAGAAGAAGGTTTTAATATTCATACTGTAGCCAAGCTCCAGGAAACACCAAATCTCCAGCTGATGTAAATGGATATAGCACCATTGATGTCAATGGACTATGCAGCCTTGCACCAGCTGAGGCTCTGTCTCCCAAAGCCCGTCGGTGTGTTTAGATGAGAACAGAAGTTTGTGTTTTTAATTGTTGTTATGCTATCTTTATATGTTATTTAACATGATTCTAATAGAAAGTGAACTTACTCATAATTATACCATTGTGTGCTGTGACTTTTCCTTGAATTTTTTTACCATGACAAAGCCACAATATTTCTTATGCTTTGCCATGACACACACCCAGCCTTTCTAATGGATTATCCCCAGTGACGTAACGTAACAGACTGAGAGAGATGGCTGTGTGCCCCCTGCAGAAGTCATTTCTCTTCCCAACTTTCCTCACCAGTGACAACCACATTGTCACTTTAGCTTAGAGTCTTATGCTCCTGTAGCAGAGTCTGTATGGCTTTGGAGTACAGCCCAGAGCTGTTCAAACTGAAATGTCATTGTTTTGTATGTTGGACGGAATACTGCATCTACTGCAGCAAAGTCTCGGTTGTTTAACACCAAATAAATAACATGACAAATTCTACTCTAGAAACCTACCATTGACTGCATGTCAGAAGAGGGCTACAAGCTGGATAAAATAAGAGGTGACATTGAATTCCATAATGTAACATTCCATTACCCATCCAGGCCAGAAGTAAAGGTGATTATTCATCATTCCTCTTTTGGCTAATTTACTGTAACTAAATGGAATATGCTGTTATGCCAGTAATCTGTAAACTTCTATGTTAGAGCTTACTTTCCAAAAGCACAAGCCCTTTGTTTAAAAGTAGGCAATTAATTATTTTGGTGTCAACAGTGTTAGAAGTTGTGTAGTTTTCATTTCCAGCACATCTATGAGAATTCTTTTCTGTAGACTATAAGCTCACAAAAATTCAGTTGGGTTTATCTGCATACTGTTTCCCTCCCTTAGACCATCACTGACAGGTGTTTGTTCATCCTGTTCTTAAAAACCGCCAATGATGGGGATTCCACAGCCTCCCTTGGACGCTTATTCCAGAGCTAAACTATCCTTATAGTTAGAAAGTTTTTCCTTACAGCTATCCTAAATCTCCCTTGCTGCAGATTAAGCCCATTACTTCTTGTCCTACCATCAGTGGACATTGAGAACAATTGATCAGTGTCCTCTTCATAACAGCCCTTAACATATGTGCAGACATAAGGACATAAGAATGGCCATACTGGGTCAGACCAAAGGTCCATCTAGCGCAGCGTCCTGTCTTCCAACAGTGGACAATTGCCAAGTGCCCCCAAGGGAATAAACAGAACAGGTACTCATCAAGTGATCCAGCCCCTGTTGCCCATTCCCAACTTCAGGCAAACAGAGGCTGGGGACACCATCCCTGCCTATCCTGGCTAATCGCCATTGATGCACCTATTGTCCATGAATTTATCTAGTTCTTTTTTGAACCCTGTTATAGTCTTGGCCTTCACAACATCCTCTGGCAAAGGCTTGCTATCAGGTCCCCCCTCAGTCTTCTTTTCTCAAGACTAAACATGCCCAGTGTTTTTAACCTTTCCTCAGAGGTCAGGTTTTCTAAAACTTTTATAATTTTCATTGCTTTCCTCTGGACTCTGTCCAATTTGGCCACATCTGGTGAGGCATCACCAGAACTGAATAGAGCGAGACGGTTGCCTCCCGTGTCATACATACAACACTCCTGTTAATACATCCCATAATGATATTAGCCCTTTTTGCAACTGCATCACATTGCTGATTTGCATTCAATTTGTGATTTACAAATATAACCCCCAGAGCCTTTCTGCAGTACCATTGTTAAAACAGTTATTCTCCATCTTGTGGTTGTGCATTTAATTTTTGTTTCCTAAATGTAGACTTTGTACTTGTCTATATTGAATTTCATCTTGCTGATTTTAGACCAATTCTCCTATTTGTCAAGGTTGTTTTGAATTCTATCCTGTCATTCAAAGTGCTTGCAACCCCTCCCAGCTTGGTTTGATCCGTAAATTTTATAAGCATGGTCTCCACTCCATTATCCAAGTCATTCATGAAAATATTGAATAGTACTGGACCCAGGACTGACCCCTCCAGGACCCTGCTAGATACCTCCCCCACATTGACAGTGAACAATTGATAACTACTCTTCAAGTATGGTCTTCCAACCAGTTTTGCACCCATCTTATGGTATGGAAATCTAAACCACATTTCTGTAGTTTACTTATGAGAATGTCATGTGTGTCAAAAGCTTTACTAAAAGTCAAGATATATCATGTCCACCACTTCCTCCCATTCACTAGGCCATTAACCCTGTCAATGAAGGAAATTAGGTAGGTTTGGCATGATTTGTTCTTGACAAATACATGCTGGCTATTCCTTATAACCCTATTATCCTCAAGGTGCTTACAAATGGATTGTTTAATCATTTGTTCCACTATCTTTCCAAATATTGAAGTTAGACTGGCTGGTCAATAATTCCACAGGTCCTCTTTATCCCCTTTTGAAAGGTTGCTCTATGTGTGCCTTTCTCCAGAACTCACCCATTGTCCATGAGTGCTCAAAGATAATTGCTAATTGTTCCGGGATTACTTCAGTTAGTTCTTTAAGTACGGAAGTTGAATTTCATCATGCCCTGCTGATTGGATTATATCTAATTTATCTAAATAGTCTTTAACCTGTTCTTTCCCTATTCTGTCTTGCATCCTTCCCCCTTGTTGTTAATATTAATTACTCAGCACAATTAATATTAACTATTATCTGTCCATCATTAAGCTTTTTAGTGAAAACTGAAGCAAAATAGGCATTAAACACTCCAGCCTTCTTGACACCATCAGTTATTAGATCTCCTTCCTTGCTAAATAGAGGACCTACACTTTCCTTCTTCTTGCTGTCTTGCTCCTAATGTACTTAAAGAATCTCTTATTATCTTGTATGTCCCCTGCTACGTGTAACTCACTTTGTGCCTTAGCCTTTCTGATTTTGCCCCTAGAAGCTTGTGCTGTTCTTTTGTATTTCTTCTTAGCAATTTGTCCACGTTTCCACTTTTTATTGGATTCCTTTTATTTTTCAGAGCTCCATAATCAACTATACAGTTCTATAAATTTATGCAAAAATAGGATAGAAGGTAGTAAAACAAAATGAGTGAAGATTTTATAATTTAATTCTTCCATTGTCCTGGGGAAGTGCAGTGCATTATACTGTAAAGTGCTAGGAAGAGGGAAACAAACACTGGCTGTATGTCCTCTTGCTTCACTGCTGCTGTGACAAGGTCTGCTTGAAAAGAGTATTATTGGGCAAACAAATAAATGCAGCCACTTCTAGACACGGCAGCATATTAAGTATCATATTATTCTATACAATGTCTTTGGTGCAAACATAACATGTAGATTTTAGCAGGTACTCATAACACATATGCAGCATTTGTCAAAAGGTATTAGAGCTAAATTATCCTCTAGGATGTATCCATCTCGTCTTCATTTCAGTGGGAATCAGACATAACCAACAAAAATCAGAATTTCCCTGTATATCCTTCATGGAAAATAATGCTCTTAACGAACTCTAATATCAAGTTTTTCAGTTTATTTAAAAATCCTTTGGTTCTCTTTTCCCCTCTTCATTTAAGATGAAAGCAAAACATGATGATTTCCAGTCCATCTGCTTGGCTTCAGGAATTTTGTAGTTACAATGGATGGTCTCTCTTGTGCTTTCAGATTTTGGATAATCTTAGCATGGTTATTAAATCAGGGGAGACAACTGCTTTTGTTGGACCCAGTGGAGCTGGAAAAAGCACCACAGTGCAGCTCATTCAGCGGTTCTATGACCCTACTGAAGGCATGGTAAGTGTCTCACTCCAGCAAGGTTTCTCTAACCTTATTCACTTTGAAGGGTATCATCGTTTTTACTCAAAGTTGGGAAGCAGGATTCTGGATTTTTTAAAAAATCCAGTCCAAGAAACAGTGACTGAGGAAATGAGCAGGATGCTTTGTTTAGTTCTGTTCTGGAGTCTCCTGAATGATACAATCAGCAATATTTATGGGAAAGAAAAGAAATTTTTAGTGAGGACAAAAGTGGTTTCCCTACAAAATAAGAATTAAATGCTAAGCTTCAATGAGAACTGCACTTATGTATATAAAGGTCGTTTTTAGGATAGGGAATCCAGAAGTGACAAACAGTTTTAAATCCTGAGAAATGTAGTCTTGAGCACTTAATCATTATCCTATAATTAAGGCTAAGATTTAGTCACGGATATTTTTAGTAAAAGTCACGGACAGGTCTCAAGAAAAATTCATGGAAGCTGATTATCTGTCTGTGACTTTTACTAAAAATACCCATGACAAAATGGGGAGCTCAGCTGTGGGGTCCCCACACTGCCCTTAGTGGCTGGGCAACTGTGGGGGGCCACTGGGAGCTCTGGAGATCCCCACTGCCTGTGGGGGCTCGGTGCTCTGAGGTTCCCCCATGCCCATGGCGGCCAGGAGCTCCAGGGTCCCCCCGACGCCCTGCAGCTCCCAGCCACTGCGGGCTGAAGTCACGGAGGTCACTGGAAGTCAAGGAATCCGTGACTTCCATGACCTCTATGAAAAAAAAAAACATAGCTTTACCTATAATACTGCTACAGTATATGCTGAATGGATTGGCTATGTCTTATTACCAGCAGCAGAAATATTTAATATATAAACATTCTTATTTCATTAACATTTGGCTTAATGGTATAAATCACATAAATGGTGCTCTGTAACTGAACGTTAAAGAGTCAAAGGATGAGTGAAGTATAAACAGATTCTCACTAAGTCATATTATGGTGATCTTTCCATAATTTCCTCATGTCCTAGTTATGCTAATAGAGAATGAATTTATGATTGTTCAGTTATTTTTGTGAACATTTTTATCAAAAATGTCTGGTTTTGAACATTTTCCTTTTCACATTTTTTTAGTTTTCATTGTTCCTTTTCCCCTCCCTTTATTTCCCTTTCCCCCTTTTTTTCCCTTCTTCTGTTTTGCCAGTGAAGAAAGGAGGGGGAGAAGGAAAATGAGGGGGGAATATAGAACTGAAATACAAACAATAAACCCCTAAATTTTCATTTTCCAGTTTTGTAAAAAAACAACCTGAACATTTTTTAAAAATCCTTTTTATTTTGCAAAAATTTCTATTTTCTAAAGTCCATTTCTCATCCCAAAACCAAATCAGTTGAAATCTTTCCACCAGCTCTATTACAAACACGGATTAGTTCTCATAACCAACCCCTGAGATGTAGGTATAAGAAACTGAGGCAAATGAACTAAAATGTCAGTTTTGGAAAAAAAAATCATTCTGAATTAGGATGAAAAGTCAAATGTGAAATTTTTAATGGGAAGCGATTTATCTTTAGATTTTCGTAGATTAATGGATTATAAAGCCAGAGGGAACCACTGTGATCATAAAGTCTGGTCATAGGATTTCCCTGCATTAATTCCTATTTGAGCATATTTTTGGAAAAACATCCAATCTTGATTAAAGATTTATATGATACAGTATAGCAAACATAATTGTTTACTTCACTGGGGGGTGGGAAGCAGTCATCTTCTTGCTGGGTTGAGCCCAGTATTCTCATTATTTCTTTTTATAGTTTTATTTTTGAATCTATAGTCTGTAGTCCAAGGCTGGTTTTGAGCTCTCTTGTACCAGAATGACTCTGGAGTAACTCCATTTGAGGCTGTAGAGTTACAGCACTGTGAGATCAGCTGCTTTTCTACTTTTAACTGGTGTTCTTCTGTAGGTTACCCTTGATGGCCATGACATTCGCTCCCTTAACATTCAGTGGCTGCGCTCACTGATTGGTATTGTTGAGCAAGAACCAGTCCTGTTTGCTACCACAATTGCAGAGAACATTCGCTATGGCCGTGATGATGCTAGTATGGAAGACATCATCAAAGCAGCCAAGGAAGCCAACGCCTACAACTTTATCATGGATCTGCCACTGGTAAATTTTGCCTGTTAAAGTATTTCATCAGAACTTGATGAATAGTGAACAAATTCCTCTTCTTTCCCTCTGCAACCAGGACCAGGACTGGAGAATGGCAAACAAACCCCTATCTTTCAAAAAGGGAAAAAAGAGGACCCAAGGATTATAGACCAGTCAGCTTAACTTTGATACCTGGAAAGATATTGGAACAAATGATTAAACAATCAATTTGTAACCACCTATAGGATAATAGGGTGATAGCGAACAATGGATTTGTGAAGAACAAATCATGCCAAACCAACCTAATTGCCTTCTTTGACAGTGTTATTGGCATAGTGGATGGGGGGCAAGCAGTGAAGGTGATATATTTTGATTTTTAGTAAGGCTTTTCATGCAGTCCCACATGACATTCTTATAAGCAAACTAGGGAAATGTGGTCTGGATAAAATTACTATAATGTGGGTGCAAAACTGGTTGAAAGATCATACTAAAAAAGTAGTTATGAATGGTTCATTGTCAAACTGGGGAAAGGTATTTAATTGGGTCCTGCAGGGCTCAGTCCTGCATCTGGTGCTATTCAATATTTTCATGAATGACTTGGATAATGGAGTGGAGAGTATGCTTATACAATTTGTGGATGACACCAAGCCGGGAGGGGTTGCAAGCATTTTGGTGGACAGGATTAGAATTCAAAACAACCTTAACAAATAGGAGAATTGGTCTGAAATCAACTAGATGAAATTCACTATAGACAAGTGTAAAGGAGCAATAGTCTCAAGTTGCAGTGTGGGGAGGTCTAGGTTGGATATTGGGAAACACTATTTCACTAGGAGGGTGGTGAAGCACTGGAATGGGTTACCTAGGGAGGTGGTGGAATCTCCATCCTTAGAGGTTTTTAAGGCCCGACTTGACAAAGCCCTGGCTGGGATGATTTAGTTGGTGTTGGTCCTACTTTGAGCAGGGGGTTGGACTGGATGACCTCCTGAGGTCTCTTCAAAACCTAATCTTCTATGATTCTAACTACATTTAAGAATTAAAAATCAAATTCACAATCACAAAATGGAGAATAACTGGTTAGACAATAGTACTGCTGAAAGGATTTGGGGGTTATAGTGGATCACAAATTGAATATGAATCAACAATATGATGCAGTTGCAAAAAAGGCTGATATCATGGTGGGATGTATTAACAGGAGTGTTGTATGTATGGCATGGCAGGCAACTGTCTTGCTCTATTCGGTTCTGGCAAGGCCTCAGCAGCAGTACTGTGTCCAGTTATGGGCACCATGTTTTATTAAAGATGTGGCCAAATTGGACAGAGTGCAGAGGAAAGCAATGAAAATTATAAAAGCTTTAGAAAACCTGACCTCTGAGGAGAGGTTAAAAACACTGGGCATGTTTAGTCTTGAGAAAAAGAAAACTGAGGAGGGAGGGACGCTGGAAGGATGTTTCGTGCCCTAGGCGAAACTTCCACCTTGCGCCCCCCCCATCCCCGAGCCCCCGCCCTGAGGCGCCCCCCCCCGCGGCAGCTCCCCCCCTCCGCCCTGAGGCGCTCCCCTGCCCCAGCTCACCCCTGCCCCACCTCCTCCCCGAGCATGCCGTGGCTGCTTCACTTCTCCCGCCTCCCAGGCTTGCGGCGCCAATCAGCTTAGGCGCCGCAAGCCTGGGAGGTGGGAGAAGTGAAGCAGCCACGGCGTGCTCGGGGAGGAGGTGGGGCAGGGGTGAGCTGGGACGGGGAGTTCCCCTGAGTGCCGCCCCCCCCCTTGCTGCAGGCGGCCCTCCCCGCACTCCACTGCCCCAGCTCCCTCCGCCTAAATGCCGGCGGCAACCGGGGCGGCCGAAGATCTTGCTGCCATGGTCGCTGCCGAAGAAAATGGCGCCCCCCAAATCCTAGCGCCCTATGCAACCGCCTAGGTCGCCTAAATGGTTGCACCGGCCCTGTGAGGAGGGTCCTGATAGCAAGTCTGCAAATATCTTAAGGGCTGTTATGAAAAGGACACTGATCAATTGTTCTCCATGTCCACTGAAGGTAGTACAAAAAGTGATGGGCTTAAACTGCAGCAAGGGAGATTTAGGTTAGATAGTAGTAAAACTTTCTAACTATAAGGATAGTTAAGCTCTTGAACAGGCTTCCAAGGAAGGTTGTGAAATCCCCATAACTGGAGGTTTTAAAGAACAGATAAGGCAAACACCTGTAAGGGATGATCTAGGTATAGTTGGTCTTGCCTCATCAGGGAAAAGGGGGGCTAGACTAGATGACCTTTTGAGAGCCCTTCCAGCCCTACAGTTCTGTGATTCTATGTACAACCTGTTCGGTACTCAAATGGATGGGGAGAAAGCATAGAATGAATCAGAACAGTAGAGTTATAGACATTCCTTTGAAGTGACTAAATCAAGGGTGCTACATGTATTTGGCCACATTTGGGAGCAAAGATGAATACACTCCCCAAGAAACATACACAGAACATTCAGTACCAGGGGAAATCTAGAACAATATGGTAATAATCAATACATCAAAGAGAGGAAAGGCAGATTTTCACACTTCCCAGGTCTGTTTCTGCCCAGGCAAAAAGCTAGTTAGGATCCAGTCCTCCCACTCACCTAAATGTGTTTTTGAATAGTCTATGAAGAAACTTCCAGCTCCCCACCCCCGTATATTAATACCATCTGGCATATGGAGGTTCCCCACCCCCTGAACCCCAACCTCCTATAGATGTTGGTTTGTCAGGCCCAGTAACCTCTGTGCCCCCAGCTCATATTAATTGGCATTTTAGTCTCTCGGGATATTATTTAAGTATCTGACTGGCCTAAACAGATTCCTGGACAGGGTTAAAATACAATTAATTTGCCCAGAGGCATACATTTTATCATCCCAAGCCCCTTTCCTAGGTTCCCAGGTGAAGTAGATAGGCCACATTAGAAGGACTGTAATACACACATAGCTTGCAGTGTCCTTGGCAGTAGAGAAAAGGCAGAATTTGGTTATAAGTGAATATATGGAGATTCTATACTGGGACTATAGGACATAGACAAGGCCATATTTGGCTCTCTAGCTCCCAAACTAACTTCACACAAGCTGTGCAGTCACCTAAATCCTGACCTGGACTAAACAGTGCCCGTGTGCCTGAGATTGCTACACTACAGTGATCAGTCATCTAAGGCCACATGAGTCCCTTCCATCTACAGACAAGCCCAAACTGCTGGAATGTTAGCTGGTGAGCTGCCCAATGGGGAGGGAGAAATGAGTAATTTTCATCCATGGTGCAGTTCTTGCTGATTGAATTATACTGGGTCAAAATGAACCTTAAGTTTTATTTAAGTATATACGTTTGGTTTGGGACTGGCACACATGAGAAGCCCAGTTTGGGAAGAAAGGGTTTGTTAAACATGGAGGAGTCTGCTCTACAGCTCTATGAAGGATCTAGAACCCTAACACATTGTACTTGTCTTCCAAAGGTTGTTATTCATTTTGGGCCTGCTCCCATGGAAATCTATGAGAGATTTTTACTATTGACGTCAATGGGAACAGAACAGAATTCTTTGTTATTTATTCAATTTTTCTCTTCTACCCAGCAATTTGACACCCTTGTTGGAGAGGGTGGAGGCCAGATGAGTGGAGGTCAGAAACAAAGGATAGCTATTGCTCGAGCCCTTGTCCGAAACCCTAAAATCCTGCTACTAGATATGGCCACATCAGCATTGGACAATGAAAGTGAAGCTATTGTCCAAGAAGCACTTCATAAGGTTTGCTATTTTATATCAGTAGTCATTATTAACGGGACAGAAATACATTTTCAAAGCATTGTGTGGAAGATGCTTTTGTACTGTTATAAATTATTGTTTGACCTTTTTTAAAGAATCTCAGCAGTGACAGAGAATTGCTGTTAACATTTTCAATCTAGCTGAAACATTAAAAAAATCTGTAGAGCTGTTGATAAAAGTTCTATTAATTCTTTACATTAAAGTTCCAAAGTGGGCATTTGAAATTATACACAATAAGAATGATTTTATATAAATGAGAGATGTTAGTCATTATGCACAGTCTAGCAATATGAAAGTCCATAATGTAGCTTTTCTACGGATTTCAACTGATGACTATTTTGGAATCAAAATGTGAACATTCTTATTTTGAGATTATATGTAAAAAGCACCTTTTGCTCAGAAATTATCCTATTTTTTTCTTAGAAATCAGCTTGATCTTGGGGGGTTCATTTATGAATGAAAAATTCATGCAATGTGATAAAAATTTTGGCAAAATGGCTCTAACTTAACATTTGTAGCAAAGTGAAATAACTCAGATTTTAAGTAGTTTTGCTATTCATTGTGAATATAAAAACCATTTTACCATGAACAAACTGTGATATATTTTTGTAAACAGAGACCAACATTTTCAGACTTGGTTGCTTCAAGTCCACAGTCTGCTGTGCTGAAGGGGTCCCTGAATATGCGCAGTGGTTCATGACCTATAGCGGTCTCAGGAAACTTCACATACACTTAGGGATTTCTTTCACAGACCAGATGGCATTTCTTCTCACAAACAACATGGTTGCAATGGATTATCTGAACAGACAAATGTTCTCTGTCCCCTTTATTAGGTCAGGAAACAATGTGTCTGTGGGACTGGTGCATTCAGAGCAAGGTAACCATGTCTGCAGAGCATCTGTCAAATGCCAAATATACTACTGCCAATAATCTGAGTCAGAAAGGAGTGGATCAGTGTGATCAGTCACTCAGGCCCTCACTGCATATCTGATTTCTGCCAAGTGAGGTTACCTAGACTTGGACTTGTTTTAACTTGTAGCAAACAGTTGTGTGAGAATATAAAGGTCCAGGGAGCTGTGTGTAACACCTGTCAACTACTGCTTTAAAAAGTTCTGTGGTGCACAGATACTATAGTGATGTGGGCCCTTTACACACCCAAATAGATCGGCTATGTGCTAGGCACATATTTCCTACAGAGTGGTTCTGAGGAGGCAATAAATTCACAGAGCATGAGTTACCTTGGTAAGTGATCCCTTTTCATTGATTGCATGATCATTCTTGAAATCAGAGATTTCTTATCAGTTTCCATATGCACCTCAACTCCAGCTTAGTTTTATATTAAAAGCCTTAAACCTTTTAATTACCATTCAAATGAGCATTCATTACCCTTAGATGTAGTATCTTTGATAATTATTTATATAGCACTGCAAATGTATGTGGTGCTCTGCAATATATTCAGAAGAACTTACAGTCCAAGGGCCGGGTCCTGAGAGATGCTGAGGTCAGTGGGAGAGATTGGTGCTCAGCAGGGGCTTGATCTAAAGCCCATTTAAGTCAGGTTTTTACTTATGGATCATGCTTCAGGTGCTCAGCTCAGCATCTCTCAGGATATCAGGTTGCTGTCCTAACAATAATGTTATTCCTCCTCTCTCTCTCAGGCGCGCCTTGGGCGCACTGCAATCTCAATAGCTCATCGTCTGTCCACAGTCAAAGCCGCTGAGGTCATCATTGGGTTTGAGCATGGAAGGGCGGTTGAGAGAGGAACACATGAGGAGCTACTGGAAAGGAAAGGGGTTTATTTCACACTGGTGACCTTGCAAAGCCAAGGAGACAAGGCACTTACTGAAACAGCAGTGAAAAGCAAGTGTTTTATTCTGTTTTTATGAAATTAAATTAAATCCCACAGAACACAGAGCATCTATAGATTCCTTTGTTAGTGTTAGTTGATTGTTCTCCTTTGATTTTTCTCAAGGCTGAATTTTAGTGTCCATAGAAGTGATATACCGATAGCACTTGTCAAAATGTTTTTTTGCACATGTGTGCTGAGCAATCTTCCTCATACAGATCTGTCAGCATATACCATTTTTGACCTGCAATACCCTGGCATTTTATATCTCTTTTACTATTGATAGTTTGGTGATGTTGTATTAGAAAAACAGACAAATTATGGAATATGCCAAGGCCACCCTATTTGTTTTACTAGTGATCCAAGGCAGAAGTAAAAAGCTAATATAATGATCAGTTATACTGCTGTGAAACAATAGACTGTGATCATCTTTGAGGATGAAAGCATTTCCTGCCACTTAACAACTTGTATTACCAAAATGTTGAAACACCCATACTAGCCACAACCACAGTTTCAAAATATGATTGTCATGGGGTTCATATTAAATTTACCTAACTTTAGTATGTCAAATATAAATTACCAGTAATATAAAATGTATAGTATTCTAAGACATAGTGGCAAAGATGAATTGCATTCTTTTTGTTAATGTATTCTACAAAATATTCCAGCTATGAATTGGAGATATTTTTTGTTTTGCAAATAAACAATTGGTTTAGTTCAATTTTAATACTAACTAAAGAGCTTCTAACATTATACTTTACAATTGCAGAAAATGATTTGCTTGTTACACCAAACCTTAAGAAAGACCAGTCGTTTAGCCGTGGGAGCTATCGAAGAAGCTTGCGGTAAGCCTTTAAAACACTGACACCTCTTGATACATTTCCAGACGTTTGTATTCTTTGGTGACTTCCTAAATCACATGGTGCTGAGGTGGCACTGCAGAACAGGGTGAGAGAATACTGCAAACACCTTCACTAAAGCACATAGAGACATGGCAGGTGTGGAAATGTATAGACTGCATACTAAGACATCCAAACCCATGAAGTCAATGAAATGACTCCTACATTTATTCTCTCTCCACCCTATGTGCACTCTAATCTTATGGCCTCCTGCTCAAAGGGTGTAGGATTTGGGAGAAAACTGGGTGTGGCCATAGCTGGGTTGTCTTATACCTTTCTGGGCTCCCTACTAAGGCACAAAGTGACCATCAAACAAGACAAGTATTACTCTTGCTTTACAACAGTACATGAGGCTGGGGAGTAGCACTGGTATCTAGTCACATTAATAGCTTACTCTCTTGCACTCATACAGCAGACCTTGGTTTATAGAAGTGCAGGATCCGGGGCTTTAATTTGTGTAGCCATTTATGTTGGCTGTACGAGCCTTCTCATTCAGCTTATACTATAATGACTGATGAAGATGGCCACTGTGTTGAAGATATAGGACCAAATCCTGCCCTGTGATGCACAGGTAATAGAAGATGGTATCTGGTACTTCTTTACCTCACATTGAAGGCAGTCAGGATTCTGGCATAATGTTTTCATATTTATGTACTATGTCCGTGCATATATTCAGTGTGTACTCTAGTTAAATCAATCCAATAACTTGGAAAAAATTACTTGCTGTGGAATGTATTGATAAATTTGAGGAACCTTGACATTCTGTCTGAGAAGATACATCTTAGTGTTAACACACAAGGGCATTTTTGTTACCAGTTCTACCCAGAATCAAGCATTAAAGATTATAATCAATGGGCCAGATCCTGAGAGGAGCAGCCAGCCCAAAATTTCACTTACCTTAATGGGAGATGTGGGTGCTCAGCTGCTAAGTTAGAAATGGATTACCAAGAAACCGATACTCCTCTCTTCTGCATTGCTATCGAAAAGTTTATGAAAATGACAGCAGGGTCTGCTTGGATTTCACAACTCACTTCTGTCTCAGTGAAATCCTCTTTCTATTCAACACATTTTGTTTATTTTAGGTGGGGTTGATTCAGACGACACTGCCAAACCAGTGGCTGTAGACTAGGGCACCTACTGTCATGGATAGGAGGAAAATTACAGTATGCTGTTGAGTGCTCATGCTCCAGTATTGTTCTTGTGGAGTACAGCTACTATGTAATGACTGAGGCCCCTGTGGTGAAACTGACTAGAGTATCGTGAGGGAGCAGGATACCCCCACTTTTCTGTGGCCTGGGCAAACGTATTGCAAGTTAAACAGGAAAACCCAACCACTATTTCCCTAATTTCCCCACAAATACAAGCTGCATTTTCAGATATAAGAGAACAAGGTGCGGTACATGAACCTGAATAGAAGTATCTCTATCTGTTATGGAATTCCTCCTTCCCACAGAAGGAGATTGAGGAAGTTGGCAGCATGAAAGGCAATCTTAGGCCTTTGTAGCCACAGAGTTTGCAGGAGTCCTCAGCTTTGCTTCAACAAGCTCTGATTTCAGGTTCTGATATAAGCCGAGATAAAAACTGACCCAGTCTTCAAAACAAATATTGGGTCATTCAGTCCCTGAGGAACAAACCTTCTCACCCTTCTGTTTCACAGAGCTTCAGTTCGACAGCGTTCCAGGTCTCAGCTCTCTAATATAGTACCCAGCCATCCATTATCAATCACTGGAGACCAGTCAGACACTGTGTATCGAATACATCAATATGAAGAAGGCACATCTACACAAAAGGTCAGACATCATCATTCATTATTAGACTGCCGATAGATAAAGCATGTTTTCACATCTTTTGGCCCCGATAATAATATACAGTTAAGTATTTCTGTTATAGGTGGTTGTTGGTAGATATATCATCTTGCATGTGTCCTTTTTTATATTTAAACAAAGACATTACTCCCGGCCTCTATGCTCTCTGAGCTAAGTGCTGCATTGGATGGCACCTAATACGTATATATCCTCATGCAAAGCCTAGCACAGAGTAAGTCTGGCGATCTGGGTGTAGGTGAGGTTGAAGTGAACATATAAAAGCAGGTACAGGTTACATGAGGGGAAATGCTCATTTTGTGGAGTATAATAGTTGCTCAGAGGTAGAAATTGCACTGCTTGTTCATTATGGAGCAAGTCCCCCATATCCTCTGTGGACATGTGATAGTCCTTAGATAGTGTAATTGGGGCTTCATTCTGAGGCCACTGAAGTAAATGGGAAAGTCTTGGTGACTTCACTGGGCTTTGGATCAGTCTCCTGGTGTGGTTCAGCTGCATGGAGGATCGGGGCAGGATGCCTTTAAATGGCCAGTTCAGAACTAACTATTCAGGAATATGCACAGTGGCTATTTACAATCTGCCCTGAAGCTGCCAGCATCAATTCCTAGCACTTCATCAGCTCTGTATAGGGCAGTGTGGGAAGTGGCACTGCTGCTGCCAGCACCGTGCCAGGGTAAACAGAGGACTCCAGTCAGCAGGGCTGTGGCTCTGGCACCTTTGGCTTTCACCAACCTCAAAGGAAAAAGGAAAAAACAGAACATTCTTTTACCCCTCCTCCCTTATATTTCTGGTAAAAAGATGTACATTTCCAGTAAACTGAGCTGAAATAAATGAGCAGGGCTCAACACAGTAAGTGTTGTAATAGCCATTCTCTCCTAAATCAAAGATAAGGCAAGGAATAATTTGATGATGAATCTTCTGCACTTACTAGGAATAATTATGAGCATTCTTGCACCTGGTGTGAGGATAATTCACAAAACGTGAGGTATAATTAGTGTATAACTCAGAGGCCTCCTTTTTGTTCTAATTGTAATGGATGCCTATTCATCCCCCACACAGTGTCTACTCAATGCCTAAAGCCACAGTGTTTTGAAATACTACTTAAGAATTTGCCATGAACAATACAATAAGACACCCTGTGAGGAAATAATTTGAGGGCTCTGTAATGGCTCTTGCAGCCTGAGGGTTCTGAAGGGAGGAGAAGGTGAGCTGCCTGAACTGCAGTAGTTGGAAGCATAATGGCAGCATAGGGAAGCAGCAAGCGTAAAGATCTTCTTGACCCCAGTGTAACTCCACTGGAGTCAGGGAAGTTACTCCAGGGATCCATGTCCCATTGTCTCCCGACATGTTGGAGGGATTGTGTTCTGAGGCCCACCTGTGACAGCAGGCCCCACCAGGGAGCACAAGGCACTCTTATTATGGCTGTTTCCTGTGCAAGGACAATGGAAAGAAAGTGGCTCCCTCCCTGCACTTTTTCTTATGGCCACTGAAGCCCTAAGTGTGGCAATTATAAAAATTAAGAGACATGCTAACATTTTACTATTGAGTAAGGATTTTACTACCAGTGAGTGGCAGAGAGAGATTTCTATAAAGCCTTTGAAATACCAGTTTGAAAGTAAATGTATACCATAGAAATGACATGTCTGTGTTCATTTTAATACTTCCCAAAAGAATTTCAGCTTGCTTTTCAACCTTTACATCATGATATTTCTCTTAAGAGTCTAGGCCACCCTTGAGCACTGAATCCTATGAAACCATGTGGAAGTTTCAAGCCAGATCTATTAGTGGATGGCTCAGCTGCGAGCACACGGTTTTTCTATACCTCCCTCTTGGCTCTGCTTTCAGAACTAAGAAAACCTAGGACCACCATTGCCTAGGCCTTCCTGGCTAGGTCATATTTGCTCATAGTACAGATTGTAGCTAAGAGAGAGACAGTTGTCTGGTAATCTGAATGCAGAGAGTAAAATTATGCTCCCAAGAGCCATGGGAGCCCCTGTGTGTGGCTCTTACTAACTTCCATACAGTAGTAGGGGGTGAGCTGCCTCTATGGCACTGTCCCTTCCCCTTCTGGGCCCTAACAGAAGACTTTCCATAGGGTCAGGGTTTCCACTGGCTATGGGGACTGTGCAGGCTGGGGCTGGGAGTGGAGGCTTACTGATAGGTGCATGCAGGGGCTACGCTTCATTCCAGCACCAGCCACTCAAATATTTTCCGGGAAATACACTCTGTATATGGTGTGGGGTTGTGTCAGCCTGCTGAGAAGCAACATGACTATGATGCCACACTAATAAAAACACAATTTTTAAAAAAATCTGACCATGGTGAAGTAGCATGCTGAAGCTATAGCGCCTGGAAATTCTCTGCAGATGTGCAGTGCACAGGTCTGAACAGGATCATGGGCTGTAAGAGTGGAGCTTACTAAAGGTACCCTGATGTGGGGAGATGAATCCCTTATGGGTGTCATTGAGGGAATGTTTATGTGTCATAAACCAAATATATTTTGTTAGCAGACATTTGAGGAGGAAGAAGAGGAAGTGGAGCCTGCACCAGTCACCAGGATTTTGAAATACAATGCTCCAGAGTGGCCTTATATGTTGTTTGGATCTGTCGGCGCAGCTATGAACGGGGCAGTCAATCCACTCTATGCTCTATTATTCAGTCAGATTCTTGCGGTAAGTCATGGTAATATTTTTAAATTCATACAATAGTGTTGGTTATTACTCCTTCACCTTTAGAGCTTATAGTAGGCAAGAGTGGATGAACAAACTGAGACAGGAACTACTAAATGCTAATCTCAGCACTGATGTTGTCATCTTGGGCAAGTCTTTTAACCTCTCTGCCTCATCTTCTGAGTCTGTCAAGTGTGGATAATCCTTCTTACCTACCTGAGCAGGGTGATCTGATGAGTAAGAACCTGTTCCTGTTCTAGTCTATTCTACATAGCTTCTTATGCCACTCCCGTCACCATAGTATCTAATCAACTTTGCAGAAGCACATTACACAATGTGACTAACATCTGTTAAGTGTGGTTCCTTGTTTCTGTAAACCTCTCCCTAAGGGGAAAAAAGTTTGTGCAGTGAAGTGTAATGGGTTGGTATCTTGGGGTGTTTTGTATATGTATATGCTGCTCTGTGTTCGCATAAGAGGTGGCATAGTCAAAGAAGTGTGCCTTACACTTGGAACAGGAGATGGTGAGGTTTGTTATGGTTCCTGCAGGAGTTTGTTCCACAG
The DNA here is from genome assembly GCF_027887155.1 of Malaclemys terrapin pileata. Taxonomy (NCBI): domain Eukaryota; kingdom Metazoa; phylum Chordata; order Testudines; family Emydidae; genus Malaclemys; species Malaclemys terrapin. The sequence goes on from NC_071515.1 coordinate 42,856,480, forward strand.
TCTTGGACCAACCCCCAAGAAAGCTCTAACTCCTGCTCAGATGAGCTTTACCTAATTAATTAGGGCATCATTCATGCTCTTTCTGAAGTCTATGAGAATCCTGCTATTGACTTCAATAAGATGATGATTCAGGCTCTAATTTGTTCATGTTTCTAAAGTGCTCTGTATGTGGAAACTGTTAGTGTTAATTGAATTGTTTCAAATACCATTTTTTGAGGTAAAATGAAAAAAAAAGTGAGAAGTATCTATAACAAAATATTATTTCCCTTTTTAATTGTTTCTTAATCTGTCCTTCACCCTCAGCAGGAATTCGCCTGTTACATGAATGTACTAACAGAGACAGGGCCAAGGACTCTTGGTTTACTTAGCATCCACTCAGTGTAGATCACAGCTAATACAAATTCCTGTCTAGAAAATAAATTACTGGGAAAATGGGGCCTAGTCCCTGCTAAACCTTACCTATCTGTGTAGTTCCACTCTCCTCCCATGGAAAATCAATGGTTTTCAGGATCAGGCCTATATTTTGACCACAAGGTATCAAAATGTAATAGAATATAGAGCAAAATTAGAACACTTCAGAATATGAAAATACCTTAAGGCTCTGGGCCTGAGCTCTTCCTGGAAGGTAGTGAGCACCTTGATCTCCCTGGATGAATTCCTGATCTATAAGAATTGGGTCCAGTGGGAGCTGAAAATGCTCAGCACTTTGCTGGAGGCACTGTGCGTCCTGGAAGAATTGGGCCCCAACTGAGATACTTTAATGACCCAACAGCCATGCTTTATTATCCATAGCCCTAGAATGTTTTTGCTGTGCTAGTGCAGGGCCAGGCAGACAGCCTGCTAATAGATAGAGCGCACATCCTGCTCCAAGTACTGACTGATGATGGTGATAGACACGTTGGCTTGTGCTAGAGGAGAAATAAGCTCAGGGAAGAGGGGAAAAAAACACATTTGTGAATAGAAGAAGCCAAATCTAGTAAAAAGAGAGAAATGTTATTTGGAAAGTTCTCAGATGTTGCTATAAAAATAGACATGCAGAGTACATGCTGCAGTAGTAACACTGCAACCCTGTAACTGGGAGCAGACTGCATTCTTCTGTGTGATCAACTAGCTTTGCCAGCTGGTGAGGGAAGGAGGCATGGCTATGGCCCTCCCCTCAGAACATCTTCCTTGCAGGCTTTGGAGAAACTTGCACCTGCACTAAGGGGAAGCAGTGGCACTACTTCAGCCACAGTGTGGATGGTGAATGATGCAGAGTTTAAGGGAGGGAAGGTGCTTTGCACTCACTCCTTACACTTGCACAATTGGGGCTTGATCCTGCTCTATTGAAAATTTGTCATTTTGACTCCAGTGGGAGCAGGATCAGACTTCTGGTCGCAGTCACCTATCATCTAGCCCTATATCAGTAGTAAACTCAAATATATTTATAACGTGTTTCAGTATAAACACTTACAGGGATGCACTCTTGTGCATTTGGGAAAATTCCAAACTCTTTCCCCTCATTTAGAGCTCTCATTCATTCTGGAAAGTAAAGTATACTTAACCTGTTTCACAGCCATGTACTCTGATCCATAACACACTGTTAGTTTTATAAATTCATATTTCTGTTCCTTTGATAGACTTTCTGCTTCTACCATTTCAGATGAAGAAAGCTGGTTCTGAGAGCAATTGTAACAATTAACATCTGGTGTGTGAGGATGATCTGTTCTCACACTTGCTGTGTTTTGTGCTGGTTATATACACAAAATGCCCATTTTTATGAAGCATTTTTCATCCCATTTATATAAAGTTTAGACATATATTATGTGCTTATAATGCCATGTGGTGCAAGGATACAGAAAAAGACTAGAACTAAGAGCAATTCAATCTGTGTTCTAATCTAGACTCAGCGTGGGACATAATTTATTTGAGTCACTGACTTCAGCTTCTTGGGGGGGATATATAAAAGGAGGAGAGGATGGAAAATGATAAAATACAGGGAGAAACAGTCAAATGAAAAAAAGTCCCGTTCAATTACGGCATGCAATAGGGGACAGCCGGAAAAGGACAAGTTTTTAAAATGCTCATATTACCAATGCTAGAAGTCTAAATAATAAGATGGGTGAACTAGAGTGCTTAGTATTAAATGAAGATATTGATATAATAGGCATCACATAAACCTGGTGGAGTTAGGATAATCAATGGGACACAGTAATACCAGGGTACAAAATATATTGGAAGGACAGAACAGGGCGTGCTGGTGAGGGAGTAGCACTATATGTGAAATAAAGCATAGAATCAAATGAAGTAAAAATCTTAAATGAACTAAATTGTACTATAGAATCTCTATGGATAGTAATTCCATGCTTGAAAAATAAGAATATAGCAGTAGGGATATATTACAGACCACCTGACCAGGACGGTGATAGTGATTGTGAGATGCTCCCGGAGATTAGAGAAGCTATTAAAATAAAAAACTCAATAATAATAATGCGGGATTTCAACTATCCCCATATTAACTGGGTACATATCACCTCAGGAAGGGATGCAGAGATAAAGTTTCTTGACACCTTAAATGACTGCTTCTTGGAGCAGCTAGTCTTGGAACCCACAAGAGGAGACGCAATTCTTGATTTAGTCCTAAGTGGAGCACAGGATCAGATCCAAGAGGTGAATATAGCTGAACCGCTTGGTAATAGTGACCATAATATAATTAAATTTAACATCACTGTGGTGGGGAAAACTCCACAGTGGCCCAACACTGTAGCATTTAATTTCAGAAAGGGGAACTACACAAAAATGAGGAGGTTAGTGAAACAGAAATTAAAAGGTGCAGCACCAAAAGTAAAATCCCTGCACGCTGCATGGAAACTTTTTAAAGACACCATAATAGAGGCTCAACTTAAATGTATACCCCAAATTAAAAAACATAGTAAGAGAACCAAAAAAGAGCCACCATGGTTAAACAACAAAGTAAAAGAAGCAGTGAGAGGCAAAAAGGCAACCTTTAAAAAGTGGAAGATAAATCCTAATGAGATAAATAGAAAAGAGCATAAACTCTGGCAAATGAAGTGTAAAAATATAATTAGAAAGACCAAAAAAGAATTTGAAGAACAGCTAGCCAAAGACTCCAAAAGTAATAGCAAACATTTTTTTTAAATACATCAGAAGCAGAAAGCCTGCTAAACAACTAGTGGGGTCACTGGACAATCAAGATGCTAAAGGAGCACTCAAAGACGATAAGGCCATTGCGGAGAAACTAAATGAATTCTTTGCATTGGTCTTCACAGTTGAGGATGTGAGGGAGATTCCCAAACCTGAACCATTCTTTATGGGTGACAGATGGGGAAATAGCTAATTCCCCCCCCCCCTACTGTTACTCACACCTTCTTGTCAACCGTTGGAAATGGGACATCCTGATTATCACTACAAAAGTTTTTTTTCTCCTGCTGATAATAGCTCACCTTAACTGATTACTCTCATTATAGTTAGTATGGCAACACCAATTTTTTCATGTCCTCTGTGTGTATATATATCTTCCTACTGTATTTTCCACTGCATGCATCCGATGAAGTGGGTTTTAGCCCATGAAAGCTTATGCTCAAATGAATTTGTTAGTCTCTAAGGTGCCACAAGTACTCCTCGTTCTTTTCAATGATACAGACTAATACGGCTACCACTCTGCGATCTGAGGAACTGTCCCAAATTGATGTGTCATTAGAGAAGGTTTTGGAACAAATTGATAAACTAAATAGTAATAAGTCACCAGGACCTGCTGGTATTCACCCAAGAGTTCTGAAGGAACTCAAATGTGAAATTGCAGGACTACTAACGGTCATCTGTAATCTATCATTTAAATCAGCTTCTGTACCAAATCACTGGAGGATAGCTAATGTGACACCAGTTTTTAAAAAGGTCTCCGGAGGTGACCCTGGCAACTACAGGCCAGTAAACCTCACTTCAATATCGGGCAAATTGGTTGAAACTTTCGTAAAGATCAAAATTATCAGAGGAACATAATTTGTTGGGAAATAGTCAACATGGTTTTTGTAAAGGGAAATCATGCCTTACCAATCTATTAGAATTCTTTGAGGAGGTCAACAAGCATGTGGACAAAGGAGATCCAGTGGCTATATGTATTTAGATTTTCAGAAAGCCTTTGACAAGGTTCTTCACCAAAGGCTCTTAAGCAAAATAAGCAGTCATGGATAAGAGGGAAGGTTCTCTCATGGATTGGTAACTGGTTAAAAGATAGGAAACAAAGGGTAGGAATAAATGGTCAGTTTTCAGAATGGAGAGAGGTGAATAGTGGTGTCCTCCAGGGATCTGTACTGGGCCCAGTCCTATTTAACATATTCATAAATGATCTAGTAAAAGTGGTAAACAGTGAGGTGGCAACATTTGCAGATGATACAAAACTATTCAAGATAGTTAAGGCCCAGGCAGACAGTGAAGAGCTACAAAAGGATCTCTCAAAACTGGGTGACTGGGCAACAAAATGGCAGATGAAATTTAATATTGATAAATGCAAAGTAATGCACATTGGAAAACATAATCCAAACTATACATATACAATGATGGGGTCTAAATTAGCTGTTACCACTCAAGAAAGAGATCTTGGAGTCATTGTGGATAGTTCTCTGAAATCATCCACTCAATGTGCAGCGGCAGTCAAAAAAGCGAACAGAATGTTGGGAATCATCAAGAAAGGGATAGATAATAAGACAGAAAATATCATGTTGCCTCTGTATAAATCCATGGTACGCCCACACCTTGAATACTGCGTGCAGATCTGGTTGCTCCATCTAAAAAAAGATGTACTGGAGTTGGAAAAGGTTCAGAAAAAGGCAACAAAAATTATTAGGGGTATGGAACAGCTTCTGTATGAGGAGAGATTAATAAGACTGGGACTTTTCAGCTTGGAAAAGAGGCGACTAAGGGGGGATATAGGAGAGGTCTATAAACTCATGAGTGGTATAGTGAAAGTAAATAAGGAAGTGTTATTTACTCCTCGTAATACAAGAACAAGGGGCCACCAAATGAAATTAATAGGTAGCAGGTTTAAAATAAATACAAGAAAGTATTTTTTCACACAACACACTGTCAAACTCTGGAACTCCTTGCCAGAGGGTGTTGTGAAGGCCAATACTATAACAGGGTTCAAAAGGGAGCTAGATAGATTCATGGAAGATAGGTCCATCAATGGCTATTAGCCAGGATGGGCAGAAATGGTGTCCCTAGCCTCTGTTTGCTAGAAGCTGGGATTGGGTGACAAGACCTGGATTACTTGATGATAATCTGTCTGTTCATTCCCTTTGGGGCACCTGCCATTGGTCACTGTCAGAGGACAGGATACTGGGCTTGATGGACCTTTGGTCTGACCCAGTATGGCTGTTCTTATGTGTCTCATTCAGCTCAGGTATAAAACTGGACTAAATCCTATTGAGAAACAGACGCTAAATCCTAAATTTTATCTTTCCAGCTATATAAATTACAAATATTTCCCAAAGTTGCTCACAGCCTGACAAATTAAGGATAAAATGAGCTATGGTGAGTATTGTAGGTTGCATCAAGGGGACAAAAGTGCAACAGATGCACCCTTATATATTATGCTCTTATTATGATGGACTAATGAGAAAAGATTACATGTTTTTTTAGTAAATGAAATTAAGTCTGGCCAAGTCATATCTTCTACTGTTGAAAGGTAATGGCAGAGCACAGACATTTGGAGCAGACTTTAATCTCTCAACCATAGAGATTAAAGGTTCTAAGAGCAGGGGGAGAGAACACACAAAAAAAGGTGCCACCCGCTGTGAAGCAGCAAAGAAAAAAAAAAGAAAAACCCAAGTCTTGCCGCCGAAGACTGAAGAACCCGCCGTGCTGAATTACCCACCGCCGAATTGCTGCCGAAGACCCGGAGCTGCCTGTGGGAAACCCGCGCTGGATTAGTCCTCAGCCAAGCTATTGAAGGGTCAGTGTCATCTAAGAACTGCATCCTGCAAACCAGCGTGGCCATGGTTCATCCATGCAAAACACGGCTGCAGCGGCAAAGCACAGGGTGTGGGTGGCTGGGCAGGAGGAGTCCCCTCTTCCCTGAACAAGAAATAAAAGTTGGGGCCCAGCAGCAGGGCTGCGATCCGCACGCAGTGGCAGGTTGGCAGAGATCAGGCTCTGCTCTGCTCCCTGGGGTCGGGCTGAGCTGCAAAGCAAGGGGAGCAGGAGAAGCACCGGTCGCAGGAGCCGCCGCCACAAGATGCACACAGCAGAGCCCGAAGTGAGTGCCGCCAAAAACCCGGACGTGCTGGGAAGCACCGAGTGAGTGCTCAGGGGAGTGGCTGCTACCCCTCCTTCCCCCCTAGCTACGCTACTGCTCTCAACACTAAATGCGAATCAGGCATCATTATTTTGGATTTTGCAGCGTTTGTTGCCAGGGAGCTGATACTGAAGGTTAAAAATTACTTTGAAGAGGCTTTGCCAGTGGAGAATAACCATCTCTATGCAATTCCTATTCCAATTCCTTCCAAACAATAATGTTTATAGATCATTGCTGAACTATAAATACATTGGGGGTGGCCTTTTAAGACGAAGGGTTAAATGTATTTTGTGGAATTTTATTTTTGCGTCTGTAACTAAGAAGAAAATTCCAGCAGCCCTTTCTATTGTTAGTTATTTAGTTACCAGAATTTAGGACAGTTTAGACATAAGTCTTAAAAGTCAAATCTGCCAGCTATTTTTAACCGTTCCCAAGAGCTAAACATGTTGCTCTCTTGGAGGATTGGCAGATGTATAGTGATTTTATTTGTGAAACCCAGTTAGAATATTGGCACTATTGTCATTTTAGCAGAGAAGTCCAAACACAAGCTGCCGCTTATACCCATGAGCACTAAAATAATTAACGGGTAGGTATTTCAATTGACAGTAACTCCTACAAACTGGAACTGCTAAAAGATGACTAGTGAGATTTGGACCATTACTTCATCAGCAATCAGTTTAATAGCAGTAGATAAAAAGATCAGACATAAAGAGAAGAGATAAAAGAACAGCATTAGGGAGGGGAAAATATTCCTAATTTGACCTCTGGACATTTTTTCTAATGGATTCTCTTCCCAAGCCACACTGACAAGAGAATGACTTATTTTCACATTGGTTCAACAACATGTGGGACCTATGTTCTCCCTTTGAAGCATGCCTATATCTTCTATTAGCAGCATCAATGAGAGCTGTTCATGTGTACCAAAGGGCAAATTGTCCTGATTTGCAAGTAGGTATTTGGAACATAAGTACTTGATTTTGTACTTCCCAATGAGCCAACAGCTGTCATAGATTTTATGGGTGTTAAGGGAGTTGCCCTATTGTTGCTTTACAGAAAAAAGAGAGTAATTGAGTCCACTAATCTTTTCCACAGTCTTGTGACTTCAGCCAGTATTCTCTGGATCACTATCAGAACCCCCAACTCTTTTTCAGAGTAGGGCAAAGAATTGTTTTGGCTGTAATTAGCTATGTGTAGCAAATGGTATTACGCTCAGTGACTGCACATAATATCTTTTGCCTCTGTTTTTATTCTTGTTAACCCTATAGCAAGCCTTAACCAGGAAGAAAAGGCCAGACACGGAGGGAGAAAAATTGTTCTTCTTAACCTCTGAGGATAGGACAAGAAGCAATGGGCTTAAATTGCAGCAAGGGAGGTTTAGGTTGGACATTAGGAAAAACTTCCTAACTGTCAGGGTGGTTAGGAACTGGAATAAATTGCCTAGGGAGGTTGTGGAATCTCCATCATTTGAGATTTTTAAGAGCATCCCTGTCAGGGATGGTCTAGATCAGTGGTTCCCAAACTTGTTCCGCCGCTTGTGCAGGGAAAGCCCCTGGCGGGCCGGGCCGCTTGGTTTACCTGCTGCGTCCGCAGGTTTGGCCGATCGCAGCTCCCAGTGGTTGCGATTCACTGCTCCAGGCCAAGGGAGCTGCTGGAAGCGGCGCGGGCCGAGGGACGTACTGACCACTGCTTCCAGCAGCTCCCATTGGCCTGAAGCAGCGAACCACGGCCACTGGGAGCCGCGATCGGCCGAACCTGCGAACGCAGCAGGTAAACCAACTGGCCCGGCCCGCCAGGGGCTTTCCCTGCACAAGCAGCGGAACAAGTTTGGGAACCACTGGTTTAGATAATACTTAGTCCTGCCACGAGTGCAGGGGACTGGACTAGATGACCTCTCAAGGTCCCTTCCAGGCCTATGATTCTATAGTTCTATGACTTAGTTTAGAAAAATAAGAACTGCTATACTAATCTTAACAATGCCATCCAGTAGCCTGTCACTTACAGTGGCCAGAACGAGATGCTTCAGAGAAAAGTGTAAAACCCACATAAAGGGTAATTAATCCAAGGGAAAATTTCTTCCCGCATTGAAGCTTGTTGCTTTACAGTAGCAATTGAGGTTTATGGTTTTGTGGATAATTTCTTGTTCATTGGACACACTGTAATAACTGTAGAGAGAGTACAAATGATAGCATGCCCTCAAGCTCTAGGCTGATACTTATGAGTTTGCAAGAGTACAATAAGGATCATTCCCTTTTACTTCTATTATACAGAGAGATGGTCTTGAACTGGAATATTGGATCCAAACCCCCTTGATCTTTGAGAAAATCTGGATCTGGATTTGGATCCATGCTTTGTGGCTGAGGTCCATCTATACAAAGTACATCCAAAGTAGAACTTACTTCAGATCATGATCTGGATCTTATCTTTACACCTCAGGCTTCATCTTGTTATATTTGAGAGTCTGGCTCTTCACAAGCAAGCTGTCATAAGAGACTGGGAAGTTGGGACTTTAAATAAATGCAACCTAACTCAGAAACTAAAACATTTGGCAAATTTATAAGGCCGTTTTGTGCTATAAGCTTGTCATATAAATCAACAGAAATAAAATGAAACCCATCTACTGAAACTGTGGTGTTTTGCACCTGGATTTCTCCTGGGGGTCACTGTGAAAATCACAGAAACTCATAACCAGACCATGCAGGTATTCTAAAGGCAAGACCACACCCCAGGATCCAGCCTTTATGATAGAATAGAATATTAATATAAATGTGAGTAATACAGTGAAATGAAATCCACGTCCATTCAAAATTTTAAAAGATTCTAAACAATTGGTTAAAATTTCTCTAGCATGTTTAGACTGATTCCATTTATTTGTATAGCTGTACTGTAGTTCCAATTGTGTGTGAAATAATCAAGTAATAAAGACTGATTGAATTTTAAATTTAAATATACAGGGTGCCAATCAGGATAAGTGTTTTGATTCCTTAATCTTATGAATTCAGACTAAGAAATAGCAGAATTTTACATTTGGGAGATCACAGATTTCTATGAATGAAAACAGGGAATGCGCTCATAAACCTATCTGTCCATGAGACAGTCAGCTGATGTAAATAGGCAAAGCTCCACTGAAGTCAATGAATTTACACTGATTTATACCAACTGAGGATCTGGCCCATAATGTTTTCATCTGACCCTGACCTTTAGGGGCTGACCTGAAAACTTTATACTATATTTCACTGGCATAGACAAATTCTGCTCACCTTGTTCACACTAATACTACCATTGACAATCTAATGTTATGACATTCTTTTTTTTCCCCAAAAGACCTTTTCCATGCCTGATAAAGAAGAGCAAAGAGCACTGATCAATGGCATCTGCCTGCTTTTTGTCCTTGTTGGAGTGGTATCATTTTTCACACAGTTCCTGCAGGTAATGGCAATTCATTAAACTTCTGCTTTGCTAGTTTCTTTTCTGTTCATGTCCGGCTGTGTGTGCATGTGTGTGTTCTGTATAATAAGTGTATTTGTTCTTATGCATACCAGGGATACACATTTGCAAAATCTGGTGAGTTGCTTACAAGACGGTTAAGGAAAATTGGTTTCCAAGCTATGCTAGGGCAAGAGATTGGTTGGTTTGATGACCACAGAAACAGCCCTGGTGCCTTGACTACAAGACTTGCAACAGATGCATCACAGGTTCAAGGGGTAAGAAACTATATATTAGGAATTACTTTGCTTCATGCTAATTACTACATTAATTTGGTATGTGATGTCACAAGAATTATCTAGTGTGTAAACAGTAATATAAATATAGATCTAATCTCATGGTCTCTGCTGTCACTCTGCCTAGCTAAGCAATTTCCAATGTGTGCACTATCTATCATAGACTGGCACAGCAATTTGTTACTCTCCGTATAAAGAACTAAATGCAGAACTAGAGCCAGATCCTGCTGTCCATTGTACCCGTGTAAACAGATCAGTGCCATAAAAGTAAAGTTACCACAAGTCACCAATATAACTGAAAGAAGAATTTAGGATATAATCTTCAGTTTCTCATTCCTGAAGGTGGAATTTTGCCATAATCACTAAATGCATATTTCTGAAACATATCACAGTCATTTTCAACCAAATTCATCAATAGTAATATCATTGATTAAACAGAATTTTCAGCCTGGTGTGGAGTTTATTACAAGTGGCTGTTGTGATTTATGCTAACAATCCACTTAAGAAAAGCACTCCCTACTACTACATGGTATGCCATTTTGGGATCAGTCCCAGGCTGGCATGGACTAACATTGCACAAGTAATGCTCTTATTTTTGGGGAAGGCTGCCTGTTAGCACCATATTCTAGCACCCCCTACTGGTTGAAGGTGTATGCTGCTGAGTTATGTGTGTGGTCAACCTTAGCACTGATACTTGGTTCTAAACTTAAAGCAAGTAATTTCATTTCTACAAACACAGAAAGTAATGTATGGACTTTTTTGTTACTGATATTTAACGGGTGATAGGAGTTTTGCTGGACTTTTTTCTTCTTGGAGTTTTAAGGAATTTAAAATAAGAATGAGAGAGAAAGAAGAAAAAGTTGCAGCCTACAGCTTCCTGTCAGCAGCAAGCAGTCAATATTTCCCCAGCAGCTCCGAAATCAGCAGCCATCTCCCTCCCCCTTTCAGTTAAATTAAGTTGCAAACACTTACATGTTCCATTTTAATTTGCATGCACAGACTTCTTAACACCAACTCTGCCTTACAGTAGCTGCATAAGAGAAGGCTTTGTTCTAGGCTAAAGCAGTATTCTCTGCCTTCTCTGAAGATTCTAGTGACTGCACTTTACACAATAAATAGAGCTGTGAAATGAACAAAGCCAAAAACTTTCCCCAACTCTTGGGTTTAGTTTCAGTTCCGTTATTAATAAGAGGTCAAATAATGAAGCTCAACTGGAATGTATTAATCAATGATAATTAGTCAAGAATTAACACAACCCAATACAGAATATAGAAAGGAAGGCTATGGTTACCAAACCAATCTGGAAACTGGACAAGTTACTGCAGCTCAATTCACTCCTATCTAAGTCCCAGAAACTCTGCTCTTTATATACCAACTTGTTCAAGACAAGGAAAAATCCTTTCCCTTTCTGATCTAGTGGAGGAGATCCTTTTATGCTATTTCAGCTTACCTAATCAATGAGTTAAAGATATCTGTAATTTATCTGTTCTTTAATGGTATCTTAGCTTATCTGTCCTGATTATAGAAAACACCTGTGGCAACAAGTAATTCTTAATAAGCTAAAGACATCTCTCAGTGGGTCATTATCTCATCAATCACTGAGACATTATCTCATCAATCACAAGTGGACCCTTACTGGACATCTGGACATATTCTTCACAGGTCATCAGGATCAGGGTAAAAATATTATACACATTCCACCACTTGGTCACACACTAAATTTAACCTAAGTACAGAGTCCCTAGAATCATAGATACAAAACTAGAATCATAGATACAAAACACTTAAGTTCATGCACAAAGGATCATGGGGTTTTGTATACAAAGAATCACAGGGAGTTTGATTCATTTGCTAACACTCCAACCTTTGCTGCCTAGATTATCAATCATGGCAATACTAAATTACTTGATTAAGTGTTTATATGAGGTTCTAGTTAACGCATTGTTATAACAAAATATGCAAGCAATGATACAAAATTAACTACTGGCTGTAGTTAACCATCCCAAATGGATAGGGATATTTTACTCCTAGAAGTAGCATCAAGGATATCAAACACCAGGAGAGAAGTCTCTTGATAGGTACTGCAGGTAGATTTAAGGTGGACACTGTGTGAGCCACCAAAATTGTGGAACTGCATATAGTCCTCATCCAGTGATATATCAGATTGAAAATCTGGTTCCATATGCTCCTGCTCAAAGAAAGGAGCTATTGCCTCATCTTCTTCCTTGGACAGCATTTCAGGCATCATCATTTGCAGTGTCGACAGATCCAAAGGAGTTGGGTCCCAAAGATCTCTGGACTACCAGATCCTTTGTAGATGAAATATTACCTCTCCATCCACGTGGAGGATAACTGAAAAATTTCTGAGGTGGCCCCACAGGCCCCAGAAATACCAGTTTCCCCAGCAACTGGGGTTTGGGAACATGCCTACAGGAGGCAGACCCCATACGGTGGTATGAAGTGAACCACAGGCCTCTGCATCCTTCCTCAAACCCTTGCGCCTGATCCTGCAGTATTTCTAGAGCCGTGAGAGGAGCCGCAAGGAAAATGAGGATTCCTTGCAGGCTGTTTTTCTGTGTGCTATGGAAAGAAACATTTCTAGGTGGTTGTTGCACTGTTTCAGGGCCCGGAAACAAGCACTGACTGGTGGGATCACATTGTTATATGGGATGATGATGAGCAGTGGCTGCTGAACTTTCGGATGTGCAAGGCTAAACTCCTGGAACCATGTGCGGAGCTCTCCCCAGCCCTCTGGTGCAGTGACATCAAAATGAGAGCTGTAGTGATGGTGGAGAAGTGAGTGGCGATCGTTGAGTGGCAGCTTGCAATGCCAGATTGCTACCGATCAGCAGGGAATCCAGAGTGCACCGAGGATAACAATGGATCCAGAGGGAGGTATGGAGACCCATCTGTCTGTGGAAACTCTGTATGGGGTTGTAGAAGGAGGAAGCACAGGGTGTTCCAGGGAAAGACCAGAAACACCTTCCTGTCTTTTCTTAATAACATGAGATGAGGAAGACCTTGGGATCAGGGAAACATGCCTCCTTTTAGAAACCTTGCGTGTGAGACTTGGAACAGACACATGAACTAGAGTTGAAAAGTGAATTTGGGCCGACACTGTGACAGAGCTCTCTGGAACCAAGGATGTAGCCAGAATTAACAGAGGAACTGACAATGGTTCTGTCGATTTGGACATTATACACAAATCCATCTCCCTTCTCTGGAGCAGGACATAGATCCATTCTGGAGCTGTAGCAGTCTTGTCAGACCAATAGTTCTGATCCATGGGAACTGGCACTGCTAACAGTGGCTGCTCTGTCCCTATGTTCCTTTTTCTTTAGTGCTGCAACAGCTGAACTGAAGATGCTGATGGCCCCGGTTCTGACACGCTGATCAAGTCCATCTTCCTGGATCTGGTAATGGAAGTTGGAACTACAAAATGCAATGAACAGTGTAAATAGAAATTAGGTGAACCAAAAAAGTTTCCCTGCTAGTTAAGACCTTAACAAAGAAAGACCAAGTGTTTTATAAAATAAGTATTAACATTTTCTCCAAGGAAAAAAGATCCACATGTCCCGCGTACCAGAAACAAAAAGAATTACCCTAAAGGTAGTAGACCCGCTTGCAGCAACTACCACGGCAACAACCACAGAACCTATTTCATGTCCAAAAGTGGAACCAGGACCAAAGAGTGGACTCACCCTTCTTTCAATACCCAATTTATGCATAAATCTATGGTTTTAAAATCATTACATTGGAATATGACAGAAATTGAAATGTGTAAAAATACTGTGTCTAGATTATCCACTTCTATACCAATTGAAAGATAGGCTGCATATCAATGAGCAAATAAGGGATGCTATTGGGAGTCAGGAAACTCAATCCTATTCTGATATTTTTAGGACATAAGGGTTACAAATAGGGCTGTCAAGTGATTAAAAATTATCCATAATTAATCGTGATTAAAAAATTAATCATGATTAATTGTGCAATTAATTGCGCTGTTAAACAATAATAGAATACCATTTATTTAAATATTGTTGGATGTTTTCTACATTTTCAAATATATTTATTTCAATTACAACTCAGAATACAAACTGTACAGTGCTCACTTTATATTTATTTTGATTATAAATATTTGCACTGTAAAAAGCAAAAGAAATAGTATTTTTCAGTTCACTGAATACAAATACCGTAGTACAATCTCCTTATCATGAAAGTTGAATTTACAAATGTAGAATTATGTACAAAAAATAACTGCATTCAAAAATAAAACAATGTGCAACTTTAGAGCCTGCAAGTCCACTCAGTCCTACTTCTTGTTCAGCCAATCACTCAGACAAACAAGTTTGTTTACATTTGCAGGAGATAATGCTGCTCGCTTCTTGTTTACAATGTCACCTGAAAGTGAGAACAAGCATTTTCATGGCAGTGTGGTAGCTGGTGTACCAAGGTATTTACGTGCCAGATGCACTAAAGATTCATGTCACCTTCATGCTTCAACCACCATTCCAGAGGTCATTCATGCATGCGGATGATGGATTCTGCTTGATAATGATCCAAATCAGTGCGGACTGATGCATGTTCATTTTCATCATCTGAGTCAAATGCCACCAGCAGAAGGCTGATTTTCTTTTTTGGTGGTTCAGGTTCTATAGTTTCTACATTGTAGTGTTGCTCTTTTAAAAATTCTGAAAGCATGCTCCATACCTCATCCCTCTCAGATTTTGGAAGGGACTTCAGATTTTTAAACCTATGGTCAAGTGCTGTAGCTACCTTTAGAAATCTCACATTGGTACCTTTGCATTTTGTCAAATCTGCAGTGAAAGTGTTGTTAAAAGAAACAACATGTGCTGGGTCATCATCTGAGACTGCTATAACATGAAATATATGGCAGAATGCAGGTAAAACACAGAGCAGGAGACATACAATTCTCCTTCAAGGAGTTGAGTCACAAATTTAATTAACACATTATTTTTTTTAATGAGTGTCATCAGCATGGAACCATGTCCTCCGGAATGGTGGCTGAAGCATGAAGGAACATACAAATGTTTAGCATATCTGGCAGGTAAATACCTTGCAATGCCAGCTACAAAAATGCCCTGTGTACGCCTGGCATTTTCAGATGACATTGTAAATAAGAAGTGGGCAGTATTATCTCCCAAAAATGTACACAAAGTTGTTTGTCTTAACAAGTGGCTGAATAAGAAGTAGGACTGAGTGGACTTGTAGGCTCTAAAGTTTTACATATTTTTGTTTTTGAGTGCAGTTATGTCACACACAAAAATCTGTATTTGTAAATTGCACTTTCACAATAAAGAGATTGCACTAGAATACTTGTATGAGGTGAATTGAAAAATACCATTTCTTTTATCATTTTACAGTGCAAATATTTGTAAAAAAAAATAATATAAAGTGAGCACTGTAAGACTTTGTATTCTGCGTTGAAATTGAAATCAATATATTTGAAAATGTAGAAAAACATCAAAAAATATTAATAAATTTAAATTGGTATTCTATTGTTTAACAGTACGATTAAAACTGCAATTAATTGTGATTAAAGTTAATCGCAGGAGTAAACTGTGATTAATCGACAGTCCTAGTTACAAAGCAAAAACAAATTATGGGATCTGTTTTAAAATAGAGTAGATTTTCAAAACATAAAAAAAGACAGGTCAGCTACATTAATGTTCCATCAATGACTGATGGACTTGCGAG
This sequence comes from Malaclemys terrapin pileata, assembly GCF_027887155.1. Lineage (NCBI taxonomy): Eukaryota > Metazoa > Chordata > Testudines > Emydidae > Malaclemys > Malaclemys terrapin. The sequence goes on from NC_071515.1 coordinate 42,872,209, forward strand.
TCTAGCTAATGAAGACAGGAACACTGTTAAATATGCATGACATTGCTCATTTGTTTAAATAGACAGGCAAAAGAATCAATGAATTGGTTAAAGTTAATAATAAGAAAGCAAAAAACAAAGTGGGAATGAAAATCATTTTTGTACCACTTATGGCGGCTATGCATTGGACAGGGTAATCAATACACTAAGAAATGTTGAAGTTGTAAAGGTGCCAAACCTTATAGAGAATAAACACCTAAGTAAATGGTACAAAAGGAATTTCTGTGAATTGGCAATGTGTTAAAGCATGGAAACAAATTCCTTTTAGTACTCTTCAAAATTTGGGCTTTGTGATACCACATCCTAATCAAGGCACATCTTATTCTAAACCATCTTGTTGAGTGTCAGACTCTATGTATACTGTATTTACGGTATCTTTACCAACAGTAATCCCAAATATGGCAATATTGAATAAATTAGGCACAGTAGAAGGTTACCTAAAAACAGGACTCTACAAAGAACACCTATATCTACGTGGATCTTCTGGTGCTTTGTTAAGCAACACAAAAACCTGGTGGGCACCACCTATAGTTGCTCCTCAAAAGGGCTATTAATACCTATGGAGGTGTGATGTCTTCAACATCACAATGCCTGTCTGCGGTCATGCCTGCCAGACCCAGCCCAACAAGACAGATGAGCTAGCTGCCACTGTCTCCTTTCCTGTGATACTCACCTGGTGATGACTCCCAGCAGTAAAATGGCCAAACTACAAAAACTATTATTGGCCAAACTACAATTATGCCTGTACTAGCATTTCAGAATGAAACTATTATTCAAAGTGAACCCAACCATTAAAAAAAACGTTGAAAATTACATATTATTGATCCACTGACCTTAACTATAAAAGCATTACTAGCTTGAAAAAATACCCAGGTTGTTCAAATTAGCAATAACATGTATAAAGATGTAGAAGATTTTATATATAATGGTGACTTGGACCTATTTATTTCTAATAGATGGATAGACGTTATCTTTAAAGTATTAATTGTTTTACAAATGGTGTTAGGTTTAGTTGTGTTAATTTTGTATCGTTGCTTGCATATTTTGTCCATTTCTCATCTCCTAAGGTGAATTTTTCCCCGTTTGCACGTGATTTATTACTTCTCATGACACTGAATTATCACAAATTAAATACTATGGTTTTCACAGTGCTGACTGCCAGTCAGCCACGTTTACAATTCACGGTAAAGGATTTATTTTCTCTTCCCCCCACCATTTACACATCTTGTTTCGCAAAGAGTTACCTTTTCTTTTAAAACAAAGGAAGGGTGCAAGGGGGCGTAGAGACAAGAGAAAACTTTAAGCTCAAATTCCCTACATACAAATCAGAAAACATTGTAGTTACTGAATTTACAGAACCTGCTCAGGAGATTGCTCAGTTATACCTTGCTAGGCAATAGTGTGGCAGGTTTTTTAAATTCTCCCTTAGAAAGAAACAAACAAAAGATCCACTTGTCAAACTGCTGCTTAATGTGTGCCTACTCTGTCTCTGTTTCCCGCTAGCCCTCAAGATTTCCCCCTCTTTACAACTTCATTTTCTAACAGAAGTAAACCACACTTGCCTCTCCACTGCTTCTGAGTCTGGAGAGAAATGATCTATAAGGAAGGGAAGTCTTCTAATTGGACAACTTCCTCATCAGCTTAGGGAGTGATATATAAACACATAAAAATACATAAATAGAAATGTCTCCTGTAGTGTACACCTTATCCATGTGAGGTAAATCAGAACGAAATAGGGGGGGAACAACCTTAGGTACATGCAGGTATAAGGCCAGTCACCAGGTTCAGAGCTGAATGTATATCCAAATTTCCCTGGATTTCTATGGAGCTAACTGTTCCAGTTCAGAACCACCTCTAAGTATCTGACATAACAGCTGCAGCCACTTTGTGCTACGTATGTGGCATGTTATAGCCAGAGGATCCATGTAGGAACAGATCCTGGACCTGTCTCATTGTTGCACTCCACACTGACTAATGTAGAACCCACAAAGAGACCCTTTCCATGGTACGCAGGGGGGATGGAGACTCCCAAAACAGCCACAAGTCCCAGCCCCCCATCCCTCCCTGTAGCTCTAGTAGAGAGATAAAGTAGTAAGACGAACTGGGTGTTGGCACTCCACACCTGGGTGATGAATTTTACACCTAATGATTTAAGAGCTCAAACTTTTTTTTAAATATACAATTTAGTTCCCATTTAGTGAAGTTAAATGTTTGTTGCTGCTGAGACAGACCAACCAAATACAGTAAAATTGTCAGAAAGAAAAATGTTCCCATAGTGCATGAGGCAAAGATAAAATTACCAACAAAGATTAATACAAAGGTATTTTTAAACTTTATCTGAAATAGGGATAAACAGCAACTGTGATTCATCCCTTTTTAAATCTTTGCCAAATACTGCCTCAATGAGTTCCTGTTTGATTATTTTAGCGCTGCTGGAATTTTGCTGTATTTCTAGCTATATGCTAGGGTTCATAGAGCCTATTATGGGCACCTCTTTATTATTCAAAGATAAATAAATACATAAAACAAATAGATATTTGGGCCAAATTCCACATACTGATGCACATGAGCAGCTTCTATGGAAGTCAAAGGGAGTCATCTAAATGGTAAAAATTCACCCCTAATTACATCTTTACATCTATTAGCATTCTTAGGGGCTGTTTTTCTTTCCTAGTCCTTGGGAAGGCTTGTGGGTCAGGAGAACATTTAGGGATTGAGCCTGCAGTCTTTGTTTTGACAAAAATTCTCATTTGACTTCAATGGGAAAAAGGACAGCTAGACTGGGCTAATACCTATGGAGTCAATCTAAACACACTAATCCATGCCATGTTATTTTAATAGCTAGAATGCTCTAAGCTTGATGGGAAGGTATTTGATTGTCTTTTGAAGCATGTATGATGATTGATGTTACTGTGGGAATACAATTCAGTCATCTACTTTTGTTTTCTTTTAAGGCTACCGGATCTCAGATAGGAATGATTGTCAGTTCCTTAACCAACATTGGAGTGGCCATCATCATTGCTTTCTACTTCAGCTGGAAACTAAGTCTAGTTATAATGTGCTTCCTGCCCTTTTTAGCCTTATCTGGAGCTGTGCAGGCTAAAATGTTGACAGGATTTGCCTCGCAGGACAAGCAAGCTATGGAAATTACTGGGCAGGTAATGTTTTCTGAAAACTAATTTTAGATTAGCAGGCATTTGGGGTGGATGTGTGTGACAGTCATAGCTCATGCAGTTGGAATTATCAGTGAGTCAGACGCTATAGAAGTGGTAGAGATATACAAAGGGCAGTATTTCTGCTTGTCGGGCCATTGAAATTTCATGGCGACTTTCCCAGCTCTAAAAGTACTTACTGCTTGGAAAATGACTTCCTCCTCAAAAAGGCTATGACCTTGGACGGTAAGATATGAGTCTCTAATTCCAGTCTCTTTTATTGCTTATTCCTTTTAAAATGCATATCTGAAGGCACCCTCTTATGCTTTTGTAGCCCATCAGCAGGAAACAATGGTCATGTGCATTAAGAAATCATTGCATTCTAGAATTCAGCACTAACCCAGAAAACAGTATCTGCTGATTTTAAAGACAGCTGGGTTGTTTTTATAGTGAGCTGTATTCTGCAACTGGATGGGCTAGATTTTAGGAGCCCACTGTTTCCACATCAGTTGGATTTTCTAAGCTAGAACATAGCATAGTAAAGCCTTTCCTTTATAGGAGTAATGTAAACTTTTTTGCTTTGACTTTTTGTACCATGCAGCATGTCTTCCTCTGCTGTCTCATTTTGATACCAAACGAAGTGTACATTGTAACTGCAGTATGTGTTCTCCAAAGTGGGTGAGGGAAATAGATACAGGTGAAGTTTGTTAAGCAAGCCATCACAGGAGTGAGAGCCTTCATGGGGAGGAATAAGTTGTGTGTGCAGTGTTCCCTGATTGTCTGCCTTCTCTGTTGCTCCCACTCCCATTCCCTCCCGATTTCCCAGTTAGCAAACCTTCATGGTCTTTTGGCAATGAACATCTAGGGGCTGCTCCACATGTGGTTCTTAATAGGGATCTCTGTGGAGAGGTTATAGGCACTCAGCCAGATCAGTAATTACTTAGAGAGTGTCTCAGCCAAAGCCACTAGCTGCATTTGCTGGAAGACCTCTAGTGTATGTAGCAGCAGCTGAGGTGGGGAAGAGACAGGGAATGGCAGTTGTCCACTCTCCCCATCCCTAGTCAGAAATGGAGGTGAACAGGGCAGCTGCCCTGACAGCACTCATAGGGTTCCTTGTCTTAAAATCTGTCACCAATGCTGCCAGCCACATGTTGCCAGTAGCCAGAACTGGATCCATTTTAAAACGTACCTGGTACAACAGTGCAAATACTGATCTGCTCCAAGAAAATGGGGCCAGTTGGAGGACATGGTATTAGAAACACTCCCCATTTAGTAATTGTGCAGACTTCCTTCCCATCCCGCCCCCGATGCAGAGAAAAAAAGGAATGATTTTTTTCATAGATGTAGGCTTGCCGGCAGACTTATACAGCACAATTCCTCCTTCTCTGGGACTGAGGCCAAACAGTTTGTCAGACAAACAGGGATATGCAGTCTAAATAAATTAAACTGTAGAAATGAATGAGTTCTACAAATTTAGATTATCCTTATATGTTAACAGAATTCTAGGAAAACTAAAAAAAAAATCACATGCCTGTATACAACATGAATTAAGATAATTAACACCTCATGGAGTTGATAACACTAGTTCAAACAAAGACACCCAAAGTCTAGGAAGAGTCAATGCTGACTATTCTCTCATTCACAATGGCTAAATTATTTACAGCAAATAATCAATCAAAATACCTTCTTGAAATTGATGTAGAGATAGAAACTTGACAAATGGCCAGTGCATCAGCCATTACTCAACGGAATGACCCAGAGGCTAGGAAGAAAAGGACATTCAATGCTTCAATGACTGATTATGTCTGGTGATATTTTCTAATTTATTCAGCAGCCTAGCATCTAAATACGAAAGGGTTTGTTTAAGTCTTTTCTACAATGATTGCTTCTCTGCCATTTTAAAATATAGAAAGACATAGTCTGAATACTCAAGTTCACAAGGCCTATTTATTCTCTCTTTCAAGGTACATGCTAATGCTCCAGCACTAATGCTACACACTGGTCTGGAACAAATGTAATGGAAAATTGACCTAAATCATTTTTACGTATTCATATTCAGGTCACCTCCTCTATGCTGCATGCAGAAAGCTTTCATAGGCAATGAAACAAAATTTAGTAAGAATATCTATACGTAGATGAGAGAAGGCAAAACAGACTGAGCCATTACAAATGGCAAGGCAAACAGCAAGTACATTTAAACATGACAAACCTGTGAATTAAAATACACAGGACAAACTGAATGAAGCAATAATCTGGTATAGAATAAACTCTGTATGCCTTCCATTGATGAAAATATAGCCCAACTGTGGGTTGAGACTAACTTTATAAGCAACAAAACTAGAACCTAATCCTTACAATTAATGGGTATCTCAAAAAAGTTTCCAAAGCAGAGAAAAAGACAATGGGGAATTGATACCAGCTTCCTACACTGCATGATAATATTACACAATAGATTGTACATGCAGTCAGGCATGGGATTGCTCTTTCTCTACCCTCTGGCTGAAACCCTGGTCCCACCGAAGCTGATGGGAGTTTTGCCATTAGCTTCAGTGCAGCCAGGATTGTACCCTCATCTGTATGTTCCATCTAGCCACTTTTCTTGAACATGAACTGGCAAGGTGTTAATGGAAAAGCTTAAGTAGTAAACTCATCTGCCTTTAATTTATAAAAGATTAGGCTCTATCACCCTTTCCCCCAAAACCACTGGTGTAAGAAAAAAACAGAAACAAAACAATTGAAATAAAAAAGTTCTTAAAAAGTGCAAACAAGAAAATAACCACTTTTCATCTATGATTAACACCAACATTCCCACAGTTCCATATATTTAAAAATATTTAGCATTATGGCATATTTGGTGTTGCTCAGTTTAACTAGAGATTGCTGCCTAAAATGCCATTGTCAAGCCCATGGTCAGACTAAGATATACATTACAAATCCCTAGTCCTACGTTCAGCCGGACACGCATCTCCCAGCACAACACAATATCAGCATGGGACGTTGAGGAAGGCCATGTTTCAGCTGATGAGAGGGTCTGCCAGAATAACCACACCTCTTTGTTTGGAGTTGGACACATTCTATTATTAAGGAATAGTGGTGCCAGTGACATATACAAAGTGAAATTCACCCATGTGTAAGAGCCCAAGCAAGGCCATCCTCAGCGTGAATGTTTTGCGGTAGTCTAGTCCGAGGAGGGTTGACTTCAGAAAAGGTCCTGTTTGAGGTTTGCATCAGTTCTTATTGTATCTGAACCAATTTGTACATCATTAGTTTCTATAATTTGCCAAACAATCATGTTGCCCTCTCAGTGAAAAGTGGGATAAAGAGAAGGTCTTCCCACTTTTTCAGAGTGATTCCTAAATGTTTTACCTGTAACCTATTTTTTTCTTCAGATTTCCAGTGAAGCCCTCTCTAACATTAGGACTGTAGCTGGAATAGGGAAGGAGAGAAAGTTCATTGAAGCATATGAAGAACAGCTGGAAATCCCATACAGAGCTGCAATCAGTAAAGCAAATATTTATGGAATCTGTTTTGGCTTTGCCCAATGTATAGTATTCATAGCCAATTCAGTCTCTTATCGATATGGAGGTTTTTTGGTGGAGAATGAAGGACTTCATTATAGCTATGTGTTTAGGTAAGAAGATACTTGCAGACAGGCACATACTTTACTACAGAAGTATGTTGTTTACAATAAAATTCACAAATTTACATAACCCACGAGCTAAAAGCTTTCCTCCTTGACTGCAGGGTGATCTCTGCCGTTGTGACCAGTGGCACTGCTTTGGGAAGAGCTTCTTCTTATACTCCAAACTATGCTAAAGCAAAAATATCTGCTGCACGTTTTTTTCAACTGGTGGATCGGGTTCCCCAAATCAGTGTTTACAGTAATGGAGGGGAAAAATGGGTAAGAGTAGAGATGAGTAATGCAGGTAATGTCATTATTCAACCCAATGATATAGGTATTGAAACCCCAGTAATTAGGGATTATTTCATATACACCTCTGTTTGTGAGCAAGGTAAGTTGACATCTGAATATTTGCTAGATATCCTTGCTTTTGGGAAGTACTGAGCTATGTGCTATAATGTAAGCATGAGACATGCAGTCAAATTATTCCCAGTCTACCAGAAATTTCACACAGAGGATCAATAAATGGTGAATACGTACTAATAACTGATCTGAGAGTTGGGAGCTGGATGGATTCACTGGATAATGAGATTTTCTTCCACCTCTACAACAGTGATTTAAATCCAGACGGGTTCAGTCACTAAGCATGTTTATAATCTCCTTGTTCTTGTATGAGCATATCACAGAAACACCTTCAAATTTGGCATTAATTGGCACCTCTGTTGGCAATCAAAACCTCTGAATGGAGTTGGAGAATGAACTACTGTCTCAGCTCAAAAGTTGGTCCCCTTCTATGTTTAGGCTATTTGCAGTACAGTGTGGGGAAGCTTCCACTGATAGAATGAATGAATACAGCAGCATAGTTCTGGCTAAATAGAAGACTCCTGTCCCAGGACAGTCAAGCCAGTCAGTCTTCAGGTTCCTCAGTCTCCAGGGTTATTTCACAAGCACCTAAGTCACTCACAAAAACTAATATTGGAAACAAGAATCATATTTAATGTGAGGAGTTTTGTCACTCTTCAGAATTCAGTTCTTAGCACTTTCTGTCTCACTTTTTTACCAGGACAATTTCAAGGGAAGCATTGAATTTATCAACTGCAGGTTCACGTATCCTTCTCGGCCTGACATCCAAGTTTTGAACGGCTTCTCGGTGTCTGTTAAACCTGCGCAGACACTTGCATTTGTTGGAAGTAGTGGATGTGGCAAAAGCACTAGCGTCCAGCTTCTGGAGCGCTTTTATGACCCTGAGAAAGGACGTGTGGTAAGCAGCTTTCACTACTTGGATAGTTTTAGTGCTTGCCAGCTGCAGAAATCTTCAGACTCCAAAGTTCTTCTCCAACGTTACATAGGAGATTTTACCAAAGAGTCACTAAGTAACATTTGCACAGCTGAGGATCACTTCAGTGGATTTTCACACCATCCACAATAGGGTGTAGCTCTCTTGATCTTTCCTCAAATTTACAGTCTAAAGTTCTCCAATGATCCAACCTAAGTTGGTGAACCTTGGCTGGTTCTCTCTGCTGATGCTCAGTAACAGTCACAGAGAGGCCCTAGAAGGAAGTAATACACCTCTATGCAGAAATCCAGGCACACAGATGGGATTGGTGTCATGGAGAGCAGCACCTTCTCTTTTTGACACCCTCCTGCCCCTCAGAATCCACATAGCCCAAGTGTAGAGACATCTGAGAGGGTTAGGGAGGGAAAATTAGACTTACCTCTTCAAGAAGATCCACCTGGAATGAGCTGGCCCTTGGTTTTTGCTCAGTCTTCTTGTAGGCAAAATTCTCATTGAAATCAGCAGGCACTTTGCCTGAGTAAGAACTGAACAGTTAAGGTCCATGTATCATACTATCAGTTGTGAAATCTGCTTAAAAGTCAATGCACATGGCCTTGAGTAAAGACTTCAGCATTTGGCCTACTAGAGTTCTTTGTTCACAATGGGCATACAAATATTTTGTGCCTGTTGCTTGCCACTCAGAGAATGTGCACTATACTGTTATCTCCTTGGACCTGTTTAATTCCATAGATTTCAAAGCCAGAAGGGACCCTTGTGATAATTTATTTGCTAAAAACAAAGACGGTAAATCTAAACAGTATTCTTATTCTAGTTACTAACAGTAGTGTGATGTTGTGCACACTTTATTTTACAAAGCTGTATATATTTAAAGCCTTGTTGTGACTATTTTGTTTCAGCAAAAGCTATTCATTCTTTGTATGTCACAAGTCTGAAATGATATATCATATTTTGTCTTTTTTACTGGTAGTTAATAGATGGCCACGATTCCAAGAAAGTAAATATACAGTTCCTTAGATCTAAAATTGGAATAGTGTCTCAGGAGCCTGTGTTATTTGACTGTAGTATTGCTGATAATATTAAATATGGTGATAACAGCAAAGAGATCACTATGAAAGAAGTTATAGAAGCAGCAAAGAAGGCCCAGCTGCATGACTTTGTCATGTCCCTTCCAGACGTAAGTATATTTGCAAGGACAGTAAAAACCTAAAAACCAAAATCAAACAAATGCTATGATGGGGCCTAAATAGTGGGACAAAAGACAGCTGAGAAAGGCAAGGTATTCATTGTAATGAGATTTCCCACCAAAACAAATTAGACCTTTTCATGTGCCAACAGTGGTCTTTTTATTTTCACAGCTCTTAGTGGTGGTGGTGGTGGTGGTGGTGAATGGAGAATGGCATAATGTTGTTTTTGTTGTGATTTATTTTATGGGAATTTGGGGTTTGATTTTTTTTTTTTTTTTACTGTTGGGCAAATACTTTAAAAATTAAATATCCAGCAGAAAGCAATATTTTCAAAATTTCAAACTCTGATAGGAGACAGAAAGGAAAGGTTCCAGCGTTACCAAACAGAAAGGAGAGGAAGCAAACAGGGTTACCAAACAGAAAGGAGACTCATGGCCCACTCCCCATGGGGCACCTCAATATTGTCCCAGTTTATCCATTGTTGTAATTGAAGGCATGCTCATTTAGGAATAAAATTTCCCCTATGGTATATTTTTCAGAAATATGAAACTAATGTTGGGGCTCAGGGATCCCAGCTTTCTCGTGGGCAAAAGCAACGCATCGCTATAGCTCGGGCCATCATACGAGATCCTAAAATCTTATTACTGGACGAAGCAACATCTGCCTTAGACACAGAAAGTGAAAAGGTAAATGTGCAATAAAAGAGAATGAGGGAGGTTCAGTATAATTATCTAGGTGTGTTCTCATAAAAGAAATGTCCATAATAATAAAATTTAATTTTAATTTGTTTCTGTCTGATACAGAAACCTTAGAAAAGTACGAGATAAAGAGATACCCTCTTATCACAGACAGTATTTTTTCTTTGAGTAAATTCAGCCCTAAAACACTATTTATAACATTCTAATACAGGGGTCAGCAACCTTTCAGAAGTGGTGTGCCGAGTCTTCATTTATTCACTCTGATTTAAGGTTTCGCGTGCCAGTAATACATTTTAACGTTTTTAGAAGCTCTCTCTCTAGAAGTCTATAATAAATAACTAAACTATTGTTGTATGTAAAGTAAATAAGGTTTTTAAAATATTTAAGAAGCTTCATTTAAAATTTAATTAAAATTCAGAGCCCCCTGGACCCGGGCAGTGTGCGTGCCACTGAAAATCAGCTCGCGTGCCGCCTTTGGCACGCATGCCATAGGTTGCCTACCCTTGTTCTAATATGTAAAAATACAAAACCAACCAGCCATAGCTGCTCTTAGACTCCCTCCTGCAGCAATCAGCTGTTTCACGCCATTCAGGAGGCTTTGGGGGAGGAATGAGGATGTGGCATGCGTCCCCCAAATGCCCCCAAACAGCTGATTGCTGCAGGCAGGAGGCACAGGGAGGGAAGGGGGAGGCCGCGCGCTGCGTCCTTCCCCTCTCCCCCAGCCTCCTGAATGCCGCAAAACAGCTGATTGCTGCAGGCGGGAGGCGCGCAGCCTCCACCTCCCTCCCCGCGCCTCCCGCCTGCAGCAATCAGCTGTTTTGCGTCGTTCAGGAGGCTGGGGGGGGAAGAGAGGAGGAGTGAGGATGCGGCATGCAGCCCGCCCCCCCGCAAATGCCCCCAAACGGCTGATTGCTGCAGGCAGGAGGCACAGGGAGGGAAGGAGGAGGCTGCGCGCCGCGTCCTCCCCCTCTCCCCCAGCCTCCTGAATGCTGCAAAACAGCTGATTGTTGCGGGCAGGTGGCGTGGGGAGGGAGGTGTGAGGATGCAGTGCGCTTGGGAGGGGGGAGCAGGGGCAGGAAAAGGTGGGGTGGGGGTGGAGCGGGGGCGGGCTTAGGGAAGAGCCGGGGGTTGAGCACCCCCCAGGCACTTTGGAAAGAACAGCAAGAGGAGCAGCCGGATGATCCACCCTCTTTCACCCTCTGACTCCATCAACTCAACCAAACTTCGCACTCTTCATTGCTGAGTACAGTATTAAATTGTTTGTTTAAAATTGTTTAAAATTTATATTGTATATGTATATAATATCTTTTGTCTGGTGAAAAAAAATTCTCTGGAACCTAATCCCCCGTTTACATTAATTCTGATGGGGAAATTGGATTAGCTTAACATCGTTTCTCTTAAAGTCGCATTTTTCAAGAACATAACTACGTTAGGTGAGGAATTACTGTATGCATAAAGGGCCTGAGCATGCAGTAATTTCATTAACTTCAATTAAAGACTGCAGCACTGGGACTAAGAACTCAGGCAAGGATTTGCATGGCTTTCTTGCACCTTGAGATGAAAGTAACACTGGTAGTTTTAAACCACATCAGCACTAAAATGACATTCAGGGTGTAACTGAAGGACTCATGTATAATTTCTAGAGTTATGCATATTTGCTAATCCCTCCTATATACTAGCTGTTTAATTCATGGATCAGCCAAGCACATCAATAACTTCACCTTTGATTCAGCTTTGGTTCAAATGTCCAACAGTAAATTTTAGAAATGCTGAGCCATCTAATTATTGGTATAGACTAATCAGGGGTTTTCCAGATCTTGACCTCCATTTCAGCTGACACATTTTCATTCTGATACTATGTCTATTGTCTGCAGACTGTGCAAGATGCATTGGATAAAGCCAGAGAGGGACGGACCTGCATTGTCATAGCACATCGGTTGTCTACAATTCAACACTCTGATATCATAGCTGTCATGTCTCAAGGAATTATTGTTGAAAAGGGCAATCATAATGAACTGATGGCCAGGGAAGGAGCTTATTACAAACTTGTCACCACTGGAGCACCAATTAGCTGATTTACCACAGGCTCTGTGTAAACTTGAAGGATGATACTTTTCTAAATGAGAACTCTGCAGTTGGTTTGGCAATGTTGGTACCCCTTTAAGTTATTACATGGTACAAAACGCTCTGTCATATGACAAGTTACATGGGACATTATCGAGCCTAAAATGTATCTTGCCTTCTGGAGTAAGCAAGCCCTGTAGGATCATATATAGTGATTACAGAGTTGGCTGATTTGTTCAGGAGATAGCCTAGCCCATTGTGCAAGGGAGAGAAGGAAATTTCCTGGTAAGAAAACTCTTTATTTGGGAGTTGTGGAGCTATATGAGGGTGGGAGCTCATGTAAAATGGCTTTGTAGTCCGGCTGCAGAGTGCTTTGCTTGCTTGATTAAATGTTAGCCAAGGAAGAATCCACCCTGAATACTAGCATGCCAGAGCAGGGATTGCTTCTTTTGGCAAGTTATAGGTCTAAAACATAACACCAAGTACGATACTATATTCTATTTTAGTGGTGGGATCAAATATTTCCTAACTTGAAGGTTTTACAGACAGAATTAAAACAAATACTCTCAATGTGGGTATAGAAAACTTTTTTGCCCCATTCTTTGTCCCTCTTGTCTATTTAGATTGTGAGCTCTTTCAGGCAAGGACTGTCTTTTACTGTGTGTTTGTATAGTGCCTAGCACCAGGGGGCCCTGATCTACATTGGAGGATCTAGATGCTACTTGTGAAATAAATAAAAAATAACAATGAAGTCAGCTTCATGCCACTATGCTAAAGAAAGAGATTGAGAAGAGGAACAGAAGCTGGTAAAGATTAATTCTTCTAAGTTAGCCACTTTATTAAATGGCCTCAGCTAAATGATTTGAATATGAATAAATACTAAGTTAAATCAATAATTATTTTTCACTGTTATTTAATTTCTTTCTTACCATGAAACTGTGCTAGATAAATAGAGAATTTCACATTTTCATCACTGGTGACCATATCATGCCATTTCTTTTTAAGGAGAATGTTAAAATTCTGTAAAGCTTAAAGAATAAAAAAGATTTCCATTTCTATTGATCGTGGAGAATGTTCACAGTTATATTAGATTGGTTTGACCTTTGTACATATAAACTATCATGCTTCAAGGCATAAGCCAAATACTAAGTGAAGATTAGGAACAGCCTTTCTCTGGCGGAAGGTTATTCTATAATTTTCCATCATGAGGTTTATTGCACCTTTCTCTAAAGTGTCTTTTTTGGCCTGCCTAATTATACTTTTACACTTGGCTTGCAGGGTTTATGCTCCTTTCTATTTTCTGCAGCAGAATTTGACTTCCAATTGTTTAAAGGATGCCTTTTTCTCTCTAACCGACTCATTTACTCTGCTGTTTAGCTATGGTGGCTTTTTTTTTTTTTTTGGTCCTCTTACTGTTTTCTTTTTTAGTTGGGATATACATTTGGTTTGCGCCCCTCCTATAGTTTTTTAAATAGTTTCCATGCAGGCTGCAGACCTTTCACTCTTGTGACTGTTTCTTTTAATTTCCGTTTAAATAGCGGTCTCATTTTTGTACAGTCTCGCTTTCTGAAGTTGCTCCTGTGGTGGGTTTCGTTGTTACTTTCCCCACTACATTATTACATTGTGGTCGCTATTACCAAGCCGTTGAGCTATATTTAGGATTGCCAGGTACCTGGCTTTTGACCGAAACACCTGGTTGAAAAGGGACCCTGGCAGCTCCAGTTAGCACCACTGACCGGGCTGTTAGAAGTCCAGTCGGTGGTGCACCGAGGCTAAGGCAGGCTGCCTGCCTGCCCTGGTTCTGTGCAGCTCCCCAGAAGCGGCCGGCATGTCCGACCCCCTAGGTGCAGGAGTGATCAGGGAAGCTCTGCTTGCTGCACCGCCCCAGAGCGCCCATTGGCCAGAAACCGTGGCCAATGGGAACTACGGGGGCAGTGCCTGCAAACGCAGGCAGCGCGCACAGCTGCCTGACCGTGCCTCCGCCTAGGGTCCGGATATGCCGGCCACTTCCGGGAGCAGTGTGGATACAGGGCAGGCAGGGAGCCTGCCTTAGCCCCGCTACACCACCGACCAGGAGCTGCCTGCCCCAGGTCAGAACCCCCTCCTACACCCTAGCTCCCTCCCAGAGACCGCACCCCCCATATCTGCTCCTGCACCCCACACCCTACCCCAGCCCTGAGTCCCCTCCCACACTTCAAACTCTTTAGCCCCAGCCTGGAGCCCCCTCCCGCACCCTGAATCCCTCATTTCTGCCCGCACCCTCCAGCTGGAGCCTGCACTCCAGTCCCAGCCCAGTGAGGGTGGGGGAGAGCGAGTGATGGAGTGGGGGGGCTGGAGTGAGTGGGAGCAGGGCCTCAGGGAAGGGACAGGACAAGGGTGGAGCCTTGGAGAAGGGGTGGGGCAGAGCTGGGGCAAGGGTGTTCGGTTTTGTGAAATTAGAAAATTGGCAACCCCAGCTATATTCAGCCTTCATTTTGTTAGGCCACGCTTCTTGAGTCTCCTCTCATAAGGTAGTTTTTCTATTCCTCTGATCCATTGGGAGTCAATGATAGAACACTGACGTGGTATGACAATTCCTATGTTCATAAGTTCCCACTGATTTTAAGAACAGATTAAATGATGTGCAGGAGCATTCACACCCGGGGCTGATTTGGCGATGGAACTACTGCCACGCTCCCTCTAAGGGTTATGCCAAGAAGGGCTCCATTAATTTACAGCCAGGGCCCCATATAACCCTACCAGTTGTAGCTACAGTTCATCTCATTGCAAGGAGGCATTTCCTAGCTAGCTAACCAACTTTCTGAATTGCACTGGCCCATTCTCAACACCAGAGACATGGAGGGCAGACTTCCTGTTTAGTTTTCATTAGCAGACGTGAGGGAATTAATCAAGCCCTTTAATCTCTTTATTCCTAATACAAACACAACAGGAAATTCATTCGCTGTAGCCCAAAGTGGGCTGAGGTAGGCCACCCATCTTAACGTGCTAGTTGCACAAATTATTCAGCCAAAACTGCAATAGTTAAAGCTTAGGTATGCAATATTCTGAAGTAAATGAAGATACATCTAGTTATGCTAACTGAGGTTCTGGCCTTTGATTTAAAATGGTCATGCTACGAAATCACAGCTGAAGCTTAATTATCCCCCCTGCTTGGAAACCCCCAGTTCAGTTTGCACATAGGGGAATTCTGGAGATCAGCCGTCTTCATCCATTGGGAGCCTTTGGGTGCTGAAGCTCCTGCTCTCTGCAAGAGCCTAGCTTCAGCTCCGCAGAGCGTAGAAACTTCACTAAATACAGTCTGCAGCCTCCTGTTCTATTGAGAACATTCAGGTAGTCTAGACTGGTGGCTATTTGGCGTTTGGTAAGTCAGGATTCTATTGTAACTCTTAAAACGTAAACCTTAATAGAGGCAGTAAATGCTACTAGGGACAAATACTTTTTAACACCTACGTCTTCTGCAGCCCAGCAGAACTGTGGAAGATGCTAGGCATGAGCTATTCCCCGACTGTCTGCAGCTTCCAGAGGCAGTTCAAAGCTATAGCTTAGCCTATGCTAGGCATGCCTCCCCCCGGCCTGCTGCCAGATCTTCTGCTTCCATGGCAGCAGTCAGAGGCAGTTTTCTTTGCTCCTTTCCTATCATTTGCCTCCCCACCTTTTTTCTCTCTGCCTCCTAGACCAGGGATTTAGCAGCATGTGGCTGAATGCCTTCTGCAGTGCCTCCCTGCTAAGCTCTCTGCCCCCTTTAAGAGATGGCAGAGTAGCCATGCAAGAACTGGGCTAAGCCTAAAAGGTGCTCCATCTGCAAGGTAGCTTTAACAGGCTCTACAGATGGCAAACTAGGTCCTGCCAGTTAGCCTTCCTCCTCTCACGTTGCTAGGGCATGGAGCAATTCAAGACCACAAGGCTAAGACCCTAGCAGGACTCCTGGTCTCACCCTGCATCCTGAAATGGGTCCTAAGTGCTCTGGGGAGAGAATCAGTGCTCACAATCAGCCCTGCCCTTTCTCCCAGCTTGAATCAGAAAATGCTGGCAGTAAGTCCCCATCCCCCAACCTTGGGGAGTGGGAGCCTATAAGGGAGGATTCTGAGGGAGAATTTCTAGAAGGCTCAAGGCCCATGTAAAGCTAACCCCAAATACACGTACCCAGGGCATTGCTAAGCTGCCAGGCCTGCAAAACAAAAACTAAACAAAAAGGGTCAGAAAAATTAAAAAACAAAAAACAAACAAAACCCTCTAAAAGGTATTTGACCTTTGACTCAGTCCCCCCTCCTTCTCCTCTGCTGTGGGAGGAGAGTAATTAACAACTGGTTTTGAGCAGGACACAGACAACATTTAGCAAAGGTTTTACTCCCTTCAAGAAGTTTGAAACCATATGTAAAAAAGGTTGTATCAATGAGCCAGATCCAACCCGAGCAAGCCCTCAATGACAAATCTCAGAGCAAATGTCTCCCTTCCAAATCCTAGCCTGAGCCAGTGATTCCCCTACACACATCCTTTGAGAAGGTAATCAGGGAGGAGTGGAAATGTCCTGCCAAGGGTAAACATATTAATGGGCATATTCTCAGATTCTACAAGCTGCAAGAGCAAAGAATGCAGAGACCAATACGTCTCTGAGGCTATACATCAGAAATCTCCCTAAAAACAGCATTTGTGGCAGATACTTCAATAGATGCAATGAGGTTTTCTGCCCTTGCCACGGCATTCAGCTCAGTGGTCAGGAGACACACACGACTTCATCCATGGAGGATAGATACTCACTACAGACGAGTCCTGTGTGCCTCCACATTCATAGGATCTCTCCTCTTTGGAGAAAAACTGGATAAGATAGTGGCTGAAAACTCTGCAAAACTTAAACAGTCCTTCCCCTCTCCATTTAGTTCTCTAATAAGGGATTACAAACTCACTTCCTCCTTCCTGGCAGAGGTTTCAGAGGTAAGATAACAGGTGAGGAAAGGGAAAACCTTGGAACCAAGGAACGAGTGGATAACCTAGAGATGCTTCCACAATATCCACGGGCTCATTATGACACTGAACAAATGGGCTCCACCCAGACCTGAGATTGAGAGGCAGGATTTCCCACTTTTCAGATGAATGGTTTGCATCCACCACAGAAAAATGGGTGCAAGAGATAGCTTGAGGGAGTATCCCTGATGCACTAAGGGCTCCACCCCATCCCTTCTTCATTCACTCTCCCATCACCAGCAACCCTACTGGGGCAAGCTGGTCAAGCACGAGATCTCCCATCACCTGGACATAGGAGTGTGCCTGCTGTGGGTCAGTTCCCCAACACCACCAGTCTCTGGCAACACTAGCACTGCCTTCCAGGTCTCCACAGGCCTTACTCTTTGCAGGCTAACGATAGGCATACTCCAACCTCTGAGCCCACTGGGCATCCCCTCTGGAGCGTTCGGGCCCTGATCCACTGGCACTCACAGAATTCACAGATCCACTACTCCCAAAGGAATAGTTCACACCAGCTTACAAAATGGGCCTCAGGATCATCACGCCACTCAGCACACAGCACTTAGATATGTTTATAGTAAGAACAAGAGGTTTATTTAACAAATAGGTATTCAAGAAGAAGCAAATAGAAATAGTGGAAACAAATGGTTACATGTAAATTAAAATCACAACATGCTTTCATGACATTGTTATGGCATATAGTGCAAAAGCTCACCCCAAAAGCCTTCCAGTGTCTTACAGCCAAGCTTGGCTGGGAGCTTCCACTCATCAGATAAGTCATGCTGTCCTCTTGACTCCTCAGTGGAAAGAGCCCCCATGTCTCTTTGCGAGCTCAGATATATCAAAACAGTCCTTTGTGCTTTATTCATAATTAGAGCACTCCTTGTTGATTGTTGTTCCCACTGGTCTCTTTTGCTTGTTCACCTTGCAACCTTTTAATTAGCAGCTGGCTCTGCCCCAGATAGGCTTACATTGTGAGACACACAATTGTACAATACACACTTGATCAGACAAAGAGTGAGAAGCATTTCCTATCCCCGGTCAGACCAGAATCTGTCCAAGGCTGGTCACCTTGTGGTGACCTGCTTTTAACTTCAAAGCTTTAAGAACATCATTTCCAGTACAGATACATAACTTCTTAATTATTACCTGTACATACATTGTGCAATGTTTATGATGAGAAGGGTAATACAGGCTTTCAGTAAAGACTTTACATGACACCCTTTGGCGAACTAGTATGAAGATATCAGACCCAGGGGATCCCAGTAACCCTTATGCAGCCCTGTGCCCTCTGCCAGTTGACACCAAGACGCACATCACCTGTGTCACCCATACCTCCACAGTCCAGTGTGCCCCTGCCAAGACAACCTACTGAGATTTGCTTATGGCATGAATTGCTACCAGTACCAAACAGTGCCATTCAGTCTCCCATCGTCCCCAAGGCATTTACGAAGATGCTGGTGATATTCAGTATCCAGATCCCAGGGAATTCACCTATTCCTCTTTCTGGAAGGCATCTAAATCAGACTCCTACCCAGACCACCGCACACAGTGCCATGATCCAGGCTCTGAATCTCCTGCAAGAACACAGATTCATGACAAACGCCTCTGGACATTGCCCGGGACTCCCTGCCATCTCAGGAAGTCAATGACTTGGTCTGGGACCAGTACCAATCTTGCATCCATGCCAGACCATGGTCCCATACTTTCAGCAGACAGACCTGAGGCATCTGATCTGTGATCTCATCCATGGAGTGATCCCTCAGCACGAGAACAGGAGACCCAGTAGCTGAAGGCACTGAACTGTTGTTGGGGTCCTGCTCTTGACTAGCATGGATATCAATTCCTGAATCTTGTGGAATCTGTCGAATGATGGGTAGATCTGCACTGCTGACATGTCTATCACCGCACCCAGATGAATAATTGAAGGAATCATAAAATGTTTCTTGGTGTTTGTCATGAATCTGTGCATTTGTAGGAGATTCAGAGCTAAGCACGACAGTTCTCCAGGTGTCAGCCCTCATTATTGTGCTGTTTGCAGGATCCTTGGGCTCCCCCCTGGGTGAGAACTCTCAGGTACCCAGGTCCCTCAGAGCAATCAGACCAATTTTCCCTAAGTGGGACCTACCACTGGTGTTGAAAGCCCCAATTCCTTTGAACCTCTGACATTTGTATCACCATTTTACCTCTCCATCAAAACCTGTTTTCTGGTCACCATCATGTCCACAGCCTTATCCATGCAGGAACCTTACTGTATGTTCAATGATGTCAAGGTGGTGCAGAAATGTTCCTGCCTAAAGTAAACTCTCCTTTTCATGCCTCACAGCAGATTGTCCTCCCTTCAGGCTGTCCAAAGTCACAGCGACTCAATGGGAAGATATGGCACACATTGGCTGTCAGATAAAGTACCAAAGGTTTATATCAACTGTTCAGAATCCACAAAGAGATCAGGCTCTCTGTTCATTTCCTTTCACCCAAGGTGTCAAGGACTTAGAGTACGTTAGCCAGATGGATCAGACTATGTATTGTTGAGGCATACAAGGCATCCAGAAGGAATCAAGGTCCATGCCACAAGATCTATGGCAACATTGTGGGCTGAAAGAGCATGTTGTTTCACTGCAGAAAACTGCAGAGCAGTGACACGGATATTGGCTAACACCTTTATTAGACTCTGTCTTCTGTCTTTCACGGAGGCCTCCTTCGGCAGGAGGGTGCTGTATGTGGTGGTTCAGTAATAACCTCGCTGTTACTAATAATCTTGCAATTAATTATTGTTTTACACTGTTCTGGAATGAATCTACTGGCAGTAGACTGGCAAAGGGAGCATGGCGAGAGCAAGCTATTCTATAGCTTTGAATTGCCTCCAGAAGCTGCAGACAGGAGGGGAATAGCCCATATGTAGGATGATTGTGGAAGACGCTGCTAGAAGAATGGAAATGATTGGGTAAGAAAATTTCCATTCTTGTTAATATTACCATGCGCACTGTTACAAACCAAAGTAAGCATATTAGACCTTGTAACCCAGACTAGCTACAACCAAAGTTATTTTTCATTCACATTGTAATTACAATGTACTTACCACACTGACTTTGGAGGTAGGGACATGCATAAAAAACCCTGCCTTGTTATTCTCCGAAACCGAACATGAATCCAATATTTAAAGGAAAGTCAGTATTTGGAACCTACTGTGTTTGATAAATTAGAGTACCTGAGTACATGCATCAGTACTTGGAAAACAGTAATGTTATGGATTATCCCTGTATGTTGTAATCCATTCCTGACTTTCCTATGCATTGGTGCCTGTTCTCAATACTGGATGTGCTTTTACTGGGAAAAATTGCAATTTCTGGAATCAAGAAAAGTTGCCATCCAATTTCACAGATACTCTTTGCATGAAAGACCTAAATATTAAGTGTTCCTAGGATTATCTAAAATGATTTCCATATTTATCAAATTCCTAGTGCAAAATAATTATAACATTCATGAAATAACCTCCTTCTGTCCAATCTGTTAATTTATTACTTCTACGTTGCTAAAAATACAATTAGAATTCCCTTAGGCCATTGTTACAATTTTATAGAAAGCGCAGTTAACATGGGATGAATATTGGGATCTGAAACCAAAATGTCTCCTACTGTGATATAAACAGTATTTCAAGGATTTTGGGCTACAAGATAGAGCCTTTCATGCCTTGCAAACTGAGTTCACATTAACTTCCAGCACTTTTCTTTAGAGATTTTATTTCCGATTCCTGAAGGATGTGCATGAAGCTTTGCCTAGATTTTGTTACTATACACTCTGCACTGAAATGTCACAAATGATTACTAAATTACTGACATTGCATCGAGGAAGAGGAAAATGCTTTGTAAATAGCCAAATAAAGCACTTAGTGCAGACATAGAAGCTCTTATGCATATCTGACATCCTTCTTGTCTTTAGGATGTTTTCAGATACTTGCAGACAGAATATAAAGCAGTTCAAGTAGGAACTTGACCTTTGTTCATGTCTCTAAAAAGCAGTAGATGCAGTGTCTGAATTAGATAGCAAGTTCCTTGTGAGATTGACTATGTAATCTTGGATGTTCGTATAACACTGAGCACATTGGTAGCACTCAATCAATACATAGTAAGCTTTCGTTGTTGCAGTATTATTTCCCTATTATCCTCCCACTTAGCTCAAGAGAATATAAAATGTGTTGTGCATGTCTGTATAAATATACAGTCCCAGATTCTCCACCAAGGCCAAGGAGTGCATGGCATAATTCAGGGAGGGGAGGGCAAAGGTGTCTTCCCACTGGTTTGGTCCCCAGGGGTAAGTTAGAGTATTCTGAGGGCAGTTCTAAATTAAACCAGCTTCCAATAGTCCCAAAAGGCTGTGGCAGCAACCAGGGATCACTAGGGCACATGGAATGGCACAGTGATGGTTATAGGAAGTGGGGACTGGAGTATAAGTAGTTGAATTAAAGTCCTTGCATTGAACTCCCACAGGCTAAGGTCAGGCCTTGCCCCTGGTTCTACCTCCCTCTTGGGTAGTGTCAAGGGGGAAGACTCACAGCCAGACCCCCCTCAGTAGAGGTTTCTTCTTCTGCTGTTGCAAAACGGTGCTTCTTCAGGAAATGGCTTCCCTCTTGTCTCCCTCCTGCCTGGGGCTACTGGAGCTCCTTTTATATCGGTCCTTTCCCTAGGAGCAATCTGGCCAGTAGAATCATAGAACCATAGGATTAGAAGGGACCGCAAGGGTCATCTAGTCTAACCCTCAGCCAAGATGCCTGAGGGGCAGAGCCTTCCAGGCCCAGTACTGCTCCAGCCCTTCCCTTGGCCTTAGTGTAGGATCTGCAAACGCTATCCAAGGCACCAATACAATATAGCTCAGCTGTGCTCTGAAAAGGTATCGCACCCAGAAATTACATGGGATATGAATTTTAGGCCTGGTCTACACTGGGGGAGGGGGATTGATCTAAGTTACGCAACTTCAGGGTAGCTGAAGTCGACATACTTAGACCTACTCACTGCTGTGAGTCGACTGCTGACGCTCCCCCATTGACTCTGCCTGCATCTCTCGTGGCGGTGGAGTATAGGAGTCAACAGGAGAGAGCTGGGGAGGGAGGTCGATTTATCACGCCTAGACTAGACGCGATAAATCAACCCCCGCTGGATCAATCGTTGCCTGCTGATCTGGCGGGTGGTGTAGACATACCCGTAGACAGTCAATGTGCAATGATAGAAGTGAATTAAAATTTATAAAAAGGGATATAATTGGCTTTATATATTTATAGCAGCAAATTAATCAGCATGATCAATTCACAAATGAGTTTGTTACATTTATTATAATAATAGTTATCTCTGTGGTTGGGCAAACAAAGCTGGTCAAATACAAGCATGTCATGTTTTACTCTTGAATTGCTTTTTCACTATATGGCAACAAAGAATTACCTTGATCAATTGCACCCCTAAATAGTGATTCTGGTACTCTTTAAATGAGATTATTAGACTGATTTACGTTGGAAAGACAGGAGCATGCATAGCACACTAGGAGGTGTGTTGAGATTACATGAATTCACACTGTCTGACTTTCTGCAGTTACTCTGTGCAGATGCATACCCAAATAACACTGCTTTAAATGCGCTATGTTCATGAATTTCCACAAAGTTAAATGTATAGTAGTTTTAGTAAATAGAATTTATTGCCTTTTCATTTCAAGATTTTGCATTTAGCTATTTTTGAAAGAAAAATACAAAAAGCAACGTATCAATACAAAGTTATCTGCTCTGTCAATAGCCCTAGAAATAGAATCAAGTGGACTGAAATTACATTATTTCAGACTAATCTTTTTAAAAATATTTTCTTCTTCTTTCCTGACTCAGTCAGAAGATGCTTCACTCAGAAAACACTAAGTTAAATCTAAAGTTTGGCAAACTATGCAGAACTTCACCACACTACATGGCTGTATTCATGTAGTTGAATTAGTGTGATTTTATCACACCTAATTTTCCAGCAGATTAACATGCAGCATTTTTATATATAAAATGGAAAGTGGAATGATGATATGGGAGATGAAGCACCATCCAATGGAAAGTGTATAAGAACTAGAAAATCTACAAGCTGTGGCTAATCCCAACACGCATCAAAACATGTGCATACCCGCAGTGGTGTTAGGCAGCCATGCTGCATTGTCAATCCTTGCAGTACTTCTGGGAATGAAGTCAAAATGCAAGCCAATCAGTGGTTGTGACATGACAGTGTCATTCCTGGATGTACTGCCTTTGGGCATGGGACTTACCGGGAGCATATCAAACACACAGTGACACACACCACTGTTCAGAATGGAGTCACAGAACACCACTTGTATCTAAATGCGTCCACATTTTTTCAGACTATTTTGAAAGTTCATCTAATTTAACTTCTTTTCAGTTGGCCTCATTAACAAGTGTATGCAGTATGGAATCAAGGCAACTACAGTAAGAGGTATGGCTGCACTTTTACAAAAAGAAAGAACATAAAACAAATACTCGGTGTGTGTGGGTAACTTGATAAAATCAAACAGCTGCAAGGTAACTAAAGAAGCAGCTATGCACAGTAGTCTGAAACTCGTCTTATATCCATTTGTACCTTTACAGCTCATGATGAACATTTCAGAATTAATGCCAAGACCTAACCCAAAGAGTGCACCTAAATTTCTCACCAGTCCAGCAAATGGAGTTGTGTCAATGTTTATCCAGTCTGGATTGGCACACCATTTCTTTGCCTTTGGAACGGACCATAGAAGATCAACATCAATAAGTTTGAGAAGCAGGTAAAAGCCAAGAGCAAAGATGAAGAGAAACAAATTTGTCTTGATGTACGTTCTCAAACTCGCTGTCTGGATAGCAGGGGTATGTTCAAATGCTTCAGCAACAAGCATTCCTGTGAATTAGAAGTGCAATATTAGGGTGGGCATTATGCTCTTGGATATTGAAAAAGAAATTGCTTTCCAGGGCCTACCTCTAAAAAAGCAGAATTAAACCTCTTAAAGAAAAAGAATATGAATGGTTTTTCCACTTTTATAGTACACCCAAAAACCTCATTCTTCTCCAAAACTGCCAAGTCAAAATAATGGATCTGCCTCGTTACTTTAAATGCCAAGAGCCACAGGTTCAGAAGAGACATGTAGTTTTTCCACTAATAAACCCTGCATTAGCAAACCCAGACAGGCCAGTCTCTCTCTCTCTCTCTCTCTCTCTCCTTTTTCATACTCTTCAGATGCTACCCCATGGGTAGAGAGGGATGCAGATTGCAACTCCCTACTCTCACGGGGGTGAATCAAGCCTATCTATGTTCTTAGTCCTTCCCTCTTTCTGAGTGCTGGAGAGGGAGATGTTTTTCATCTCTCTCCCTTTCCTCATTCCCCCCCTTCTTGGCTATGAAGAGGAACGGAGATGGACCCCAGTCGCTTCAAACCGTTGGCTCAGTGCTAAACATGCTGATTTGCACATGGAAAGTAGCATAGGGAGTGCCCCTGGAATTAATGTGCCAATCATTCTGAGATCAGACGGTGACTAAGGGAAGCATTTTCATAAGTGCCTAAATCCAATTTTTACAACTGAGCTGGGGCTTAGGAGCCTAGGCCTCATAGGAAATCAACGGGACTCAGGCTTCCAGATGCCTATGTTCCTTTAGAAAAACGGGGACTAGACTCCTAAAACACTTTTGTGCTTTTGAAAATGTTACCCAAAGGCTGTATTATACTAAGATTGTAGGATCCTGGGGGCAGGGGCCATCTTTTTGTTCTGTGTTTGTACAGCATCTAGCACAATGGGCTCCTGGTCCATGACTAGGGCTTCTACATACCATAGTAATACAAATATGTAATTAATAATAATAACAACAACAACAATATATTCAAACCCGTAGTCTCCCCAGAAATCACATGCAGCTCTAGAGAGACAGGATAAAAAGCCCTTTAAATAACTACGACTTGTTTTTAAACTTAAAACAAATGTTCAGATAATGTATTTATGTTGCAAAGAGTAAGAATAAGCAATATTACCACCAATTACTCCAAGAATAACTTGATGTGGGAAATGTGTTGCTATGAATACTCTAGAGAGACACACACTGATCTGAATAATCCAAAACACACTCCAGAGGAATGACCAGGTAAGTCTATGAAAGAAAAAGAAATTGTATATATGAAATTTAAAAAATCCAAAATATTGTATTTCATTATGCATCATTCAACGGAGTTCCATATTTTTAGCAGCCAGATGTATAAATTCAACAGTGTAGAGACAGATGATCAAAACCTGGAGCCAGATGCTGAAATAAAACTGTCAGAATAAAGCTATGATCTTGCGATCCCATTTACTTTAATGGAATTTTGCCCGATTAAAGACTGCAGGATCAGGCACTAATACTTTAGGATCTAAGATCAGATGCTTTGTTTTTGCTGTAAGATATCAATTGAAAGCTAAAGTGTCAGATGTATTTTTCCATGTGTTTATCATCATGAAGGCATAATTAAACTCATGATCTATGCAGTCGAATAAAAATCCTTTCAACCGTGGTAAAAAATCCAACCAGTCATAAGCTTTTACACAGAACTGAGTAACATGCTGTCTGTGCCAATATTATGAGTATTTTCTTTAGAATAAAATATGAATGACCATTCCCAAAGTGGTAAATTTAATGCACTAACCAGTAGATCAGACAAAGAAAGGCACTGAATATAAATCAAGATTCCCAACATTATTGACCTGTCTGACTCCCATAGTGTTTAAAGGAGGCAGGTTCAGATCTGTGTTAATGCAATGGCAGTGAGTTAATTAGATGTCACTCTAAAGAAAAATATAAATCTCCTCTATATTCTAATTCAGGGGTTCTCAAACTTCATTGCACCATGACCCCCTTCTGACAACAAAAATTACTATGTGACCCCAAGAGAGGGTACTGAAGCCTGAGACCACCCAAGCGGGGGGGGACAAAGCCCGAGCCCCAAAGCTGAAGCCCTGGGCGAGGGGTCTATAACCTGAGCCCAGACGTCTAGGACTGAAGATCTCAGGCTTCAGCTTAGGCCCCGGGTGGTGGGGTGTGGGCCCTGGCGACCCCATTAAAACGGGGTCACGACCCACTTTGGGGTCCCAACCCAAAGTTTGAAAACTGCTATTCTAATTCTTTGTCCAAAACCAGTGAGAATGAAGACATGTTAACAATTTAAAAGTCAAGTGGGCCAAAAATGAATTACAAATATTTGCTATATATTACAAATATTTGCTATAATAATGTTTATCTAAACTAAATATATAAATCCATCAAAATAAAGGTTTCAGAATATCAGAAACTGACTGACCTATGCAGTGTAATTGCGGATTCATCTTTCCACCTCACTGTGTAGCTAAGTGCTGCTGTTACCATTACATACCAGACACAAGAAGATCCCATGGCGTGGCCAGATGGGCTTCCTGTTAAAAGAAAAAAAGGAATATTTTAACTTAAAAATCATTAATACAAGTTTGGAATATAGAAAAAGAATCATTATCAGTTATTCAAACAATGAACCCAAAACAATAAAAACTAAAAAAACCTACAGGAACCTTATGGTAGATTGTGGCATGTCAGGCACAAATCACAGACATTGATTACATGGATATTGGGAAAGCAGCCTATCCTTACAATAACCTAAGGGAAGTAATTTTATGTTAGTCTGACAGTTTCTTTAGGATAGAAAGAAAAAGGACTTTGTATTATAGTGCTGATATGAACAGAGCCACAAAGTATACAGAAAGAACAAGGAGTCTTGTGGCACCTTAAAGATTAACACATTTATTAGAGCATAAGCTTTCGTGAGGTTATCCTCTAATAAATGTGTTGGTCTTTAAGGTACCACAAGACTCCTCGTTGTTTTTGCTGAAACAGACTAACATGGCTACCCCTCTGAAAAGTATACAGAATACAGCTTAGATGGAAGACAGGTGTATATTGAAATATGGGAGAAGCAGGGAATGATCTCCTTGTATTAGTAAATTGTAAAATACGCTAGAGCAATTTCGGACTTCAGATAGCCCTTCCAAATTGTCATTTTGTCTGTTTCCTCAGTTAGGAAGCCATATTTTCTGTAGATCCTCAAAAGAGGGGGGGAGGAAGAGTCTTTTCTATTATGTTGGAAGAAAGGGGCTTATTTATGTTCAGTTGACACAATACCAAAAGTGTTGAAAATTGAATGAAAATTGGTATGGGAAAAGATTTCAATAGATCCTGTCTCATGAAATAATGTTATAACATTTTGGAACTAATTAACAGTACTCTATAGTAGTGCAACAAATGGGGGACTCAATATAAACAAACTTCTGCATATTGAATGCTTTATTATGTGCCATGCCATTTACCCAAATTTAACAGAAGCCATTTTTAAGCATACTGAAGGCAGTGTGGAGATGCAGAGGATTTCACCCACATCTCGTGGAGCTGACCAAAGATCTAATCCCAGTGGAATGTTGCTAGTGAAGTAATTCATAAAATTACTATGGCAGTTCTCTCTGCACATAGCAGGGGTCAGATTCTTGGATTCATCAGCTTTACATTTGGTGGAGGGAGGTTATGGCTCCCCAGTTCTCATTGGTCCTCAGCCCTGGTGCAGGCTTTAGTAGTGCAGAGGCTACTGCCTAAAGGTGTCTCTAGCATGTGTCAGCTCAGAATGCTCCCATTGAGTATAACTGGAGTGCAGTGTGCTCCAGCCACTCCTGCTCCTCACATCACTACTTCTAACACACCCTTCCCCAGTCCCGGCATGCCCTCCTGGCTGGGGGCTCCAGAAATAGCTTAGAGCTGGCTATGCTGGCTCTAACCCCTCTGGGGATTCCATCATGCCACAGGAAAACCCAGATAGGGGAAAAAGAAGAACAGGAGTACTTGTGGCACCTTAGAGACTAACAAATTTATTAGAGCATAAGCTTTCGTGGACTACAGCCCACTTCTTCGGATGCATCTAATAAATTTGTTAGTCTCTAAGGTGCCACAAGTACTCCTGTTCTTCTTTTTGCGGATACAGACTAACACGGCTGCTACTCTGAAACCAGATAGGGGAGATGCAGACATGGCAGATAATCTGACTCTGTATGTGTTAAGATGGTGCAACGTGGCTTCTTGTGGAGTTAGGAAGGGTAGAAAAGTTTGTAGGGCTTATTTTGTAGGAAGTGGAAATAATTTTTTTCACTTGAGAAAATGTTGTGCCCAATCCCTACAGAAGTAGTTCACAAAGGTATGGGATATCTTGGTAAGGTAGAAAATTGCATCTAAGAAGGAAAATTACATTGATTTCTGTGCCATCTACACACCTTTTCTGGACTTGGCTAGGAGATTCTTGATCATGATTCCTTCATTCCTTCTTTTTTTCAAAAGGTACTTGCACAGCACTTTCCACATATTAGAATTCATTTTATTGGTTAAACCAACTTATGATCTCATATTTCAGTGTTTGAAAACACTTTTTACTTGCTATTGTTAGTCTTTTCATCTGAAAGTGTTTATCATACCCCATATGCAATGTGTTTATTAGAGATAGGCCTAAAGTCCAAAATTTAGCTCCACATTTCGAAACTCTACCAATATTTGTGAGAGGGTTGGATTCCGGGTTTTGGTTCAGCTCACTGGATCTATTCAGATCTAGATCCAAATTCAAATTCCAGAACCTCTGTCCCAAAGTTTGAGATCGTCCAGATACAGGTTTTTAGTTCAAGCTATCTGCAGTCCTTATGTTGTTCACTATTTTATCTACTTTGCTCATTTAAATATTCATGTCAGTGTACATCTGCTGCTCTAGTCTTCTCATTTAAACTACATATTTAAACATTTTAAATAACAAATTTGGAAAAGGCCATACTGAATAAAATAGAAATGGTTTCTTCTTAAACAGGAAGAAACAGGCCTTCTGTTCCAATGAATCATGTGGAAACACACTAATTGGTATGTAAGCAAGGTCTCAGTATTGCAAGAGGATGAGTGCCCTCAGTTGTGAAGTCACTTGAAAGGAGCTGAGGGAGGCTCTTAGCACCTTGGGTTGGGTCCCAAGTGATTTCATGATCAAGTGAGACAGAGAACAACCCTAACAGCTGATAGCAGGTCCACACATAAAGTAGTAAACGAACTGTCAGTCACAAGAGCTCAAGTCTCTTCTTCAAAATTAGAGTAAAGTATGATGCAGCATCTTGCTAACAGAGAGGGGAAAAATGCAGCATTTTTATCCATATGAAAGCCTGTAGAATCACAAAGCACATTAATAACAATTACTGCACAATTCTCATATATTGGGGGGGAAAATCTATTTAGCAAGATCCATAATTAAAGCTGTATAAACATGTCAAATCCAGTCTAGAGTAGGAATGTCTGAGCTTAATTTGCTTAATTTCAAACATCATGGATTTGAAAGTTCATTTGAGACTTGAGCAATATTGGATTTACATTCCACTTAAGAAAGAAGTAAAAACAGAAGCAGAGAGGGTGCTCAGTGAAACAATCCAATGGAAAATATATCATACATAATATCACCTATAGAGTGTATTCTCTTAGTGTATGCCAGCCTATAGCTTTGAGGGGAGTGGGGTGTTCTATCGTGAACAGATAACTCAGGCTTCCCTTTAGTTAGAACATAGGTGGCTGTTGTTCATTCATTTTTTTGTTTTTGTTTTTAAACTAAATAGCTTTGGGGAGGAGGAGGATAGAGGGATTAGGGATTTAAACATCAGAGCAGTGATTACAAATGTGTTTTACTTTTGTGACCCTAAAAATTGCTGCAGTAGCTCAGAAATCCTCGAACTCCATAAGAGTCACCTGTTCTAATCTGGAGTGCTTTTGAGCAACATTTACCTCAATATATGCTTAGATATCAAAATATTTCACTTGCTCATTTGATATGCTGAAGAGGACAAATCTAGGGTGTCTACTTACCTTCAATAAACCTCTGTGGACCTCTTCTCTGCAAGTTGGTGTCACTTGCAGCAGAACTACCTCCAAGAATGACTTCACAACAAAGGTGATTCAGCATTTCTGGGGCTGTAAAGTAATTATTGGAAGCACAGTCCTCCAGCATTGCTACCTGTAATAACTATCATTTTTAAAGTGATGCCTTTCATAGGTTAAAGACATTGAAACAAAAGTTCTTGCCAATACGCAGACCAGGTAGTCTCAGCTCTTCACACATCTAATGTTTAGGTTCTCTGTTACATTTCTACTGATGTATTTTTATGCTCAGATGCCTGCATACTGTACTTTATTTTTAGCAGGTATATCAATTTACAGTATAATCATTATCACTGTCTGCTACTTGCTGAAGTAATACTTACAATATGTGCAACACTGAAGCCACAAACATTCCTTACCTGGCCCAGTTTCACATGTTATAGGAAATTGTTCAAGACATGGGCTCGATTGATTGGGATAGATCATTGTTTCTTGGACCCACCAATATGGACGATGGCCAAATAAAATCCTAACAAAAAAGAGAACAGTACATAGTATACAAATACAATAAAAAGATCTCTGAGTAGAAAGGTCCAAGCAAAGTAGAAAGGATAATTCACTTTATGCTATACATGAACATTTTTATTGTTAGAATAATCATACAAATGCTCATTTGTGTTGTTCTTCGCTTACCAAAATGTCACCGTAAACACATCCTCATTTTGTTAAACCTGAATTTTGAAACACGTTGTATTTTATATTTAAAAGGCAAAACTACATAGGTAAATCTACAGGTTACAGGAAGTACTGTAATCTTGAGGCAGCTAAAATCCTGCATTACAAAAAATACAAAGTTTTAAAAGAAACACAACTTACCATTTAAATATGAGGTTGAACCAATCTCCAATGACTGCCACCCATATCATTTTAGTACCAACCACTTGGTTAAGTTGGAACCAAAGAGGAAAATAAATTAAAAATATATTCCGGGGATCTCCTACTTGTGACATGAAATTTAGAAAGTCATGGTAAGATCTGTAATCCTTCTGTAAATGCTGAATTATAAGCACACCATTACTATGAAGGAGATCCATCTTTATCGGTTACACTATACTAAAAGGAAAGTTCCCGTAATGTTTAGTTCCTAATGGCAAAATTAGAACCATGAAAGGAGAGCTATTAAAAATGAGAGACAATGACTAACATTGCTTTTATATTGTAGCAGAGTGGGGTGTCTGGCCATTCCTGAAACATGTGACTTTCCGCATCTATGAGGAGACACGTGGGTCTGTTAGTGCTGGAAAGCTTTTCTGTTTGCAATTTTTAATTGGAGGAAAAGAGGTGAAGTATATGCTGATCAGCAGCAAATCATGGGGAAAGTTTTGTCGCAACACAATGACTGTCTTATGCAACCCTTTGTATGAACAGTTGGAAAATGTTTGCTTGAATTTTAACACAGTTCATTTCTCTGAAGGATGGACACTAGTAATTTGTATGCTTGATTAAGTGTTGCCCTTATAAAGACTAGAAAGAATTCATGATTAATTGGTCTAAGCAGAAGAGTCATTAAATTTGTGCATTTTAATTTGAAATAGAATGTGGCTATATTGCTGTATTTATTACTTAGCACGGCACATGTTTTAAATTGTGATTAAATCCAATCAGCAGGCATAAATTAAAAAAAGAATTTTAAATGACCGGTTGCTTTCTAAAGTGATACTTTCCCCAAAGAGTTGAAAAAATAATTATTTATTGCCTTTACACAAGATACCATGTTAACTGAGGACACATTGAGGATGGATTTTTTTGGTATGAATTAACACAGAATAATGATGGTATTGACTGGAGTGATTCAGAGGATAAAGCAGGGGCTATGCAGTCTACTCTGCCAAAGCAACTCAAGCATAACCTTCTGCATCCTTAAATTCTTTTGCATAGTCTAATATGAATGCAATAAAGGGATAGTAGATCTTAAACAAGTAATATTTTGCAGAAGCGGTTTTTTAATTTTAAATATATACTTTCTCTGAGGAAACAAAAAGTGGACCTGAACCAAAACTCTAGCTCTGACCTATGTACCTAATGAATAGGCAGAACTAAAGGCCCAATCCAACGCCTATTGAAATCAGTAATAGAAAAACTCTCATTAACGTCAAAGAGCATGGTTTGGCCCCTATGGGTATGCCTATACTGCAATAAAAGACCCACAGCACAGCTGCAACTGACTCGGGGGCTATTAAATTGCAGTTTAGACGTTTGGGCTCAGGCTAGAGCAGCGGTTCTCAAACTGTGGGTCGCGATCCAATTTTAATGGGGTCGCCAGGGCTGCCTTAGACTTGCTGGGGCCCGGGGCTGAAGCCCAAGCCTCACTGCCCGGGACTGAAGCCTAAGGGCTTCAGCCCTGGGCATCAGGGCTCAGGTTACAGGCCCCCTGCCTGGAGCTGAAGCCCTTGGGCTTGGGCTTTGGCCCACCCACCCGTGGCAGCAGGGCTCGGGCAGGCTCAGACTTAGGTCCCCACTCCTGGTGTTGTGTAGTAATTTTTGTTGTCAGAAGGGGGCCACGGTGCAATGAAGTTTGAGAACCGCTGGGCTAGAGTCCAGGTTCTGAGACTCAGTGCCATGGGTCTTTTTTAAAATCATAGTGTAGACATATCCTAAAACGGCAGATCCCAATATTCCCAAACATGGAGAATAGGGTGGGGTTGAAATCTGGGTCTAAATCAAAGTTCAAGGTGCTTGGATTCAGTCCTTTCTAGAAAGAAGTTCAAGCTGTGAATTCAAATCCAAGTTTATGGTTTGGATATAGGACTTTGGTTCAGTCCCATCTCTAATTTTAAAAAAGAAATGTAATCTCTTTCTTCACCAGAGACACATT
Source organism: Malaclemys terrapin pileata (assembly GCF_027887155.1). Classification (NCBI taxonomy): domain Eukaryota; kingdom Metazoa; phylum Chordata; order Testudines; family Emydidae; genus Malaclemys; species Malaclemys terrapin. Next base: position 42,905,031 of record NC_071515.1, read on the forward strand.
TAGGGTATTTAAGACATTTCTTTTAAACATTTCCTAAACTGATTATTAGTTCTTTGAGGTTTTGGGTTATTTTTCAAGTGAATTAGTATTGTTGAAATTGATATCCCTAAAGAACTAAAGAAAGATCCAGCAGGGGCACAGTAGAGGAGGCTTTACCACACTGCCCTGCCACAGTGCCTCAGCCATGCTCTGAGGGACCTCTTCTAGACTAAGAGCACATCACATTTCATAGCCACGGAGTTCTTGATCTTTCTGTGTAGACTGCTCGCAGGTGCCAATTAATGCCAACTGAGGTGACTAAGGAAGGACTTTTTGGAATCTGGTCCCTTGTCTACTATACAGAAACCACCAACTGATTTACTTTCTGTCATTTACCAGTCCTGGTTGGATTCAGAAGTGAAACTTGACCCATCCAGCCTCCCCTTACCAACTTTTTTTATGTGCTACCATAATATCCCGCCTAAGATTGCCCAGCACTGCCCATTATAAGACCCTGTTTTCAATTGCTTCTAAATTTGTCAAACCTGAAATTTTCCATGCTGGGTGTCCGCCTCAGGATTAATTTCTTTTTGAAAAATTTCAGCTAAAATGGTTTCACCATTTCTGAGAACAAGACTAGGGGGAAATACATTGTTTTATCCATATTAAAAAATGCTGGTGACTTTCTGTTTGGAAAGCTCTAGCTACCCCATGCTTTGAAGCAAGGACTTGAAATTCAGCAGGAGGGGGCCCTGGTGTCAGGGATATTCCTTTTGCCATCTCTGTAAAAATCCAACCAAATTTGGCCAAATTATAAGGCTTTTGAAAAATTGTACTTCACACATGCTCAGTAGAGAGTTCTTAGATTCTGTACACACTGAGCATGCTACAGCTCAGGGTGGAGCAGGACTTTACCTGTAATTGCAACTCTGCCCTGCTGTAAACCATGCCAGATCTGGGCCCCAAATAGAGAGCAGGGGACCTGTGTCTCTCCTGCTCTTTTCTACTGTACTTTCAATAACCCTCTCCTCCCCCGACTTGGTTCAGGCAACAAAAGAGGAGGAAGCTGCTGCATTCGAATGCAGAAGGAAGAAGCAGCAGACCTACTGCGGAGGTGGGGGAAGTAGATTGGGACAAGGAGCCTTGGGATAGGGGGAGGGCTGGAGCCTGATTGGGTGATGAGGGAAACTGAGACTGGGAGTTTAGATGGTAGGGGGACTGGGACTGGCTGGGCAAGGAGACTGGGAAAATTAGGTGGGCAAAGATTGGATGATGAGCCCAGTAAGGGAGACTGGGACTGGGATCCAGTGGGGACAAAGAATGTGGGATAGGAAGTCATGACCAGAGGCAGGATGTGGGAGAGAACACATCAGAAGAGGAGCCAGAATGGGGAAACTGGAATAGCTGGGCAAGGAGACTGGCACTGGGATGGGAGTCTGGAGGGTGAGACTAGGACTTGCTTGGCAAGAAGACTGTGACTGGGATGCAAAGCCTGAGAAGTGGAGAGTGGGACTGGTTCAAATTTTTTCCAATTAAATGTTTTTCCATTGTAAAATGCCATTTCAACAAAATCAAAACTTTCCACAGGAACATGCTGATTTCGACATTTTAAAAATAAATTTGAAAAAAACTGAAAAATAGCAAATTGACCTTAATGGAACAAAATATTTTGATTTTTTGTTTTGAAATGACTTTTTATTTAAAATGAATCAGGTTTGTCTAATTATGGTTGTTGTGTGTAGGACCCCTGCTTCATTTGTTGCAGAAGTTGGAAGTTGTGTAGGGAATGAGCAGGGTATTGCATGAAGGGAAAGGACAGTCTGATGATTGGCAATAGAATGCTGCCCTGGAGGTTGGGATTCTGTCTCTGCCATGGATTGGGTGACCAGATAGCAACTGTGAAAAATTGGGATGGGGGCTGGGGGGTAATAGGTGCCTATATAAGACAAAGCCCCGAATATCAGGACTATCCCTATACAATCAGGACATCTGGTCACCATAGCCACATAGTTCCTATGTGATGCTAGCCAAGTTACTTAAAACAAACTTTTCATAGGAAGTCACTAATTTTTGTTCTTCATTTAATGGGTACCTGACTTTAAACCCTTGGCCTGATTTGCAGTAGTGCGGAACGCTCACAGCTGCAACTGAAGTCAATGGGAGCTGGACTTTGAATATGTAAAGTGCTATACAATACTAAGGACTCTGAAAAATCAGGTCCTAGGCATCTCCAATGGAGTCCAAAAATTAATGGATACTTTTGACCTTAATCTGTCTGTGCCTCAGTTCCCCATCTGTAAAATGGGGATAATAATACCCACTTGAGCTCACAGAACCATTGTGAAGAGAAATTGTTTGTTTGTGAAGCACTCGGCTACTATAGTGATGAGTGCCATAGAAAAGGAGGAAATTAATGAATTAATAATTCTGTGTTCTGAGCTGGTTAGAAGACTGTGCAGTAAAAAGGCCTGGAGCCACACACTGAGCAATGAGGAGAAAACAAAATATTTAATAGATGCTCATTAAGTGAGCACTGTCCATCCTATGAACTGTATGAGTCAGGCACTCTTAGGAAACAATAGTATGTGATCATGTAATTAAAGTCTGCATCATAATGAATAAGCACAAAGGGGCTGAATTAAGGTTGCACAAGCAACCTTAATTCTGGTATTCGCTAAATTTTTAGTGCTTGATTGTGCAGTTTTCATAATGTTCTTTTAACAAAGATTTTGTGTGTGTAATACTTACATATATTTGCAGAGAGAAAATGGTACACAACTTTAGTATATTTTAGTGACTATAAAAATGGGACAGAGGCACAATTTAGCAAGCTTTCTCCACGAAGCTCTGACAATGCATCTCATACTAGAGTCACAAACACAAGCGTTACAGATGCACTGAGATTTCCTGTAGGAAAAATGTATTATACCAACTTGTGCTGTGACTTTGTAATCAGAACCAATATTCTCTCTCAGGCTGTTAACAGAGACCATCACACTTTACACTTGTGAATTAAAATCTGATCAGGTCAACAGATGGTAACAACTCATTACTTTATCACCAGAATACAGTACAGACTCAATTATTACGAACTCCCTTTTATCTGAAACGGGGTTATTCTCCCTGGCATCTATGAATCACATTGAAAAATCCCTAAATTGCTTGAAATCCCTATTACCCATCTACAGTCAGTGTCTCCCCATGATAATCAGATGATCAATGTTACAGAAACTACAGAATTAAACTCTGGGAACAGCTACACACAAGGCAGTGTACCCTTCCCTAATGGTGCCCTACTACACTGGACTTTTCAAGCCAAGCTGAAAAAAGCAGTGGAGGCTTTGGTCAAACCTACTTACCTTCAAGTTTTTGCTGAAGAGAGCTTTAAAAGTCAAACATATTCTTATGATGTGCATTCAACGAAATCACGTGGAAAATAAGAAGTAGATCTAACAAATAAGAAGGTATGATTTAAATGGACCTAAAGGACCTCCTTTACCCACTGCCATCTCTCATTTACTTTAGCTATTAAGAGTCTATTTTTAGACGCTTTTTAGCAGATTCAGATCTGAGCCTGTTTATTGCTCCTAGCTTCACTGAGCCATGTAGAAAGCAATAAAGTACCGAATCATGATTCTGACTTCTCTGTGCTGTTTCTGAGTAGAATTAGTGTTACATGATTTACAATGTCCATTTGCTCCTACAATTTCTCCTCCTAGATTAGTCCTGCTGAATGGTCCATTTCAATTTGTACCACATGATATCAACACACATTTTCTCTAACAAAATCCTCTTAAAAAATAAAACTTCGGGATAATTCAGCAATAAATATTTAACAGCTTCTTGGATGCACAAGACATGGAAATTTCAGAGTCAGCAAATTAGCTGTCCCAAAGTAGCCTTTGTTATTTGGGGTTTTTTGTTTCATGCTCAGCCCAACTGCTTGTAGTTCTGAAGCAGCCTGAGAGGTGGACTGGTCATATAAATGAGATACTAATCCTGATTCACGTCCTCCGTGTTGGTTGAAAATCTCTCTCTCTCCCAAGTAATTATATAGCATAATTAGGGTAATCATTATTCTCTCCAAAGGTTAGAGTAACTCTCCCTCATAAGGTAGACAGGCCAACAGTAAACTCCAATTCTCCAAAGGACATTTGGGTTTAGTATGAAGAAAAAATATGATAACCAATTCTTCTGCTTTTATATGTACTGCTGGTTTAGAAATATTAATTAGCTTTAAATCTCAGTGCAAATGTCACTTTGGCAGCCATCTTGATTCTAGTACTTAGTTAAAAGAGCTCTAAGAAGTTATTATTCAGTAACTGTTGCCCTGTTAACAAAACTATTTGACAGCAAGTAGGTTTACAGCATTCTGGCACCTGTCAAGGTACAAGATGACATCAGGAGACACTTTTCTGCAGCTACAAACAAGCAATGAAGCCCGTCTTATTCCAGCCATACCACAATTTGTTTCTCTGACGCCAGATCTGTCATTCTTGAAACTATTAGAAGAATGACTGCTGCCAGATAGAGCGTGGTGGGACCACTTTATTAACCTTCTATACACCTGTAGCATTCAAAACAGGCCATTCTTTTCCACTGCCCCTTGGGACAATGCAACTCCATTTGCCCAGGCTGAACTCCATTCGCAGATGCAACTTTTCAGGGCTCTCTTTATTATTTTCAAGAGTGAGATCATACAAAGGTGAAATTTATTTTCCAGCAACACCCATATGGAGTGCACTCTCCTATAGGAGCCTCACACAGGCTTGCAGGGTGGTACACTTATGTACCAGAAAAGACCAACTCTCTTCAGGACCTTTTCACCTATGCAGCCATGACCCATGCATATATGAACTACTTTTGCTTAAATTAATTTGTCCTGGTTGCTTTTAATAAAATACTCTCTCCATTTGGGCTAGTATTCCAGGACTGCTGACATATCTTGATGACTTTGTGGAATGTGGGCTTTCTACGGTTGCTCAGGATAAAGACAGGTGTTTCTTTCTAGTTAGGAAATAATGTTAGTTCATTTAAATATTCTATATACAAAAGGGTCTCACAATAATAAATTAAACTACAGCAGTTTTCTTAGCTCTAGCGACCAGCTGAGGAGAGTTGTGGAGAAGTTATGATTCCTTAATAATGTGAAAAACTCACTGTCACTTTCTGGAGGAAATTTTCCCCATTTTGTTGGAGGGTTCCAAGATTTTCCTCCTCCTTTTCTTTCTGCCTGTTGGGGGAACATTTTAAAAGTTTCCTAATCTGAAATACATCTGTTTTTTTAACTCATTTAATAGTATACATAAATAAAGTACAACATACTGTACAATCTTTTTTGTAAATGCAATTGCTAGGGGAATAAACAACCAAGAATATATTTGAAAATGTTTGAACTATGTCTTAATTTCTAAATTTAAGTGTTTTAAACTGGGTGAAACCTTGTTATGGGTTGAGTGAAACCCCATTGAGATTGACAGGTGTGAACTCACCCTTCAATTAACATATCTGAAAGTATAAGTTCCTAGCTAAGACAAAAGTTGTGTGTAAATCCACCAATGAGCTTTTGGTTGAGTATTGTTTTGGGGAGGGAGGAAGGTGAATAAAGAAAGGATCACACAGAAACAGAGACAGACAAGAACAGAGAGAGAAAGAAAGGCAAGTAGGAACTTGTAAGTGTAGTATGACCCTGGAAAAAGTTCGAGAGAGGGATCTGTGTTGGCTAAAGAGACTTGGGGGCTGTAAACTAAGACACTGCTCCTTTTGTTCTTGGTTTCTTCTATGTTCAGAGACAAAGGACTTTGTATGTTCCTTGTAAATAAAAAAGACTGCATCAAAGAAAATACCAGGCTCCATCAATTTCTACTTCCATCTGGAACAATCCCAGGGCCCTGAATTTTGACTAGCTGCTTGAGTTGAAAAGGGGCAACAATACACATGTGAAAACAGTATGTTTGGGGTTCGGTAGGTTAAAATTTTGGAAAGGGTTTGTTTTGTTTTTGAACATAATTAAATGTTTTCATACTCAGCAGAAAGTAAACCAAGTTCAAAAACTTTTTTTTGTTTATTGCTATTTCATTAACTTTTGATTTATAAAGAGAAACAAAAATGGAGCCCACCCTAAGTTCTATGTATCCTGACAATAACTTAAAAACACAATCAAAGTTCAACTGTAGCTAAGAAAATAAAATGTTCATGATTTCTTAACACGTACCTATCAAAGCAAACATTAGGTAATAACTGAGCTCGATGTTGCTAAGCAGATGTTTGCAAAGAGAAAGAGCACCCAACAAAGCAATGATTTCTGTAACATTATTAACAGAAATCTATGTACTGACTTTCTGGTACATCTTGTTTTAGTAAATGCAGCCCTAACATTAATTTTACATGTCATACTTGTCACTGGCATTGGTCCAGCTACAAAGATTAGTTATCTTTGGTTTAGACAAAGTCAGACCCGACAGCTGCAAGAGTGCTGGAAGGCAGGTATATCAGCAATAGAATGGTAAACGTCCTTTTCCCTATGAGCTGAAGAGGTTATCTCAGGCCAGCAAGGGATACGGAGTCCAATTAAGGGATGCCTGTGACCTCTGAAAATCCCTCTTTTGGCTGGAGAGAGGCAAGAGAGACAAGCTGCAACAAGGCAAGAGACAACAAAGAGAAAAGTCTTCTCCTGGGCAGAAGGCCACTTGCCTCCCGATAGGGGAAGCAATAGAGCTAACTGCCTGTTGGGGAAGAACTGGCACCCAGAGGTAAGAATAACAAGGCAACACTCCAGAGTGTTCCCTTTTTGTGTTATGAATTTGTGTCTTTGGTTTGGCTGATGAGTGCTCCTGGGGCCTCCCCAGAGGCCCACCTTGTAAAATTGTGAAAAATAAAACCCAAGTGAGGAACAGAAACTCTCTGGAGTAGGACTGATTTACTCCAGCCCCCTTCCTTCCCACCCATGGACTGCCAGAAGAGGAAATGCTGACCCATTGAGGGGAAACAGGTGCCTTGCCACACTAGTAATTTACTAAATGTACAGTTTTTACATATGAATTAGAGCTGACAGCTGCCTTCTTAGACTGTAAATAATACCTTCAAAATGGAACATAAGAAAAGATAAGCCCCTTTTTAGGGAGAGGAGGGGAGAATCCTCCAGGAAGCCCTCCCTATCTTCCTTTCTTTCTTTTTACTCTCCCAAACATGACTTATTGGATCCACCCATCCTTCTAGCTAAAGTTTCCTCTGGTATCTATTAATATAGCTCTTGGGTTGCCCAGAGAAGGTTGAGCAAGAGCAATATGAACTGTGCAAAAAAAAAAAAATCTGGCTAACTTTATGTACTGTATACATGTATAGACATACACGTATACCAGGGGTAGGCAACCTATGGCACGCGTGCCAAAGGCGACACGGGAGCTGATTTTCAGTGGCACTCACACTGCCTGGGTCCTGGCCACCGGTCTGGGGGACTCTGCATTTTAATTTAATTTTAAATGAAGCTTCTTAAACATTTTTAAAACCTTATTTACTTTACATACAACAATAGTGTAGTTATGTATTATAGACTTATAGAAAGAGACCTTCTAAAAACGTTAAAGTGTATTACTGGCACACGAAACCTTAAATCAGAGTGAAATAAATGAAGACTCGGACACCACTTCTGAAAGGTTGCCGACCCCTGACGTATACAGATTTTAAATATACATGCAACTTATTTTATGAATCATAGAGACAATCCACAGGGTAAGCACTTTGGCATCCTTCTGGAGGAATAGTATTATTACAGTATTCATTACTTCCTTATCAGAAGCTATACCAGTGGTGCTCAAACTTTTGTACTGGTGACCCCATTCACATAGCAAGCCTCTGTGTGCAACCCCCCTTTTAAATTACAAACACTTCTTTACATATTTAACACCATTATAAATGCTGGAGGAAAAGTGGGGTTTGGGGCAGAGGCTGACAGCTCACAACCTCCATGTAATAACCTCATGACCCCCTGAAGGGTCCCGACCCCACAGTTTGAGAACCCCTGAGCTATACCTAAAAATCATGAACATTCAACAGACAATACTACCCAGAAAAAACAGAAGAATTTATTAACCGGAGAGGCTCTGATCCGGCAAAAACTTACACAGGCGCTTAACTTTATTGCTGTTGAGTATTTCTATTGAAATCCATGGAACTACTCACAGTAATAAAGTTAAGCACCCACATAAGTGTTTGAGGGATGGGGGCCTAAATGGATATATTTTTCTTGTAAAGAAGAAGAGTTTTAGCAGCTGTGAATTGATAATGTAATATACGCATTTAAAACATGGCACATATTGGGTGTGTAAGCCTGTGCTGAAGTTTCTATAAGCAACCAAAATAGCATTTGTCAAGAAATTGATGGATTCAGAGAATGCCTTATAGGTGCTTGTTAGGTTAACTAGCTCTTCTAGGGCTTGAAGTAGCAGTTGCTCAGTGCCTGCCTGTATAGGGGTTTTGGGCCACTGGATTCCAGTGTCAGTCTGGTGGCCTCTACCATGCTCACTCCTGAATACTAATGCATTCAGCAGCAGTGTGTGGACCTTTGCAATGATGCAGAAGGTACATGGAGGCCCTCAACTGTGTGGGTGCTTCACTAGTACCCCACCTTCTGCAGCCCAACTACGGGAGACAAAGTGTTAGAGTGCATTCTCCCAAGCCAAATAAACTCCTTGCTCTAATCACGATTAAGAATTTAGTATTAAATGAACAATATTTTATGTGTAGTTCCTGTTACTCTGATTTTCAGGAAAACAACCAGAGAATGAAGGAATACATCCACTGGGTAGATATACTATGTTAAGATTTTCACTGAGAGCTGTCTGAATTGTCCTTCAAGTAGAACCTGCACATTTTATTGACTATTACTGTAATTCATTCTCTTTTCTAATCAACAGACACACATTGTAAGATCAATGAGGTGAGTGCTCTGCTTGGTCTATTGTTTATCTTAACTCCCAAGAGAAAAAAAATGAAGAGGAAAGCTGTTTTAAAATTTCTATTATTAACATGATGCAGATCAGCACTATGGAAATGGTTCCTGAGGTCACAGTAATGCCCAGAATAACAAGGCTGTGGGTCTGGATAATACCTCCAGTACTTCCACTAGAGGTATCCTACACACATGCACATACAGTACCACTTTCATTATTATTTCAGAATGAATATATCAATAGAAGTTACTGAAACATGAGAAAAAATGTTTTGCATCTTAACCACAACAGTTATTTTCTACCTGGACCTTATTTAAAATTATACATATGGAAAATCCTCATGTACAAATGGCATTATGGAAACTCTTGAGGAACAACAAATGTGCTCAGTTTACAAGAAAAAAAAATGTTTTTCTTACTGCCTGCACGAGCAGGCCTAGGTTCTGAGAGTCACTGAAATAATACAATAAGTAAATAGTTTCTTTGCTTATAGATTCCAAAGACAGAAGGTGATCATCTAGTCTGACCTGCTGTACAACACAAGCCACAGAACTTTCTCCAAAATAATTCCTAGAGCATATCTTTAAAAAACAAACAAACCATCCAATCTTGATTTAAAAATTGCTAGTGATGGGATTATACAGATGGTAAATTGTTCCAATGTTTTATTACTCTCACAGTTAAAAATGTACACCTTAGTTCCAGTCTGAATTTTCTAGTTTCATTGTCCAGCTATAGTATTGCTATACCTTTCTCTGCTAGACTGAAAAGCCAATTATTAAATATGTTCCCCATGTAGCTACTTATAGGCTGTAATCAAGTCACTCCTTAACCTTCTCTTTTTTATGCTAAATAGATAGACTCAAACTCAATTGTTATAAGGCATGGTTTCTAATCCTTTAATCATTCTCATAGCTCTTCTCTGAACCCTCTCCAATTTATCAACATCCTTTTTGAATTGTGGACACCAGAACTGGACAAAGTATTCCAGCAGCGGTTGCATCAGTACCAAATATGGAGGTAAAATAACCTCTTACCTCCTTCTCAAGGTTTCCTTGTTTATACCTCCCAGGATTGCATTATATACACATTTTTACCTGCTCACAAACCTTAAAGCAATTTGGAAAAAAATTGTTTTAAAGGAGAGTTATTTCTGGTTATAATGTTCAAAAATCATTGGGTAGATAGTTAGATACCACAGTTATGGACTCTGTATCAGAACCTACACAGCCATTAGACCGACACCATGTTTTTTCAGCTGAGACTAGCCATGCAATTAGTTTGATCCTTTAAAATTTTATTTCAGATATAAAAATTTCTCAGTCATTTACAGGTCACTTAGTCAGTTCTGCCACTTTAAGTGAAATTAAATGAAAAAAAAACACAGAAATGATTGCTTAATGTAAAATATGACATTTTGTAGTACATATCCAAAATATTTTAAAATAAAATTCATTTAAGATTTTCAAAGTACGTGTGTATGAGTGATCCTCACTTGAAATAATAGTAAGATAAGAATCAAACGTGTTAACCTCCTGCCCAATGTACAGTGAACACAAGGCATAATGTTAGAAAGTAAGAGAACCTTCTCCATACCTGTTCTAGGACAATAGTATTCATTCTATATTAACTGCTGTGATGAAATAAATAATCATTTGCTGTTATTGTGTGGTACAGGTAGACTGTTTAATTAATGTCTGAAAGATTCAACTGAGTAAGCGGTAAGCATCTTGTTTTAAGTCCTGTTTTAAAGGACTTTTTTCTTTTCTGAGTCATGCATGTAGATCCAGCTCCTCCTCTGGGACAATGATGGACCAGCAGAATATACGTTTATTATTGGTATGTCAACAAGGCCTTCAAGTAGCCTATTCATGGCATACAGATCCTGAAAAACTGGAGGCATTACATTGGCAAGTTGCTGGACAATGCAGGGAAAGAAAAATAAGCAGTCTGTGCTACAACTAAATTTTAGAACTAGTAACTAAACAACCCACCAAAGAACTATGCTATTGCAGAGAACTATTTTTGTAATTGATCATTTTTTGTCTCGGCTTACACTGTTGCATACAAAACGGAAGAAAGGAGAAAAAAATGCAATTTTCTCCTAAACTCAGTGCCAGTTACATGAAAGGAAAAACATTCATTCAAGGGCACTGAAGGAGAACCAATTATGGAGTGCTGTGCTCCCTCTAGGATTAAAAAGGTTACCAAAATTCAGGGGTGGTGCAGGACTGCATGAGCCAGCTACGACTAAATACCTTCTGCTTTATCTATTCTTTTGGGACAGCCACGTCACTGTAACCAGACAACAGCGGCTGCAAAAGGTCCGCTGTCTGTGGCAGGTACTTAAGCCCCAAGGCAGCGGCCCCGCTCCCACTGGGTGTGCGCGGATGGACTGGCTGAGAAGCTGCCTTTTGACGGGGCGTTTGCAAGCAGAGCGGGTTTGCAGGCGCCGTCTGTACGCAGCGAGGATTTCAAACCCGCTGGCCGTACGCAACCTTAACAAGGCGCCCGCCGCCGGGCACAGGCTGCCGCGGGCAGCCCCACGGTCCTTGGGCCCCGGGGCTGGTTTGGGCTGTTTCCCGGCTAGCCGCACACCCGGGGGGCAGCCTGGCTGATGACGGGCTGGGGCAGCCAGCGCCCCCCGCGGGGGCTGTGCACAAAGTAGCTGCAGCGGCCCAGCGACGCGCTGATTCTACAGGGACGGTAGAAACCCGGACTGGCCATTACCCCAGAGCCCGAACCCCGCATCCCAGCCAGCAGCGCCTCGGCCCTCAGCCAGCTCTTTTCTCTGCCGCTCGGCGGGGCAAACCAGCTGGGCGGAGGCGCGAGGAACTGAGTCCGTGGCCCCGCCCCGATTGCCGTCACTCTCCCACTCACCGTTTGACAACGGACTACAACTCCCATCATGCGCCGCGCCGTTCCACCAATAGCGAGGGCGCTTCTTTGCCGCCTGCGCCAGGAACGGACCAGTGGTTGCGTGCGCTCTTGCTGGGCGTAGGAGGGGCCAATCAGAGAGCGGCCGTGGCGGTGGCGGCAGGACGGTTACGGTTCAAACGCTGGTGGTGAGTGTTGGGGAGCTGCATGGGGCGATCGCTGGGCGGCTAAGCCGAGCCCGCCCGCGGGGCTGAGGAGAAGGGGGCGCAGCGCCCGGGACGGGGGCAGAGGGCGCTAGGCGACAGCCTAGGCGGTGCTTTCCCTGAATTAGCGCCTGGGCTGTGACCCGCCTTGAACCTAGCTCGGCGGGGTGCAGTAAACACGGGCACGGCCTGTTCCGTTCCGTTCCGTGCCGGCGTCGGGCACAGCTCAGGGGCAGCAGAATCGGCTAGAAACCCCCCCTCCCCCATCTAGCTCGGCGCTCGTGCTACTGCTTTTTGCTGTCTAACCAGGCTTAAAGGCCCAGCTCCCCAACGGCATCTAGGCACCTAACTCCCATTGATGTCCATGGCAGTCAAGCACCTAAATGCTTTTGAGGCTCTGGCCCAAAGTAACTGCCAGTTGTGTGGCACTGGCATTTATAACTGCTGCAGTTGGACCTACAGCATGTTAAAGCTGGACAGTATTATGCCTATATGACCTGGCAGTTCATTATCAAAGGCTGCACATAAAACCAAGAAAATTGGCTGTTATGAGAACCCAAAGGAGGGAATAGTAGTGGAGCACCCTTATGGTGCAAAGCATCAGCCAGGAAACGTGTTTTTAGGCTGAAAAATTAAAGGTGGTATTATGGGGTTTCACATTAACCTGCAAAGTCAGCCTGGAATCTGAAAGTCAAGCAGGGCTCTCTCTGGCTTGTACATTGTCAACAATAGCGATTCTGCAACCTGATTTAGGTCACCCTTCCGTTAATAATGTGATACAGCTCCAGGAGAGTAAGCTATGTTGTCTTTTCAGTGCAGTCCAGGCAGGAATAAAACGTTAATTCAGCAAAGACTTCTGCACTGTGTTGACTTTTTCAGTGAAGTCACTGGGACAACACACCGTGCACGGCATTAAATACCTAAGTCTGCAGGATGAAGGTGTTAGTAAAGTAAGCAGAAATGAAAATTAAATACATACAAGAAATGTCTGCTGAAGAAGTAGCCACCAATCCTTTATAGTAATTCTCAGAGTAGAACTGCTCTCAGACTGAACATTGTTCTTTCAGGCTAAACAAAATCTGTTT